>NC_071354.1:201997410-202597410 GCF_943734655.1 Sabethes cyaneus | reverse complement strand
GCGTAAGCGAATGCTTCTATTTTTTCTGTGGACTGAAACCGTTAGCGAAGTCTTTCGTCGGTGATTACGAAGCTTGGTTTCGTAAGGGTCGGTCCACGATGGATCAGATGTATACCATGTGTCAATTACTACATAAGTTCCAGGAGTACAACTTGCAAATTCATAATCTGTTTGTGGATTTTAAGGCGCCGTACGAATCAGTCAAATGAAATGAGCTGTGGCAGTTAGTGCTAGAACATAATTTTCCGAAGAAACCAGTTAAGCAGATTAGTGCGACGCTAGTTGGGTCAACGTAACGCTTTTGAGCCGTTGGATGGACTGAAGCATTTTTAACATTGCCTCGGAAGATGCAATACGAAGAGCAAACGCGGAATGGAACGGGACTATAATCATAAAGTCTCACATGTATCTTGGTTTTGCGGATGACCTCGATATCATAGGTATCAACCGAGATCTTCAAATATTGAAATTAAAAAGAGTAAAGAAGAAAAGAAAAAGAGCAGGGCTTTCAAATGGAGGAAAAAAATTTTGGCGGCCATTTTGGATTTGATCGCCATATTGGATTTTATCAAAAAATGGCCGTTTTCACCATGAGCCCCCGATTTTCATTTTAAGACCACCATTGGAAAGCTGAGAAAAAATTCTATAAGAAACATTCATAAAATTAGGTGCGCAATGGCACCAACACAACCAGTTATTTGTAGCAAGGTTCACAATTTTCATATAATTATTGTCATATTTCCAAAATTTGCTAAGAAACAAACTACAAACGACACGGATTTGTAAAAAGGAGAGATAGGGCTTATAAATGAAGTGAAAAAATTGGTGGCCATTTTGGATTTGGCCGCCATGTCGGATTTTATCATAAAATCGCCATGATCCCCCACCGATTTCAATTTCAAGACCACCATCGGAAAGCTGAGAAAAAAAAAATCTTAAAAGTCTTAAAATGAAAATCGGTTAGGGGGCTCATCGTGAAAACGACCATTTTTTGATAAAATCCAATATGGCGACCAAATCCAAGATGGCCGCCAAAATTTTTTTACTCCATTTGAAAGCCCTGCCCTTCTTCTTTACACAACCGGACCATTTGTTAGTTGTTTCATGGCAAATTTATGAAATACTAGCTGACCCGACAAACTTCGTATTGCCACAAATTAACCTGTGTTGTACATAAATCATGAATCTCGGATGATCTTTGTCACAATCTCGAGTTTTGCAAGCCCCCCAGTGGGCGGCGCTTCCGACGGCGGGTCACCGGCAACACTCGCGACCGTCTCGTTCTGTTACTATAGATAGTTTTTGTGGTCTTGTATTGACTAATGTTTTATGGAAGAGTCTCGAATTTCTCCAGTTCGATTAGTTTTTGAGTTTCGCAAAAATTTCTGTTTTATTTGTATGAGAGTCCATATCCCCCTACCACAGGGGTGAGAGGTCTCTAACTATCGTAAAATAAATTCAAGACTCCAAAATCTCCCACATGCCAAATTTGGTTCCATTTGATTGATTAGTTCTCGAGATAAGAGGAAATTTGCATTTCATTTGTATGGAAGCTTACCCTCTTAAAGGGGAGATGGGCCATAACTCGCTTTCTAAAGAAGAGAGGGGTCTCAATTCAACATAGAAAAAAATCTTGCGTCCAAAACCACTTACATGTCAAATTTGGTTTCATTTGCTTGATTAGTTCTCGAGTTATGAGGAAATTTGTTTTTCATTTGTATAGGTGCCCCCCCTCTCAAAGTGGGGAAATCCATAGAAAATATACCATAGAAAATATTCATGCCCTAGAAAACTTTCACATGCCAAATTTGGTTCCATTTGCTTGATTAATTCTCGAGTTATGAGGAAATTTGCATTTCATTTGTATAGGAGCCCCCCTTCCTAAAGTGGGGAGGGGTCCCAATTCATCATAGAAAAAATTTTGTCCCCAAAAACACCCACGTGCCAAATTTTGTTCCATTTGCTTGATTAGTTCTCGAGTTATGAGGAAATTTGTATTTCGTTTGTAAAGGAGCCCCCCCTCTTAAAGTGGGAAGGGGTCCTTATGCACCATAAACAATATTCTTGCCCTCGAAAACTTTCACATGTCAAATTTTGTTCCATTTGCTTGATTAGTTCTTCAGTTATGAGGAAATTTGTATTTCATGTGTATAGGATCCCCCCCTCCTAAAACGGGGAGGTGTCCCAATTCATCATAGAAAAAACTTTTGTCTCCAAAAACAACCACGTGCCAAATTTGGTTCCATTTGCTTAATTACTTCTCGAGTTATGAGGAAAATTGTGTTTCTTTGGTACAGGAGCCCCCCCTCTTAAAGTGGGGAGGGGTCCTAATTTACTATAGAAAATATTCTTGCCCTCGAAAACCTTCACATGCCAAATTTTGTTCCATTTGCTTGATTAGTTCTCGAGTTATGAGGAAATTTGTATGGAAGCCCCCCCTTTTAAAGAGGAGAGGAGTTGTAATTCCCCTTATAAAGAGGGGAGGGGTCTCAATTTACCATAGAATAAATTCTTGTCACCGAAAACACCCACATGCCAAATTTTGTTCTATTTGCTTGATTAGTTGTCGAGTTATGCAGAAATTTGTGTTTCATTTGTATGGGAGCCCCCCCTCTTAGTGGGGGGAGGGGTTTCTAACCGTCACTAAAACCTTTCCTGGCCCCAAAAACCCTCTACATGCATATTTTCATGCCGATTGGTTCCGTAGTTTTCGATTCTATAAGGAACATACGGACAGACAGACAGACAGACAGACAGAAATCCTTCTTTATAGGTATAGATTACATGATATAGATCTCATGGTTTGCTCAAAACTCAACTTTTTTTAAACTATTAGGTCCCTTGGCGAACGAGGGGTCCACTATTTCGAGGTATCAAAAGTGTAATTCTTATTTTTTAACAATTTTCAACCAATTAAGCGCAAAAGATCCAATATTTGAAGACCTCGTATCAGTCGTGGCCCCGTTTCAGCGAGAATTACTCATTAATTCTGCGAAAAGGACATACATGGTTGCCTCCAGGGAACGTGGGAGTTCAAATGGTGTTGGTGCTGAGGTGGAGCTGAACGGAGAACGATATGAAGTAGTGGAGGAATAATTCATAGACCTTAGAACATTCGTGACATATGACGACGATGTAAAAGCCGCGAAGCGAAAGGACGAATTGAAGCCGCGAATCGGGCTTTCTACGGATTACGTAGCCAGCTGAAGTTCCGAAGTTTGCAAATGCGCATAAAACTGGCGCTCTACAGAACTCTAACCCGCACCCGATTGATGTGCGCTATCGAGGACGACACATTCGAAGGGATTGGAGGACGGTAGTTCAAGACCGACAAAGTAAAGTAATTATATCTCTCATTTATTCTAAGTAAAGTATAGTAATTATATCTCTCATTTATTCTAATAGCTATGCAGTTGGGGTTAGATTAGATTCTGAAAAAAAGAATCTAAGCTGATCTAATCTATGTATTTCATTCTAACTGAATGCCCGATCTTGCTACTCCCTTGTCAGCTTCCCTATGTTGTCAACCAGAATCTTGTACATCTGTTTTTTCGCAAATTTTTACGATGAAAAAGAAGCAAAGCTTTGTAACCTTATTTGGACTTGTCACTTGTCAAAGCTAGAACCATGATGAACAATTTTTCGAATTTCAGGGATCATTTGGTCCAACCTGTATGGTAATAACGAAAGATGCTGAATAACCTTCAAATTGAGTCACTTGGACTCCCTGGACCCTGTACCAAGTTATTAACGACTTAGTTATTGATATTTATACCCAGTAATACGTAATCAAACACGCTGGGTGTGACCTTCACGGATTTTCCCAATAAACGTTAATACCTGTCATAACTAAGGCAAGTACACCACATCTTATGAGCTGCTATATTTAATGAAAAGTACTCCTTCAAAAGACACTACAAACAAACAACTGCTTCGGTGTACCCTGCAGTTGGATGAAGTATTTAAAGTATGAAAAACTTTATTACGAATAAAAAGTGCCACCGCTAAAGTTCTTAGATACGACCATAAAAGACGCGGAAACTTAAAAGAAGAAAAATCCCGGTGGAAAAGGCTGCACTCGGGTGGTTGTTTCCTCCCAGCAAAAAAAAGAGTAAAACTTTTCGTCCCTTCTATTCGTACCGGGCTACAGAGATACAGTAGATGACTCACAATAGCGTCAGTTCTGGACGTTATAGCCGCATCAAGCCTGCAGCAGCATGACCAACCGTGGTGTGGATCATTGACGGCAACGTAATCTTAGTTTAGAGTTCAGAGGAACAGGAGCAGTACATATAAAATCTGTGAGCAGAAACCGTACGTCACTGATAAAAGTTTATTTTTACGCGCACGCAGCAAAGCCATAAAGTGTGCAACAATCGCTTCCATCCGAAGAACGGAACTGGCGGCAGGCGCGACCGACGACGACGGATGGCGAAAAGTTAAGGTTTGCCATTTGATGAAACTTTTACTCCCCTTGGGGGGAGACAAGTTAGAAGTTTTTTTTTTCGCTTGAACATTTTCGTTGCGGCCGAAAGCGCTGAAGCTGGCTCGGGATAAAGTGACGCTATTTTAATGATGCTTCCAGGGAATAAATTTCGAATTGCCCGCCAACTGGCACAGGCAACACGGCCCTGTGACCTCGCTTAGTGTGTAAAATATTTAATAAGATTTGTGCAATTTCCTCCGTGATTTACTGCCGCGATTGGAGCTTCTTTCAGCTGCTAAGTTTAGCGGTTTGGGTCGCCGTGATTTTAGAACTTTTTACAGATTACTGATTATACGACGTAGTTCGGTTGTGTGTATCGAAGACAATACTGGTAAAGTCGACTGTTTCTTTGATTTTTCACTGAAAACCCGTAAATCATGAAAATAATTTCCACTCCTATAGATCAAACTTGAAAAGATCGGTTTTATTGGAAGACTTTTCCCTTGATTTGGATTTCGAAAGCATGATGATGAGGAGCTCAATAGTCTGTCAAAAACTTCGAGCTTCCATTTTCTTCGCACAATGATGAAGGGCTTTGTTTGTCGAGTTTGCCAAACAAAATTGCTGGCTGGCTGGAAATATGCTAAGCCGAGCGTGGAGAGACCCGATTTCATAAATAAATTAACGAGTATTTTGTGATGGGTTGATTATACAGGGCGGAATACCGGCTTGTGTACGGTACATGCGAAGAGTTCTTCGGAGAAAGGGTGTCATTTTTTTGCGAAACAAGCATAGAATAATAGGCGTAACACGGGGTGTTTATTTTCCTTGACAAATGTTTGGCACCGAATAAATTGTGTGGAGTGGCCGATTGTTTAACGCCCGAGTTTTTCCCAGATGAAATATGTTTCATTGGGTTTTGTTCTTTTACTTTTGCATCGTTGCATTTGTATTATTCACGATCGTTCTAATTCAATCGATATTTTGACAGTCATGATAGCAATTTTGAAACCACAAATTATCACTTCACCACGAAGGTTTACATATGACATTGAATTTCTAATTAAATAAAGTAAAGATGTATCCGTATGACATATTAGTTAAAGCCATCCAATACAGAACCAAAACGTTTCAAACAGCCTTAAAGAGTCGTTGTTTATTATATTGCGCCAGGTTGAATTTCACCAGCAAGTCATTAGGAAAGCCAGAATTAGCATAACGGCATACTAATCACACTTTAAATGGTAATTAAGATATTGGATTTGCAGTTTCGACTAAGCCAACGCCAAGGCAAGGTCCGCTCCGAAGCAAGCAACCAATTGGCTCCAGTAGGGAATCGATTTACAGACAGACAGATGCTAGCTAGCTTAAAAGGATTACTGCTAAAAATGGGATGCTTCCTTGCAACACAGCAAAGTACTTAAGCTGCTTAGTAGACAGCAGGTAGCTAGCTATTGCTTAAACTTTCATCAATTGCCGGTAGGGAGAGTCGTTTTTGTTTCCAAGATGGAAAACGAGTGGAGACACTCGGAAAGCCCGGGTCGGCATCATGCTCTACACGTGAAACATAAGCCTAGCATCGCAAACATCAAGATGGATGAGCCTGGGATGAGAAGTGGCTCAAATAAAATAATAAATCATTCTGGCGATAAATAAATCTTGCAATGTCGACAGGACGACGAAACCGAGTAAGGCACGATAAAGACGATAGAGTTGACCAGTCGTTTGTGGCTTCGAACCTTGATAGTATTGCCACATTGTTGCTATGAATAAGGGAATGCGATGGTGACGTGAGTTCGGATCAATGATGGTATCTTTCAGCTGGTTCATCTTTATTTACATATACTGGTTGCAACAGCTACAAGGATCTCATCATAGCCGATTGATGTTGCTAGTTGTTTATCATATTTAACATTTTAAGAATCAAACGCCTCATGGGAAATGTCAAGATGAATATTCTTCACTCTTCTTTATTTGCATTACTGAGAAATAAAGCAAAGTGAAGCAAAATCTCGATGTCACCTTCCATTTTTTAAACCTAACTTTGTGCATATAATTGATAAACATCGCAATCAACTATTTGTGTGCAGGGTAAATGTGTGGCTTGCGTTATGGCTCTACTGACTCTAAACAGTCGCTCCCAATCGAAATTCGAACAAACGTCTTATTAGACGAAGACGAGACGAGACGAGGTCTGGTTGGATGAGAATCGTTCCACGATTGCTCATTTCTCAACCAATTTTAAAAATTGGTTGAGAAATGAGCGTATCATTAGCGCTCAAAATCTATCATTTTTCGTGACACTCGCATTTTTAGATTTTTTGGAATGACACCCTATCTTCGCTACCTTTCTGTAAGACTGCCCATTACATAAAAATTGACACATAAATGGACATAAAATTAGCACTAAACAGGCCCTGGGTCTCAAAATTGAGAAAAAATTTATATAAAATATAATAGATAGACATAGATAGATAGAGCCAGTAGGATTGTTAGGACTAGCCCCGCAATTGTCTTGTACTCTAGGAGCCTCTCTAAGTCTTAGGTAGATGTGTAGGCCAAAGCTTTGCGTTGCTCTTGGATACAACATGGATTCGAAATGAACACAAAATGGACACGAAATAAAATTTGCATTAGCATTAGCATATGAGGCTTTATACAGGGGTTAGACAAAATGATCGGGACAGGCAAAATTTTGATGAACTTCAAACGACTATAACTTTTACAAAATTGATTATTTTTAGATGACACGAATTGCATTCGACGGGAAAATTTTCCTAGTTTTTCAAAAATATTCCAAAATTTGCAATAGTCAGCGGACACCGGAGATATTCCGGGTTGTCTGGGATAAAAACTGATTTTTTAAATCGCCTGTCTTTTCCTGTCGTGGAAATTTATTAATTTTCATATTTTATCCCAAAACTAGATTTCATTTCCAGTCGATTGGCCGAAAAATAACGGAAATCCAACGAGAAACAACCGAGATATGACCATTTCGGTGAAATCAGTTCTGGAAATGTTGCCAGTAATGTCTTACCTATATGACCATTTTAAAACATGACCAAACCATTCCAATATGGATGTCAAACTTCAAAAATTTACGAGGGCTGAAAATCCTGAAGTTTGACATATTGACATGATTTCGAATATTCCCTGAAACGACGACTTCCGCCGGGGTACCTAGAACCTGCTTCAGGGTTGCCATGGCACGCTGCGGACCTGGGTATGCTTCTAGTGTCAATGGCTCATAAAACTTTAACGTTTGATGCTCATATTAACATGGTTTGCGTCATGTCCTAAACTGGCCGACTGGAAATGAAATCTAGTTTTGGGATAAAATATGAATATGAGTTAATGGAAGCACTCATGTAAACTCAAATGATGCAACTCTTTTCCATTCGAAGGACTGCTGGTGAGATTGTTCTATTTTCGTCTATATATCTTCATATAATGTATATTCATATAACACATATTTTATTACATTGCCATATACCATCATTATCGTAAAGGGGAAGGAGCATCAGAGTATCGAATGAATCGAAGACTGGATGAGGGATGTGGAAACCAGCCCAAGTCATATAAGGTCGGAGAGGATTTTGACGCGCCCTTCTAGCACACAAATCATCACGCAAGATAAGTTTGCACGGCGAAGTTATGTATCTAGAAACCCGAAGTCTATGCTGGAAGGACTGTCTTATATTCCCAAGGAATCATAAAGCGACATTGCTTATAGATCCACCCAAACCCTTTTGGTCCTTCACGAACAGCATTGATATGAAAGTTGCTGGGTAGATAAATTCGATTCTGCAGTAATTCTACTTGCATACAATGGGAAACCTTGAGGTGATGGTGGCTAACCCCATACATACATACATACATACAATTTGAATAGAAATAAATTTCCATGACAGAAAAAGATATAAATAATGAAAAAAATCAGTTTTTGACATACTCCAAGATAACCCGGAATATCTCCGTTGTCCGCTGACTATTGTGAATCTTGAAATATTTAAAAAAAACTATAAAGATTTCCCCGTCGAATGCAATTAGTTTCATCTAAAAATGACCAATTTTATGGCTGTTATGGCCGTTTGAATTTCATCAAAATTTTGCCTGTCCCGAACATTTTGTTTAACCCCTATATGTCTTAGATTGCAATATGGTAACCCAATGGACTCGAATAATTTTAGGTTAAAAGGTGCCTAATTAAACTGTCATTTCCATTATTGTCAAAATTGGACACAAAAAATCTGAAAGCTTATGCATACACACATACCTACGCATGGACAAGGGATGGACACCAAATGGACACAAAAATGACACAAAATGAATACAATCATCACAAAAATTGATACAAAATGCTTACAAAAAATCAAATAAAATGGATGTAAAATTGGACGCATTATATTGAAACGCCCATGCATACATATCCGTTGGTACATGGACATAGAATGGACATAAAATTGATCTAAAATGGCCATAAAATAATCACAAAATGGACACAAAATTGATCTAAAATCAAATGAAACGGGCGTAAAATTAAGCATGAAATGGACACAGAGTTGACCCAAAATCAACAAAAAATTGTCACAAAACGTCACAAAATGGGCATGTTATGGACATAAAATTGATACACAATTAAAATAAAATGATGGATGCAAAATTGAACACAAAATGGTCACACAATAGAAAGTGAATGGACACAAGATAATCACTATAACTCAAAAAGAAGAAATGAACTCAAAATTGATGCAAAATGGACTCAAAATGAACAAGAAATAGATCTAAATGAAAGAAAATTTTTTTCACGATCAAATTCCATTGTTCAGGCCATTACAAATAATATTTTGTGAATTGTTTTCCCCACCGAAGTTGGGCAACTGAACAGGGTTTCGAGTTCGAAAACAGACACTGAATGAAACCTGGAAGTCGTAGGCGAAATACGTATCTGTCGTGAATTAAATTCATAATGGAGTTTAGTCATGAAAAAAAGTTTTCTTTCATTTAAATTTCGTTTTTCACTAAGAAATCCATAAAAGATGTTAGTCGAAAAACAGATACAAAATGGACACAAAAATTGACACAGAATGGATACAAAACGAACTCGAAATGAACACAAATTGGATGTAAAGTGGACGTAAAATAGACACAATATTAACACAAAATTGATATAAAATAAAAATAAATAAAAATGAAACATAAACAAATTATTGAAAACCTTAAGCGCGCTCACATACATGGAATGTATTTGTACATTCAAAATGAATACAAAATGGACACAAAATGGACTCAAAATAAACAAAAAATGGACACAATGGACGCAAAAAGCACACAAAATTGACACAAAAATTTACACAAAATAGATACAAAAAAGACTCAAAATGTATAAAATAGACACAAATTGGACATAAAATTGACACAAAATTAAAATAAAACAGACATAAAACTGAACGCATAATGTTAAAATGTTCATGCACACACCCATACACATATATACACACACACGCTCACATATATACACACATATCTATACATGGACGAGGAATGGACACAAAATGAATACAAAATGCACACAATGAACCTAAAATAAACACAAAATAGTCATAAAACGGACACAAAATATTCACAAAATGGACATAAAATGGATCTGAAATGGACACAAAGTTGGCACAAAATCGATATAAAATTTAAAAAAAGGGACGTAAAATTGAACACGTAATGAACACACAAAGTAAACACAAGGTAATCAAAGAGCTCAAGTAGAAAAAAATGAACTCAAAATGGACTCAAAATGAACGAGAAATAGATCTAAATGAGAGAAAACTTTTTTCACCATAAAATTCCACTGTTCACATATATTTCACATATGTTATCACATATATTTAATAAAATGTTTGTCATTTCAAAGTTCGGCAACTGATGGGGTTTTCGAGTTCGGAAACAGACACTGGATGAAGCCTGAAAGTCGTAGGCGAAATACTCATCTGTCGTGAATAAAATTAATAATGCTATTTAATTGTGCAAAAAGTTTACTATCATTTAGTTTTTATATTCCGCATAAAAAATTTACTCAAGGAATAGATTCAAAATGGACATAAAAATATTGCCAAAACTGACACAAAATGGATACAAAAAGGACACGAAATGAACACAAAATGGACAAAAACTCGTCGTCAATGTCCCAGTAAACAATCTGGGGTGACATTGCCATTCTCGTTTCGAGTGATTTTGGTTCGTTTCGACCACGTTAAACGAATGGGCGAAACGAACCAAAATCACTCGAAACGAGAATCGCAATGTCACCCCTGGTTTGTATATCTCAATTGCAACTAAGAAATATGACAACATCTGAACGAAAGTTATATTTCACGCCAGATAAGAACATATAAGTACCAAACTGGAAGCAATATACGTGCGAAAATTTTGATGATTATCTATCTATCTATCTTGCATTTTATACAGCGGTTTTTATAACACGCAACTTAATACTCCTGAATATATGACTAAGATATAGCTAAATATTGCAACTATCTTTACTGCTTTATTATTCACAGTCATGACTTGTATATGAGGACACGCACGACTGCAAAACAACTTATTGTTCACTTTGTTTTGACATGCTCTAATCATTATACAATTCCGATGTAAAATTGACATGCATACGATTTAAAGTGAACTTTCTATTACGATCTTGTGTTAACTGGGGTGGACTCAAAATAGACATAAAACACAACACAAAATTGATATAAAATTAAAATAAATGGACGTAAGATTGGACGCAAAATATTGAAAAGCTCATGCACACAAATCATCGCGCTCACACACATAATCGCGCTCACACACACATATACACTTAAGTCTTTTTTACACGGTTTATTTTAACGATTTTTTAATTAACGCGGTTGTTTTTTATGACGATTTTTGAATTAACGCAGATTTTTTTACATTATTTTTCGAATTACGTGGTTATTTTCAGCGATTTTTAAATTCGAGCGGTTTTTGGTGGTTTTGAATTAATACGGTTTTTTACGTCGATTTTTGAATTAACACGGTTTATTTTATGACAATTTTTGAATTAACGCGTTTTTTCTTGCAACATTTTTCGAATTAACGCGGTTTTTTTAAACGATTTTATTTTACACGGCACGTATCCCCCGTGTTAATTGATTAACACGACATGGACTTGATTAATAGACATGGAATGGACAAAAATGGATTCAAAAGGAAAACTAATTGCAGACAAAATGGGCTTAAAACGAACATAAAATGGATATGGAATAGACAAAAAAATGGACAAAAAATGGACTCAAACTGAATACATAATGGACAAAAAATGGACATGTTATGGACACAAAATAAGCATAAAAAGAACACAAATAGGCCCAAAATGGTCTCAAAATCAAAACAAAATGGACTCAAATTGAACATAAAATGAACATAACATGTATATAAAAATAACACAAAATGGATTCAAATTGATTATAAATTTAAAATGCAATGGGCGCAAAATTAGACATAAAATGGATTTAAAATGAATATAAAACAGGTACAAAATAATTACAAAAAGGATAAAGAATATTTAAAAAACATATACGCACACAGAGACGCGCATGCACAGACATATATACATAAAATGAACATGAAATAGACGCAAAATTGTCACAAAACGGACAAAAAATTTATAAAAAGGATAAATAAAATTGACGTGTAATTGGAAACAAAATATGGACTAAGCCCATGTACACACATACACGCATACATGTATGATAATGGACATGGAATGAAAATTTTCCGTTCGAATCAATCTGAATTCATATAACAATGGTAGTTTTCTTCTGAAAATATATTTGATTACTTTTATTGAATTAGTTCACGTCTTTTTAAGAGATGACTGTTATTATATATATATTTCACTCCTTCTTTTGTGTTTATGTTTACTTATAAACGGATTGCGGTTGTGAACGTATCGAATATTGTGATAACCAAAAAATGCTTCCAATTTTACCATGCCAGGCACGCACTGAACACTTACTTGACGACGATATTGTTTCTGTGTGACTGCTCTTTGTTTTTGCCACAGAGAAGATAGACTTATCAGTTATCAGTTATCAGCTCAGTTTAGTGCGTTAGAAACAGGCAGTGCATTGCCGACAGTCGCTCCGGCTGGTCCCGGTGATTTGCCTCCACCGGGTGTGTTTCTTATTAATTTTTGCAGGAAGTTTTAATTTTATGCTGTGATTGGAAAATTGTGCAAAAATTTTTTATGAAAATTTACGGCAAAGACGCAAGGGAATAGGTTCGTTTCGTTTGAAGGATGGTGTTTTCATTGTTGAAGACAAGTCGCAACAAAAATTTTAGAAAAAGAAGAATCAGAGGCATTACTCGTAGAAGATCCGAGTCAACCGCAGCAAGATTTCTAAAAAGTTCTTGATACCTGCAAAAATCTTTAAATTATAACCATAAAATAACATACATTCTGTTCACATGTAGACTGCGACGACTTGAAATGGGCCAAGAATGCTTCCTTGGAGAACCACAGATGTTCTCGTAAATGTACAGGATGTATAGAAGCCTAATATGGCTATAGTAAAGATTCGACTATAACCATTATTACGACCAATTTTCACTATTTTCTGAAATATACTGTCATGGTCATTAGCCCCCAGTTGGCCGAGGTAAGACGCTGACCTAATAAGTTAGTCATTGTATGTTCGAATATCGGCTGGGACAGGATCATAGCAACTGGCCCTGCAATTGTCCTGTACTCTAACAGCTGGGTGCGAAGTCTGTCGTATAAAAACAGAAGGTCAAGTTTTGATAACGGAATGTAGCACCTAGGCTTTGCTTTTTTTTGGTCATTGCTATAGAAATAAATAGCAGTCGTGCTTGACCACGGATATCGAAGACTTCGGTGGCTTTCTGCCGTCGAAGCTTTGCAAGCTTGATGTTACAGAACATTAAGGATAGAAGCCGTGTTAAGAGATTGAAAATATTACTGTAGATCCGAAAATTTTGGACGAGGTAAAGAAATCAGTGTGAGAGACAAATGAACGGCAAAGTAGCTGGAAAGAAAAGCATTCCTTACGGTTATGGTCCAAAGAGATACTACCGCTGGACTGGTTGGAAGTTCTTATATGTGATGTCCATCGGATCTCGAGGAGTAACTTTCCTCAAACCGACATACAAAATTTTCATGCACAGACAGAAGCAATCCTTTGTTGGCGAATATCAGTGCGGTTTTCCAAAAGGATGCGCTACAACGGACCAAATGTTGAATGCACCTGGCGGCAGATTCTCGACAAATTTCGAATACTTCAAGACAGTGTATGATTCAGTAAAGCAAAACGACTTATGGCAGAGTATGCATAAATATGATCGAAATCATGGTGACTGTAATGTAATTCACAAATAAAATCATTCACAATTTCTACATTGAAGTTGGTCAGGACTCAGGAGCAGGACTTCAGACCAGGTAACTGGATACATGACACCCCAGCTGACTAACAACAACAACGGTAGACGGTAGGTTTATCACAGGTGACGCTTTTTATGTAACGCCAAAGATTGAACTTCGGTAATCGTCTTGATGATGCTAGAAATTTATTTTAAATTAAAAGTTTTTTTTTCGTGTATCTGGTCCTCTAATATTTATGTTGTAAAACTTTATAATTCTCTGTGATAGAAAAACACAATGCGGACCTCGTTGTTTACCATGTACTCGGCCATGGACATTTCCAGTCCGAAACACCCATTCGCAATACACTTCCGATATGAAGCAAGAAGCGAGCCGAACTTTTCCAACAAAGTTTAAATCATAAATTAGACCCAAATGTTTGCAACTATTGGTCAAATACGTAAATAAACCGCTCGGAACTATCTTCTCTTTGTCGAAACTCACGAACACAATCACGCTAATGGTGTTTACCTCAAAGCACAGGGACAAAATCAACCCAACCGGTCGGTCGGTTGGTCGGTCGGTCGGATGGTACTGTCCCATCGAAGTTTAGACCCACCCACATGGAATATTTTCCCATCCGCCAACCCTGGCACCCGGATGGCACTGGAATGTGGCGCCTTCGTAGTACAAAAACACAGTAATACCACTTCCAACGAAGGATTAAAAGTTCTGGCTGTGTTTTGTGTTCATATCAAATGGATGGGAGCACGGAACCGTGCTGGGGAAAATTGCCTAGAAGCACCAACGACCGGTTGTTAATTTTTATATTTATTTTCCGTGATGACCTTCCGAGCAGCAGTGTATAGGCACACATTGTTGTGATTTGGAGCCGGCATTGTTGGCCCTCGTAACAGTTACAATTTCCTTATCTCTTTCGCCGTGGTCCTATTGGAAAATGACTGCGCCGGCAGTAAGTGATTTTTAATTTTTTCACATTCCACTGATTCAGATTTGGCAAACCGGGCCCCGACGCATGATGCTAGTCCCATATGAAGGACCAGATATGCATATGATGACTGCCGTATGGAAATTTCTAGCTCGAAATGGTAAGCCCATTAAATTGCCGCATCGCGAAACAACCCTGTTGTATAGCTGCTCCGCTAGCTGCCGGCAACACAGCCGCGGGGCTTAAGTGGCGGTAGAAAATCGAACACCCAACCAGCCCAGCATCGGAATCATGAAATGATTCTCATTTCGCATGCGGAGGTCATTCTCGTGCAAATTTATGCGCATTTGCCTATCTCGGGTTGCGTTTGTTACGGTCCATCTATCAATTTTATTATACCACATACGATCAGGACCAGGAGGGGGCCACCGGGCCGGGCAGCCAGAGTGCGCTGCAGCAGAGATAGACGCTCTGCCATGAAAAATAAAGGAAATCGTACGATTGATTGATCTTTCCATTGAGTAACAAATTAAACCGCGCACGTTCACATTCATATTCGTCTGATTTATGGTGATTTCGGATTTTAAGAGGGTATTTTAATTTGATTTGCTCGCGTGCAATATTTCATTTCGGTACATTTAATTTGTCTGTTGAATGTAAACCTGAACAACATGAAGAGGAATTAATATTTATACTTTTTTTTTTTTGCTACTGCAAGTAGCAATATTGAAGTAAAACAATAAAAAATGAACGAACGTGACCCATTTTTCAGCTTTTCAATTTGGAATAAAAATTCTGAAAACTTTAGTGAAAAGCTTTTTCCAAATGATAGAAAAACTCGGTTTTTCGATGAACCAAAACGGTCTTATGAACCAAACAACATAGAGCAAAGTAGAATTACCGATGGATCTAGAGATAGTTTGTCTTCTGTTGCTCTCCAGAAAAAAAGCAAATAGGAAAAAATGAGACAGAAGGAGAAAACCGGAAAAGAGCACGAGGGAAAACGTGACAGAAACTGGACAAACGAAAGACAAACGGTAGAGAGAAAAAGAATTAAATCTGACACAAAAAAAGAAAACTGAAAGGAAAAACGTGACAGAATGGGACATTAAAGGAGAAAAAGGCGGAAAAAATAAAACGGGAAGGAAATAAAGGGACAGAACAAAAACACTTTACAGCATAAGATGAAAAACGGAAGAGTAAAGAAAGAAAATGAGAGAAAAGAATCAATAAGCATAGAGAAAACGAGAAACGAGAAAGAAAAGGAGACAAACCTTGACCAAAAGGAAAAACATGGAATAGTGAAGGACGAATAGAAAAAGAGAAAATACGAGAGTAGGAAAATAGAGAAACAAGAACAAAAAAAGAGGAAAAGGGTGTAAAGAAAAACAGAACGGAAGAGACGAAAACAAAAATGAGATGAAAATGTTAGAAAAGGAGTAAAAAGTGAGAGAAAACGAAAATCGGGACCGAAAAAATTGAAACGGAGCAGAAAATGATGATAAACGTCACATAAACAGAGGAAAAACGACAATGAAAACGAAGAAACGGAAGAAAAATTACGAAAAAGGGAACAAAGGAAAATAATGATACAGAAAAAGGTCGAATAAACCGGATAAATGAAGAGAAACGAAACAGAGAAAGAGGAAACAGCAGAATAGCGGAAAATAGGAAAAATAAGAGAGAAAAAGAATGAAAATAATACAAGGAAAGGAATACGGCACAAAAAAACAAGAGAAACCGAAAAGAAAAAGAAGAATAGCTAGAAAGAAAAAAGAAAACCGATCGAGGAAACGGAGAAAACGGGGAGGTAAAAGAAGAAAGATGGAACAAAAAAACCGAAAACAGAAATAAAAAACTGGATTAAAGAAAAAGTTAAAACTAAAGAGAAAAAGACGAAAAACGGGCAATAAAAAGAGAAAAACGAAAAGGTTAGGCAAAACGAGCGCCAAAAGTAGGACCCACATGGCAGAAAAGACGAAAAAATGAGGCATCAAAAAGAGAAAAAACGGAACAGACGAAGACAAACAATGAGATTGAAAGGAAATAAAAGGAGTTAAAAAAAACGAAAACTGGAACGAAAAAAAGCGAAAAAGGGAATAAAAACGTCGGAGTACGGATAAGAAAATATAAAAGGACAGGAATCGAAGAAAAACGAAATAATGAAATAGTAAACACAAGATAGAAAAAGCAAATTGAAAAAGAAGGAGACAATCGGAAGGAAAGTGAGAGAAAATACCAAGAAAATGGTACAGAAAAAGACCAAGAAGCCAAGAAACGTAACAAAAAGTGAAAAAAACTGAGAAAAAGACAAAACGGTACCGAAAAGAAGTAAAACGTGTGAGAGAATTAGACGCAAAATGTCAATCTTAATTTCAACTAAAATTTCGTATCCGATTGAAACTAAAAGTTCTAGTTCAAATTAGTCCAAATTCAAGTCGAATTTAATTACAATTTTAGGTTCAGTTTTAAGTCGAATTCAAACTTTGATTACAAGGGATATGAAATGGGAAAGGCAACTAGGAAAAAGCGTCCAACATAGCCATCCCAAGCCCCTACCTAGCGCCTCCACGTGGCCATACCTGGAAATACTTCAATTTGTATAATTGAGTAGCCAAGCTAGGAGGTGCGGTTTTCAGTTCCGAACCTTACAAATGTAGTTTTAGGCAACCATTAAACCACACGATTTTATTTTCAAGTATTATATGATTTAAATAATTTTTTTTTGGCAAACTAATCTATTTTCAGAGAGCGAAAGAAGGCGCTATATATGAAGTTACCTTTTTAGCTGAGTTTCTTAAGAATTTCTTGACATGTTACCTGTAAGAAAAGAAATCAAAAAAACGTTGGATTAATATCAATACCATACTAAAAGCTTTAAAGAAATGGTACATTAACACCAGCGGTATTTCTAGATGAACAAAAAGCATTAAGAAAAAACCTTTTCCTAATTCCAGATTAAACATCGAGCTTTGTCAGGATTACGCATCCGTTTTGTCAACACGACCATTAGCCTCAAGTCTCGGGGGCTCGTGAGCTAGTTTTCTGCTGCCACAATTCAAGTAAATAGATAAAAGTCCATCCACTTACCATTCCCGAGCCTCTTCTCTTCCCCAGGTCTACCAAGTCGTGGTGCCATTTGCCGCGATTACAATCTTGCCCTCCAAGAACCAACCCCATTGTCAAGTCAAGTTACATTTTTCCAACCAACGCTGCAAAGTACAAACTTGATCCCAGCAAGGCTACAGGAGGCTGAGGCAAAGCGCCCGCGAGGCAGGCACGCAGTCGGAGCTGGTAGAAATTTACACAGTCTCAGCGTCGTCGTCGTACCCGACCCGCTGTCCTCCCCGTACTGTTCGTTAGGTGGCGGCTTCGGAAAACCCGGTGCTGCGCCGAGGAACAATAGTAAGTGTAGCAAAAGCTCGCCACGCCGCCGGAAGCGGGCTTTCGTTCTAAAGTACCGACTGCGGCCCCGGTTTAACACAGAGAAAAAGCGGGAGAAAGAATGTGTGTGTGTCTGTGTGTATTTATGTCTGTGTGGAGTGCTTTAGCACGTTAAAAGCAAGGAAACTCATTATACTTTCATGTCATGCATTTGACTTTATATCCGACTGATGGCGTTTTTGTTGCTGAGCTGCCTTGTGTCGGCACGGCACACAGAACAGTAGCAAAAATGGAAGCGAAAATTAAAATTAAAACCGAGATTCTTCCGGAATCCGTTTGCCGTTCAGACGGTTAATAACACCCCCGTAAGTGTAAGATAATTTGGGGTTGTCTATTTGTATTACCCGCTAGATCCGTATGTAGATGATCGGATTTTTTGCCGAGTGTTTGTCCCTGATTACGCTTCCTGTGGTGATTGTGGAATGAGCATAAGCTCGATTAATCCAGCGGGATGCATTCTCTGTTCTTTTCAATTGCTCTATAGTGCAAATTTAATCCATAAATAAGCATAAATTAAATCCGAACGATGCGATGCGGCGTCTGTATGATTGCTACATGAATCATAAATAATGGCGAAAAAGTGAAATTATTTAAATGGAATTTTTGTTTTACCCCTGATATATTCATTCGACGAAATCGTTGCGCAACATTGAATTGGATAAAAATTAATGGACTTAGTTCGGAAATGGCGACAAAAAAAACGGGAATCATTGATAGGCTTTAACAATCCGAAAGCATTGTTTGCTTGTTTTTTGTTTGTATATTTTACTGCTGAATTATGATCATTTATAAATCATAATTATTGTGAAAATTTATGAAAGAGCTATGAAATAATTAGTTATTTATTTATTTAAAGTTCATCATTCGTTCACGTTTGTTTACTTTAGCAAGTATCGTTAAAAAAAGATTGTACTCCACAACAACTTTACCTATGATATTTCGTTTCCGATTTAAACGCGGATTCCTCTTGTCATACCCGGAAAGAAGTGTTATAGCTGTAGGTAGTTATTTATTTTTCCCTTCAGATCGCTGGTGGTTCCAAACAAGAAATAGCGTTTGTGGTATCGTTTGCCGCTGTAAGCGATGCTTTCTTATTAACCTTTTACCTATCTGCTGACAAGAAACGTAATGGTATTGTCCGATTTAGGCTGTGAACCATTCGGCGAAAGTTTTTGAACTTTTGTTGTCGTTTTGCATCTTAGAATTTTATGAACATTTCTACACAGCCATTGTTTAGGGTCAAAAAAGCAAAGCCATGGGTATAAACGTCCTGTTGAGAACTTAACCCTTCTCTATCGATAGACTTCGCAGCCGGTTGTTGGAGGACAGGACAATTACGAAGCTAGTGCTAGAGTCTTACTGACTCTATAGCACCACCTTCCAGCCGAGATTCGAACATACGACGACTGGCTTGTTAGGCCAGCATCGTACCCCGAAGCTATCTGGGCGGGCTTTAGGGTCATATGAAGGAAAATAATATTTAAAAAAATCTAGGTAACAAATATTCCTTTTCGATAGAAATTTAAAAATTTTCACTCACATTGCTTATTTTAAAAGTTCGTAAGACCTGATTACCCAAGCAGCAATGAAAGTTTTATTGCACTCTTATAAAGGTTGTTATGCCCAAAACTGGTCATCTAAAATTTTAAGAAAAGGAACAAGTACACAAAGTTTGAACTAAATCGGAGCACTCTTTATCACGGAATTGCTAAGTGGGGACACCTGTACCCGATTGATCAAAATCGCGGTATAGGACTTTGACGTTCCAAATTTCATTGTTTTTCTCGACATGTTTCAACATAAATGATTGAATTTATTCAATTTTGTCTAAAAGCGAGGACCAGGAACCTTTAGACATTGTTTCAATAGGAACATACCGAAATCGAAGCATGAAATACGAAAAGGGTTAAAGAAAAACTCCAGAAAAGAAAACAAAAATAACTAAGGTATAAAGAATGATGCAGAAATAATCAAAAATGACCCAAAAAATTGAATGGTAAAAGATAAATGATTCAAAAAGGATACAAAATTGATACAAAATGATACAAGAAAAAAAAATACAACAATATGGAACGATGAATAAAAAATAAAAAATACAAAAAACCACCTAGAAGCAGGGATGTCACATATAATTCTGTGGTTTTTGTTGGAAAAATCTGACAATCTGTACGGCGAGGAAAAATATCTGTGCAAAAATCTGTCCAATGCAAAACAATGAGAGTGAAAGAGATAGAGAGTCAATTTGCTGACTATTTCCGTCTCTCATGTAAAAGCTCAAAAATCTGTTTAATCTGTGTAATTTGGTGAAAATCTATATTCTATGCATACAGATTCTGTACAGGCGATTTCTTTCAAATATCTGTTAAACACAGAATAATTTGTGCATGTCGCAACCCTGCCTAGAAGATGCAACGAAAACAAAAAACTAACGTGGACTTAAATAATGATGCAGAATTAATCAAAAATGGCACCGAAAATATACAAAAATAATAGAAATGCAGAAAAATACATAAATAACGGAATACTAAAATAAGACAAATAAAATTTAAAGACACAAAAAGCCCTCCTATAGGTTACAAAAATAACAAAATCTAACGCAAACAGGAAAAATGATTCAAAAATTATACAAACTGGATACAAAATGACACAAGAAATAATATAAAATAAGGTCATTACAAATATTTTATAAAGTTTTTGTCCTTCTGGTGTTGGGCCACTGAAGGTGGGGGGGGGGGGGGCGAAAAAAAAACAAAGAGATTTTTTTAATCGAGCAAAAACAAAATATTGATTGATTACTTAAAGTTTAAACGTGAAAAGCAAATCTATTCTTGCTTTTAATATATACGTTATTATTTTTCGGCCGATTTTCGGAAATTGCGTTGTTCGAATTTTCATTTCTGTTTCGTGCTAGAGGCATTACCTCAACTCGTACACTCATTTTTCGAGTTTTTCAGGCTGTAGAACCTACAGATAATTGATTTTATGAAAAAAAATTGACTCAAATCCTACAAATTATTTTTTTGCCCCTGCCCCTCGATTTTGCAAGCCAATTTCCAAAGGGGGGTGACAAAAACTTTTGAAATTATTTGCAATGGCCTAATATAAAAACATCGCAATAGTAAATAAGACTGATGCAAAAAGACTGCAAAAAAATTAGAAGTTACTAAAAGGCTCCTTAAAGTCACCAAAATAACAAAAAAGCTAGCGCAAATACAAAAAGTGAAGGAAAAATAATACAAAAATATTGCAATAATAAGGCCATTACAAATATTTTAAAAGTTTTTGTCCCTCCGGTGATGAACCACTGGGGGGTGGGATGAAAAAAATCAAGGAGAATTTTTTAATCGAGCAAAAAAATGGATTAGTTTAAACGTGAAAACCAAATCTATTCTTGCTTTTAATATATAAGTTATTATTTTCCACGCAAAAATCTACGAAAAAAATGTAAGAAAATTTTTTAGCCGATTTTTGGAAATTTCACTGTTTGAATTTTCATTTTTATTTCGCACTAGAAGCGTTAACTCAACTCGTCCACTTATTTTTCGAGATTTTCAGGCTATAGAGCCCACAGACAATTAATTTTATAAAAAAAATTTAACTTATATCCAACAAATTATTTTTTTCCCCCCGATTTTTCAAACCAATTTCAAAGGGCCAAAAATAAGGCCATTACAAATATTTAAAAAAGTTTTTGTCCTTTTGGTGTTTGGCAACTGAAGGGGGGGGGGGGGGCGAAAAAAAAACAAAGAAATTGAGCAAAAAAAACTACATTTAAGCATTTTTATTTAAAGTTTAAACGTGAAAACTGAATCTATTCTTGCAATTTACATATGCCGTATTTTTTTCATGCAAATAAATACAAAAAGAAAGACAAAATCGAATGAATTTTTTTTGGCCGATTTTCGGAAATTCCGTTGTTTGAAATTTCTATTTCTCTTCCCGTGCCAGAAGCGTTAATACTCAAGGGGGGGTTGACAAAAATTTTTAAAATTATTTGCAATGACCTAACGTAAAAATGATAAAAAAATTGATACAAGAAAAACACAAAATTGCCCAATATTGAATAAAACAAATTAAGGAACACAATAGCCGCCCTAAAAGATACAAAGATAACGAGCAACTAGCGTACTCATGAAAAATGATACACAAACAGTTCAAAAATAGCATCAAAAACTAACAGAAAAATTATTTCAAAAATGATAGAAATGTGACACCAAGGGATGCAAGAAATAATGCAAAAGTAAAACTACAGTAAATAAAAAAAGTCACAAAAATTACTGCAGACATGCAATGAAATGATAATACGAAAATGGCATCAAGAAGATAAAAATGTTAGAATAGTGATTCTAAAATGATACACGGAAAAATACAAAAATAATGGAATATTGATTCAAAATACAATAAAAATAATATAGTTTAAAGGTACAAAAGGGCAGTTAAAAGACACAAAAATACTAAAAACTATTCCAGACAAGAACAATGGTTCAAAAATGGCACCAAAACGGTACCAAAATAACGGAAAAATGATTCAAAATTTATACAAACGAAATACAAAATGACAACAAACAATTCAACAACTGCGCAGAGGAAAAAATTATTACATCAATACCCAGGTAATCAATAGGTATTAACATAACTCAACCGATTATTAGCATATCAACCGATTATTAGCATATGTGGCATTTTCTACTGCACTTTGCTGTTTAGGCCATTGCAAATTATTTTTAAAGTTTTAGTTTTTGTTTAGTAAAATTAAACAAAATTAGAAAAAAAACAGTACAGAAAAAAATTACAAAATATCGCAATAAACCAAGAAAAATTAGAATCACTATAAAGTCTCCTAAAGGCACTTCAAATAGTAAAAAAAGCTAAAGCAAACACGAGAAATAATACTAAAATAATAAAAAAATATCGCAGTAATGAATCAAAACATAAAAAATACGCACTGCTAAAATAAATGCAGCCTTGAAAAACGATATGAAAAGAAAAGATATGAAAAATTATAGAAAAATGGTAAAAAATTGATGCAACAAAAAATACAAAATCAACACAATAATGAAAACAGAAAGAGACACAACCCTCTAAAAATAGAAAAATAACCAAAAAACTAACGTAAAAAACAAATTATACAAAAATCATAGAGAAGCTAAGACACAAAAATAACAAAAAAACACTAACGCAGACATGAAAAATGATATAGAAATAATACAAAAATTGCTCAAAAAAAAAATAACAGAAAAGTGGTTCAAAACTAATACAAAACAAAATAAAAAAATAACAATAAAATAAACTAAAACTAAAAGGGCACAAAAGGTTTTAGGGGCCCTTTTTGCGCCCTTTTAGACACAGAAATAACAAAGAAGTAACACAAACATGAAAAATGATACAGAAGTCCTGCTAAAAAATAACAAGAACAGAAAAGTGATTGAAAAATGATACAAAATTATATAAGAAACAATACGAAAATAACGCAATAATGAACAAGGGAAAATCAAAAGCGCAAAGCGGCCTTTTTAAAGGCACAAAAATAACAAAAAAAAACTGCTGCAGAAATTAAAAATGATACAAATAATACAAAAATGGCTGCAAGAAAATAGCAAAATTTCAGGAACATGACTGAAAGTTTTTTTTATAATGGCAACTTTCTATAATCGCCGGAGGGAGCAGAATAAAAAAGATTATGAAACAAAGATGTTTATGGTATCTCAGAGGAAAGAGCAGAAAATTAGGTAAAGGAGGGTCATTGAAGCAATTGAAGAGAACGGAAAATAGAAATGGGAATAGCGAATGGAGAAAGAACACTTGGGAAGCGAGTAGGAACAGAGCAACTAATGGAATAGACCAACTTCATGTTTTGTTGTTTTAACCTTTATAATGAGGTCGGGCATTAATCAATTTTTAAAAACGGTAGTCTTTCCAACAGACGAAGGAAGAGGTAGAAAACAGTAATGAAATCAAAGGTGTGTATGGTATCCAAACGTATGGGACAAGGCGTGAAGGAGAAAGAGCGGATAATTAGGCAAGGGAGAGTAATTGAAACTCGTTCCCCTTTACGTCTTGTGCCACTCTGTTTGGATGCTATAATCGCCCTTTATTTCATTACTTTCTTTTACCGTTCCCTCGGTTATACGAAAGATTACCGTTATAATAATCGAAAAATAATGGAAGCTATAAGAGAAATGAGAAAAAGAGAAAGAAAAAGGAAATAGAAATGGGATAAGGGAATGTGAAATGTAAATAGCAATGGGAAATATTTAGGGAAGTAAATACAAAATGGAAAAGGTAAAAGCAAATAGAAAACGGAAATACGAAAGTTAAATAGGAAAGGAAATGGAAAAGTAAAATGAGAAAGGAAAAGAAAATGGGAAAAAGAGAATAGAAATGGGAAAGAGTTACGGGAGTGGGGAATTTGGAAAGGGTAACGGGATAAGGAAATGGGAAATGGAAAATGGGAAGTGGGAAAGGCACATATAAAAAATAACGTAAAAATGAAACAATGAAACAATGAAAGGAATAACTCAACAATGACACAAATGACACAAATTCGAAAAAAACTGTGAAAATGAATTATGGGTAGTATAAAAAGTACTAAAAGTAATATAAAAGTAATAAAAATCACAAAAACGCTAAAAATGACGGAAAAATAGAATAGCATATGCCGAAAGGGCACCAAAATTGTGCAAAAATAAGCGCAAATGGCAAAATAATTCAAAAATGACATAAAAATTGATTACTTTTGTTTTATTTTATTTGCTGGTATTGGCTTTATATTTGTTGTTCAGCATTAGTGGCTCGAGCGGCACGTTCCTCACAATTGTATGGAGATTTATTTGTTGTTACTCGCTTGATCCGCTGATGCTGATGCAATTTGAAATCGATCTTGACTTAACTTGTTTTTTTTTCAATTTGGGGCAAGGGTTTTTCAACAGCGTTATAATTGTATCTCATTTTGGCTGAAATATCTGTTTTTGTTGTGCATTTTTGCATTTCAGTTTTTCATGAAGTTTGTTTTAGGATATTGATTGAACTATTTTACAGTGTAGAAACGTTGTTAGATTTCAAAGTTTTATCTGCAGACTTATCGGAAGTTTGTCTAAACTAGTAAATAAAAAAGTTTGAATTTTATACAACGTTTAATTTTATATAACTGAGACCGGAAATTTGAAGCAGTTATTTATAACGAAAATAAAACTAATAGTATTGTAATAACAATAAGTAAAACTAAATCCAAATTAATATTTACTTGAAGTATGATGAACTAAACAAACACAATTTAGATGAGATTGCGATAAAAACCGTAAAACATATTGAGAAAAGGGAGAAATATAAAGTAATATTCTGACATAATAAAACAAAATTAATGGTCAGAAATAAAAAATAAAAATTAAAAGTTAAAACGAGGATATTTTTTATTATTGCCAATAAATAGGTATACGAAGATAAAAAATTAATAACGAAGGAAAACTGAAGCATTTGTACCAATAAATGTTAGTCAATTATAGAGTCAAGAAAAAATAAGACCAACCTGTTTGCAAAACATTACCACGCAGTGAAAAAGGCACTGCTAGATGTTCGGAAATTATGTTTTGCCCTCCATCTGCTGTATACATGCCTGTTTACGATCGGATTTGTGGTCTACGAGAATTTCTCAATTATTGGCTGCCTTGAAACCGCACACCAGACCCTAGCCTGGGCATGATAGTACCTACCTATGCCGACAGACAGTCTGTACCTATATTGCCGCTCTACTTACTACGCGGAAATTACTACAGAAGACGAACAGAAGCGATGCTCTTCGATATGGTACGATAATGGTGAAACTGGAATGGAAGAAAACCAACCTCTACCTAACCACGTTCGACGGTAACCAACGAAATAATGAAGAAAATAAAAAAAATCATCAATAACACGAGAGAGCACAGAAAGTCGATTCGATTCAATTTTTATGAGACTCGTGAAAGCAATTTCATATAGTTTGATGATCCTTAACATACTATAGATTATATAAAATGTTTGAGTCGCGTTGTGAAATCGATAATAAACGAACGAACCTAGTTCTCTAACGGTTCACACTGCGTAAGGTTCGACTGTAAACCAGCAGCGGAGGAACCCTCGGTTATGCGGTCCCAAGTGAGTGGGCGAAAGCAGTAAAACTAAATTGGCTGTACATTTCATTTTTATGTTTTTATTTGGTTATGCGTACATTTAATTTCGCAAATTTAATTAAGCCATAAAGTTGTAAACACTTTTGCTAGGTCGACCAGGTCCGGTGTTGGTTGGTGCTAATTTTGGATGCCGGAACCGTCTGGTCAGCCACCGAAATCGGAATTCCATCGCTGCTAGCCACAGACTATGTGTACACGGTGGTTCATTTAACATTGTTGTCACGTTTATTGATTCTTAATTAAAATGAAACGTTCGAAAATTGACTGGACCGTTCTGCTGCAGTTGTTGGTCTACGATGGTGAAGGTAAAATTTTCCCGAGTACAGGGCCCTCGATTGTGCATTCAATAGGACCGATCGCGGAAAGAAGCTGGCGACCGACGCCTTCACTTTAACCGAGCGAAGAAGAAAGGCACATGGAAATTGACAGGTGTCAAAAATAAATGAAATCTTGTCCTGCTGAGTTTGTCCTTTCTGTCTGTGTCTGCTTTTCGTGGGGTGACAGGCGTGCGACATGAAAAGCATTAACATGTCAGCAACAAACAGGAGCTCCAAAGCGATCTTAGCCATCGGCCGGAACCCGGAGGCGCAGGGAACTATGTATGGAGAAGCCAATTTCGTACTGCGAACCACCTTCCGACGAATGTATGTAAACTCTTTCGTTGACAAGTGTGTAAGCTATTAAGTCTGACGCTTGTTAGATTTTCCCACATCAGAACAGAATGCCGGTGGCGATGGTACAACTTGGAGGAGATGATATATTGCCTTGAAAAAGGTCCCCTTGTGAGAAATAAAAATAATTGGCTGGTGGTTTGTATGGCTGAATTTCATTTGTGAATGCGATCTCATTTCCACTTTACTGGGCTTCTTTCGTTACGAATGTGTTCGGAAAGTTATCGCTTTTATTCTTTGATTGCGTACCTACTAGCAACACGACGTTGCTTGCTTGAGCATATTTGTCAAATGGGATTCTATATTCTATGCTCAATTTCGTTTTTAGCTCGATTTTAATTGACTAATATGTGATTTATTCTCAATTCGCAGTTACAGAAGTGAGGTGTTGCAGAAGACGGTCTGCCTCAAAATTGGCAACAGAATATCAATAGGTAGCTGTAGCATCAATAAAATAAATCAGCTTATAAATGACTTTTCAGTTTAGTTGATTTACGTCGCTACTCAGGTATACAATAAGTATTATAAGCCGTAAATCATTCTTTTAAATTGACATATATTAACCTTTCGACTGCATAGCGGTTGTAAATTGGCACGCATAATTCTATTTTTCTGGTCAGTATTTAGCTGTAAACAAGCATGTTAGCTTTTGAGAGGGTTAGCTGTAAGGTAGCCGTATATTTTGCCAATGTGGCTTTTAAGTAGCATTTGAATGGCATCGGTTACTTGGGTAGTATCAGAACCGATCAAATGAAAAGAACTTTTTGCTTTTGCGTTTTGTTATATTTCAATTTCATAGGGTTTTACTCTAATTTTTATATCAAAAGAATTTAATACAAGAAGTGGATGTAACAAAAAATCATACGCAAGTATTACAGTACCTCGCGATATAAACTCGATATAAAATTTAAATGCTGCTTTGTGAAATCATGTTTTCAAACCTCATGTACACTCAAGTACCTTTTTTACACGGGTTGTTTTATCGATTATTAAGAACGGAGCAGCTTAGAGGTGATTCATTTATTTCTCAATATTTTACCGAGAGCCAGGCCCGTCAAAATACATTCGCCACGTATTTTGTAAATAATCCCTAAGTTGCTCCATTCTTGAGTAATCTAAAAAATAAACCGTGTAAAAAAAGACTTGAGTGTACTTTTTTCTCGGATACTAATCAACGTATTGGAATTGAATAATAAAAAACTTTTTTCAAATTAAATTCTACTATATTTCTACTAGGTTTTGTATTTTACTAAGTCGTTCCAAAAACTTCAGTCAACGTATTGGAACACTATTTTGTTTGTTTTGATGGTAAACGTTTGAAGAAGACCCAAGTTATTTCACACTCGATGCGTTGGCCTACACGTTCCATTAATGGAAGGCGTTGCACAAATTGCAATCTGTTCTGGATATGTGACGAGTGCGCCATGCTAATGAAATTTGCTCGTTTCTAAAGCGTCGTTTCGTCTTTGAAAAGTGTGATATCGTCCGTCGTTGACCCTCACGGAATGAACGGAATTTCGGAGCTAAAGAACGAAATCGTGAGGAATAACCATAATGTGGCCAAACCTGCCTACAAAATCAATGCTGAAACCCCGATGTGAATATCAGATCGCGATCGTCCTGCTAATAGCCATCGCGATGACTTTGAAACAGCAAATAAACCGACTACTGGTACTAGACTCGCCGAGAACCCCGAAAAGCTATGACCAGCTTATGTATCTCACGCACTTGCATCCCTCCGTGATCTCCGAGATCGTTGAGAGACTTGTTCGAGATGGTCTGCAAACTGAGGATGCCATTCGAGTTGTTTCACTGGGGAAGAAGGGGGCCAACCTTCAATTACTTAACTTTGTACACGGGCGTACAAAACTGCGTATTACGTGTGAGTGTGAGGATAGAGGGGCTTCCGAAATACTCTTCACGGCAAGTACACCTTTGTTAGCATCCATTCACTAATCCGTATCGTGCTTCTGGTACTACGCAACTGAATTATCCGTCATCAGTCCCTATTGAACGAAACCTTACTGATGACACAACCGCATGTCTCATTATGGACGCCCGTCCTCCGCGCAGCAGTCGGGCTAGCGACCAGCGACCGGTCCTGTTTGTGTATGCGGCTTTCAAAACACGACTATCAGGCAAGTTTGATATCGCATCTACGTCTATTACTAGAACGTGGGTGGTATAAACGCGAGTACCATTGCCATATTTGATAAGCTTGGCCCGTTGCCGCATCGGTTCCGTTCATACCTAGCCAATTCCAATCGCCAGCTAAAGGCGGATATTAACGACCATCTAGCAGAATCGTTCACTAGCCATTCTGTAATCCTACAAGGCAGCCATCTCGGTCGTTAATATTTTTCATCTACTTAAATGATATTAAATTCCTGCTTAAGGGTCCGCGACTTTTGTTTGCAGAGGACTCAAAGTTGTATTCAAAATTCGAGAATGTGACCAACGCCGCTGTACTTCAGGAGGAATTATCGACCTTTGCAAAATGGTGTGTCGCCAAATGCATGATGCTAAACATTTTCTAGAAAGTTGAGCACATGCACCTGTGACTATCAGGTTATCCATTATGCGATTACGTCGCGAAAACTGGATTCAGGGTCAGGGTATACTGCTCGATTCTAAGGTCAGTTTTATACAGCACATCGCGATTATTGTCGACCAGGCTTGCAGAAACCGTGGGCTCATAATCCAATCTAGAATATCACGTTCCACTTTTTTTATTCCTCACTACCAAAATGGAGCTAGCCGTATCAAGTCAGTGCAGCGGAGATTCGTTCGTTTGGCTCTTCGGATACTTCCGTGAAATAACCCCTTCCAACTGCCTAGCTACGAACAACGCTGTAGATTCATTGCCCTGAACCGCCTGCATATTCGTTGCGATGTGAATAGAACGATAGATGTCTTCGAATTGCTTACCTTTCGAGCGAATTGGCCTTCTATACTGGAAAGCCTTGACATACACGTCCGAACTCGCACCTTGCGCAAAAGCCCCTTTCTGTACGTGCCGCTAACGGATCAATGGACTACCTACAGTGGCTTTCAACAGGATCACCGGTATACAACACTCGGTTCTTCAACATCATCAGCATCATCACCGTGTAGAGCCCTCACTGCGGAAGTATCGATGACGACAAGGAGAAATTCTACACGCAGTCAAGCAAAATCTTGGGTATAAACGTCTTTTGAACTTGACCCTTCGTTATCAGCATACTTCATACCAGGCAGGACTATTATGATTCTAATGTAACGATCCTGCTGACTTTGGCAGAACAGCCCAGCCGAGATTCGAAAAGACGACGACTTGTATGTTAGTCCAGCATCGGCGGTTATTCTACGTGCAGTTGAAGCGTGAATAGGATCCCTGTCAAAAACTTGTTACCAAGATCGTCATCGGGGATTTAAACGTACAGGTCGACCATGCGAAAGAACACAAACCAGTGATTAGAGGAGTTAGCGCACATCCGCTGACTAATGAATTGGGTCTAAGAGTTATAGACTTTACGCTTCCAACATTGTGGTCGTATGTAGTACTTTCTTCCAGTCGTCGTCAGCAGTACAGAGCCGGAGTGGATCTAGAGTCATTCATCGCCAATTTCCCTGCCATCTCAGAAGTCGCAAATCACTTTCGCCTGGTCGAGTCATCTTGCACGTTGGCTCCCCTGTTCCCGGTGCCGGTGGGATTGTGGAAGTGAACTGTTGTCGTCGCACTGTCGTCCGGCACCCTTACGACAAGTTCGGCCCACAGTAGCCTACGAACTTTCGCCAGATGTACGCATTTCTTTCCTCATAGCCTCTTCCTTTCACGTGTTTGGTCTTCGACGTCTCAAAGGGACTCGAGAGTGTCCACGAGATGCGCACAAAACGCAATGATAGCTCTGACCAGTCACGTCAGTTTATCCGGAAAACCGTGATCGTGCAGTATCTGCTATAGCTGGTCTCGATTGACTCTATCGAATGCTGCTTTTAAATCAATAAAGATTTGATGTTTGGGAACTTTGAACTATCGACATTTCTGCAAGATCTGTCCAATGGTAAAAACTTGGTCTGTAGTTGCGCGAGCTCCAATAAAGCACTCCTAGCAATTTTCTATGAAACCTTGTGCTATCGGTTACAACCGGCGTAACAGGATCTGAGAGAATACCTTGTAGATGGCGCTTACCAGCGTTATTTCGCGATAGTTATAGCAGTCGAGTCGATCACCCTTTTTGTAAAACGGTAAACCACTGCTTCCATCCATTCCTCCAGTAGCTTCTTCTCCTCCCCAATTTCGGAAATAACCCCGTGTACAGCTGTTGCCAGCGTTTCTCAGCCATGTTTATAAAGCTCTGTTGGTAGGCGGCTCTTACCAGCGGCTTTGTTGTACTTTAGCATCCCGATTTCTCGTTTGATTTGTTGGAGATCAGGTGCTGGGATATTATTATCTTGCATGGGTAGCTACACCAGGAGGTCCTCAAATCAGACAGAAACACAGATCGGCTACGTTTTGATTGACTGCTGACATTTCTTGGACATCACTGACATCAGACCAAAGCGTTGACTCGGGCCACTAGCTAACGATGACTAAGATGCTCCCAAAACTTTCGGTTGCTTGGTTGAATCTTATGCGGCTGAACCAACTGGATGTCGCCGTAAATTACGCGCTTTCATTTAAAGCTTCGCTGCCGGAAGAGAAAGAGAAGGACGAAGCCCAAGTAACAATTTTAATGCCTAAAAATTAAAATTTAAGGCGCAAATGCTACACAACTACGGAAACTGCTGAATTTTTTTTTATTTTTTCTTTCGGATATTTTATTATGGTTGCTATAAACTAAATCGATCGCGATGATCTGACAGCAAAACTTTCACTTTTTTGCTCACGGCTGTATATTTTCAATTTGATAAAGCTGTCTGGGTGATTTAGCTTTTCACGCAGCAAGCTTTATACATTATAGCTTAGTCGAACAAAGTGACAGCTTCATTGAATTACTGCTGTTGCCATGAAGTAGCGAAAAGCATAATTGAGTTTAATGCTGCTTTCAGTAGAGCGTGATCAGACTACTTGGGTCTACAACGTTATTCTTGAAGAGGTTATAAAAGAAGAGTGGACCACTTGGTCGGAAGGCAGTTTTATAGTCGTCACAAGGTTCCAGTGGACCTCAAATTGGTCGAAAAAAACACCAGAGGAACGTAATAAATTGCTGCTTGAGAGCCCCTATCGAAGACCGTTGGAACAAGAACAAAACTGCCATTAACCCTCTAATAGGAAACATCGTAAAAACGATGCGATCGAACTAATTACTATTTTTTCATGAACATATACTCAAAAGAAGCGTTAGAACAAAGAAAGACACAGACAGAAAAGATGTATCAAACCAAATTCCATGTTCCGGAAAAAAGCGCTGTCTGGAAAAACAGGAGTATGCGGAGTTGGAGCCGATGTATCGTTTTAAGGAAGTGCAAAAGTTCTACTAGAAACTGTACGCATCCCGCAAAGGATTTGCATCGCGAGCCAAAATGTTTCGGTATAAGGAGGGCACTTCGTTTTACTGTTACTGACTTTTTTGATTAAAGCAGAGGAGCGTTTGGTGCGAAAGATGGAATACTTGGACTGGTAAAGACAAAACTAGATCTGAGACTAATTAATACATGGGTGTGGTATAGTTTAAATGCGTAAAGCACTCGAGTACTAATCGAGAAGTTGTGGGTTGGAGTCCCACTGCCAAAAACTAACCCAATATATTTTTAGCCGCAGATCGAAACTTTCCCCGTATTCAGTTACCTTTTTCGCACCAAACGCTCCTCTGCTTTAATCAAAATAAGGAGGGCAGTTTCTTGTCGAATGACCGATGTGACCGAATCCGAGATGACCGAAAGGTGGAAGCAGTACTTCGATGAATATCTGAATGGTACCCAGGCGGAGAACCATGGTGGCGTGGAAAACAGTTTCGACGGTACGACAAACGTGGAAGAGGTGTCAGCAACCAAGATATGTGAAGTTAAGGAACCCATCGAGTAGCTGAAGAACAATAAATCGACTGTAAAGAGTGGTAAAATGGGACCGGAAAAGCTGACCACTTGTCTGCACTGGCTGATTGTAAGAATTTGGAATATTGACAGGTAAGCCTGTGAGAATTATCGTACGATCGCCGTATTCAATGTCACCTCCAAAGTACATCTCCAAATCTTGTTTTGCTGACTATCATCAATTGCGAGCAAATTTGAGGGAGGTTATCAAGCCGGCTTCGTTGAGGGTCGATCAACGACGGATCAAATATTAACGGTGTGATCGATCTTCCAGAAAGGACGGGAATACAGGGTCCACAAGTCATTTATTCGTTGAATTCAGAGCGGCATATGATACTATTAACCTAAAAAGCAATGTAAATCATGGACGAGAACGGCTTTTCTACAGTGCTACAGTGCTACAATGTTTAAGGAAGTGGAATGCGGCAGTACACAAGTTTTGTTCATCAGGATGTGTCTAAGACGGAAAGTCATCAGATAAAAATTAATAAAATAATACCAGTAGTTTCACAATCAAAGGTAGCACTGCGAGTAGTCATGCAATCTACATTGGATAATATCGCAAAAATACCATAAAAAATGCCAATTATCATGAAAAAGATAGAAAAGTATCTTAGAATTTAGAGTTTTAGATTTAATAAAACTCATCTTTCCAGCTAAACTTAATCCAAAATATTTTGTATTCATTCTATCATGTTCATTATATTCAAATATGCTAATGAGTTCAGCTATTAATGATGATTAATTATCTAATTTACCTAGTATACATTATTCATAGAAACTTCGCGGGCTGTTTTTTCCTCTTTGCACTCCTTTTCTTTTCTTTCGTTTGAATATTTCACGTGCCAATGAAAAGAATCCGTCCACAGTTCTTTCTCGTTTTTGCACCATTCTTTAAGCATATCCACGTTCTTCCTAGCTGCAAGTAGCTGAAAGAAAAACACCTACTCATGCTGTAATTTTAATTAAAAAAAAAATCCGCCCCCTCCCACCTGGACTGGTCCCACCTGCTTAACGAACAGAGTTTAAAGTTAAAACAAAGCCAAAAGGTACGTCGTCGACAGACAACGTTCGGAAAAGCCGTACAAAGTCAGTTCGCTTTCGTTCTCTCGCTCCCCCCTGGGGGGGTGTGGTCCAACGGAAGCGGTAATAAATTTCTTTCTCAGCATGTCTAATGGAAAACCACACACACTCTGGTCGTGTAGAAGAGAACCAGAAAGATGTCACAGCACGTGCCATGAATCTTCCCTATCGTCGTGGTTACACTTTTCGCTACTATATTCTCAGGTATCTCAGGCACACACTACAGGAGCAGTTTTACAGTATGTAAAAGGAAACTTAACTATGCGGCGTTGCACAGTACACGAGTAGGAGGTACTACAGGCGTACTATCTTTACAGATTCAGGAATATTCAGCACGGTAAATTGAATGGGTAAAATAGTGTCGGACAAAAAGGATGAATCCTATTCGTTTGATTCCGTGTGCATTGAGGGTGCAAGATAAGGCAGCCGGAGGCTGTCAAATATCGGTACAGTTTCTGACATGTGAAGAAATCCTAATAAGTTTGAAGTGACAAATCTTCAGTAATTTTTGTTAATTTAAATAAAGTAATACGGTTGTGAATCATCAAAAGATTTATTTTTCCACACCTTCAGCCGTCGGTTATGTCGATTATTATTGCTATAAATTTAAGCAAGACTGAAGTTATCACAGGAAAAGTGCAACACATTGGAAAATGTTCATTTTCCAATCATTTTTCAAGTCGTGATTAATAACGAAATCTAAGCAGTGAGAAGACCTAACAGCTGCTACGGTTGCCACCGATCAGCTTTTTCTCTATCATCGCGCGTTCCTTCGGGTTCGAGCTTGAGTTGCTGCCAGGCAGGCAGGCAGGCGATTCGGTTTGCTGCTTTTGATGGATGAAGACGTTTTCTGGAAGTGCTGGCGTATTTTTGGAATCAAGCAAGCAAGCAACCATCCGGCAACGGCCGGCACCGGCATCGAACTGTTGATTGTGCGAAACGCTGCTGTAGGAAACTGCGAACGCAAACTGAAACCCTTTCGCCTTGAGCGACAATGATTTATGATTGCTGCTACAATCCTTTGCCTAGCTGGCAGTTTTTCCGAAGTTGTTCCCACGGGTACCGCTGCAGCAGCGGGCGAGGCGGGCCGGCAAAGTGGGTGAATATTGACAGATGAGATTATAATTTTAAAAACTTCCATGAAGGATGACGCGAGTTTCTATGCTAATTTTGTGCACAAATGTGCGTTCAGTTCGATCATCTTTTATATTTATTCCAATGGTTTTATCGAAACACATTCTTTTGAATCGCTCGAAATACTTAGCACACGTTCCCCTCGAAGCAAAAAACTTAACACAAACTATGTATACTTTTATATTCTTATTGTGTTTGGGTCATTCTGTTAAAAATCTGTAAGTTAAACATATTTTACTAGGCTTAGATTTAGAATGTAAGAACATTTCTTAAAGCCTAGCTTGTTTGCTTCAAAAATTAGTGATAATTTTGATCAAAACATGCCAACTCTTCCTAACGGTGTTTCTTGTTTATATCTAGTTTTCGATCAGGTGAAAGGAGAACTCATGTTATCGCATCATTAAACCGCCCACAGAATGAGATTTTTCTCAGTCATTTGATCCTTTCCTCATACGAATATACTCCGGACGATAAAACACTTCTCGAAAAAAAACCAAATTTACAATTCACTAGATTCTTCGCCCAATTTATCTTTCCATTCGACTGCCAGATGTTCGTTATTTGTTTTGATCACGTTAGATACGGTTCAATGAAAGACACCGAAAAGCTATCAATGGAAAGCATATTCACTATAGGAGATACGGTCACGCATCTTTTTATGTGCAGTGCCGGCTACAAGTAGTATTCAATGAATAAAAAAACTGACAAGTGTAAATTATACACATGATTTTGCTCCAAAAAAAATTTCCAACATATACTTTGGAAATCCAAAAGCAAATTTGCTTGCTTTTTTCCGAAAACGTTTGCCATGAATATCAATTATGGCGTCCTGCTTCGATGTGAATCCCTTGAAAATCGGTCGAAAATTTTTCAAATAAACCAAAAAACTTGTATCCTTCTCCTTTGACACAGCCGGTCACAGCTTTCTCCTGTGGTAACATTTCTCTTATCACATTCAAGCCCACTTAAAGCCCGTAGAAACACCGAACCGTCCGAAGCGCTTCCGTTTTCCGTATCGTCCCACAGCGAAAGAATGTTGTCAACTGAAGCGAAAGAATCCCATCACATGCGCTGCCCTTTGCCAACTTCCGGTCACGGGGAAAACTTACCAGACGGAAAATATGCGACATCACGCAAGCACTGCTGCAGCCGTCGTCGTCGTCGTCGTGACACGGAAGCAGACTCTTCGCAAATCGTTCCAAAACGGCAAACCATCCTCCTCCCCGATCGGACTGGTCGACTGGGCGGAATGGGAGGGATACGAGACCTGTGCTGCAGTGTGTGCCAGCGTCTCAGAGGAGCCCACCGGGCTCAGAGCAGCTCTGGGCGTGTGGGCGCCTGGCAACGGTTTTCAATTTTATCACCACACGTGCACTCATGTACCTACCGACTAACCAACGAAAGCCAGGGTCGACCGAGTTGAACCTCAGGAACATGTGAAAAGCAGAAAGTCAAGTAGAACACATAACTAGCCGTATGTATGTATGTCCCTACCTACCTACGTACCTTGGTGGCTTGTTTTTGATGGAATTCTTTACGTCTGGGTTGCAAACCCCAAAAGACGTGGCTTTGAATATATTGGGAATATGATCGGCAACCTAGTGCTTTGTGTTACAGATGGATTTATAATCGAATCCAGTTTCAAGAGGACTTTTCAACTTTCTTTTCAAATCTAAGATATTACTGTATCAGAATTGTATGTAACAACCACACAAAAATTATTAGTGTATGCAGCGAAGACTAGTGATGCTAAATTGTTGCCCTAAGGCACACGAAAATTTTTGAACTTTCGTACTGTCACGAGTCGAAAATGGTTATCAAATTTCGTCATTCAAATTCAAATCGAGTTCATTAATTTTGATGTAGAACTACGTCTTACCGCAGGGTGTCAATTGAAAATTAGGATTCAAGCCAGCGTCACGAAAGAATGAAAGATTTTGAATGCTAATAGCTCTTTCAATTTGGAACGGATTTTGATAATGCGCATACCGTTCGATTTATAAAAGATGCAGCAATTAAGTGGCTTTTTCGAAAAGATTGTTTTCTAATTGCTAAAAAACATAGTGAAAATCATTTAAAACTTTCATGTTAAAATTTTCCCATACACTTTCCAAGTGATAGCCTTACTTCCCAGGCACGGACAACGATTACATTGACAAAGCTTATGGTTGTGGCTGCTGCTGCTGCTGTTGTTTCAAGACAGAGAAGCAGCATAAACATGCGGTGATTGCGTAGTCCTGCCTTTTTGACATGTAAAGACTATTGAAATTACATAAAAAGAAAAGCAGAGCCATTATCGTCATTTATTCGCTGCTGGACTTAGAAGCAGATCACTATAACTTTCTATTCCGATCTAAGTTTGGACCCCGACTGGTCCGTTTGGTAATCCGACTTAGATATCGTCGTTTGGAAATTAATTGTACAAGCTTCACATTCGATCGTATTTTTTGCTTGTTACAAAGTAAAGCAAACACTCCGTTTTGGAAACTTGATCTTCTGTTATATGACATATGTTATGACATATGATATATGTTATATGACAAACTTTGCAGTCAACTATAAGAGTATAGGTACAGACCAATTGCAGAAATAGTGCATTCTATTGATTGAAGAAAAAAAAACTTATCCAATTTAATTCTACTATGTATATTTATTCTTGACAGATACGTATTTCACCTACGACTTGCAGGGTTCCTTAGTGTCTGTTTTTGAACCGAAAACGAAGTTAGTTGGATAAGTTTTCTTTTTCATTCCAGGATTCTATTCAATGTTGCAAATTTTCATCACAATGAAGGCTCATCACCTGCTCATCAGCGATTTAAATCTTATCAACTGGCAACTCTATCGTATCCTGATTGCTCGCGATGAATCGCCGACGCAAAAACTGGTGAGCAAAATATGAACTGATTACGCTCGAAAATACTCGCTCGGTATCTCTGTCTCACACTCATCGCTATAATCATCGTTAATCGCTGTCATCCAACCGAGAATGTATTTTGCGATGAAACGTAAACAAACATATTTTTTGGCAAAATACAAAAGAAATATTGCTCGTTCAAATATAAAACGTTATTCGTATCACATATAATAATTATGCACTTGTCAAACGTCAACATATACTTGCAACGCCATACACAACCATTAACTTCAAGCGGCACACGGACAAACAAAATGGTTTCAAGATTTAGTTTCAATGAAATGCAAACCTGGTGCAATATTATTATTATTAATTGGTGCCTCGAAGGTTCGAAGCTATGAAAAATAATACATCTACTTCTTGTGTAACTAACGATGAAGGCTGATAATAAAAATATCGTCGGCTACTGTTCAAAATTTGATCCTGGTGCACTCAACGTGAATGTTGAAAAATTATGAATAGCATGTTAAAATAAGTTTATGAGATTATTCAGATTTCAGATTTATGAGTATAATTCAATTCCGATAGCGCTTTTGCCTGTTTTCCAAAATTGATAAATCAAAGCTACTCATCGCGATGAGTCAAAACGCAAGGTACCGTCAAACGGGGTAACTTGCAACAGTTCTCAACTATGAGTGCAAGTTAAAACTTATCTGTAGTACATTTGAGAACATTTAATTAATACAAAGTTATTAGGTCTAGGATAGAACAATTTCATATATTGAGAAAAAATATGCGATCAATAATGGCTGTTGTAGAATGTTTTAACTAATTTGTTACTAGTAGCTCCCTAAACGGGGTAACTTGCAACAAGCAATATTTTTTTGAAATTTAACGAATTTAATGATTTATATGAGTTTCTTTTGACTTGAATTTGCAAATGATAATCCGACTTGCGCATAAATGTCCTATGTCACGTTAGTGAAAATAATTTATAAGCCCCGTAATGGAAATTACGAATTAAACTTTTTATATTATTCATGCAGTTGATATTCCGTGCCTGGATGTAATAGAGCTGCCTTCTTTAATGGCCATTCACATACTACGTAACGCACTTAGGGGAACGGGAGTTGTGTGACAACGCATTACACGTCGTAAATCCACTATGCAATATTGCGTCACGAAATGAAGAGGGGGAGTTAAAAATCATAGATATCTTTGTTACGTAATATATGAACGTTCATTACGTTACGAGTGATCGTAATTAGACACTATCATATTGCTGGTCAATTTCTCTCAGTGCGGATATTTTCTTTTTGACCTCTTCTACGGCCATGTTCAGTATATCCAGAGGAAAACTGGCATATTTCCGACTTACCGAAAGTATCTTACACTCTTCAGGTGTGCTTTAGTATTGCTTGATGCAAAATGAATGATAACTTGCCTCGTGAAGTTAACGGAACACAGCTTTTTATATCTACCAGCTGTTGCAAGTTACCCCGTTAAGAACTTGTTTTACGAATAATGTGGGAACAAGCAGGATAAACAAAACTAGTCATCATGAATCAATTATTTTGTTTCCTTATTATTCATTGTACTATAAAAATATATGTTAGGCTTCTTTTATTTGAATTGTTTGTGGGCGACACAAACGTTTTACGGACGAAAAATTGACGATGAATTTGACAGCATATTGTGGGATTTTTTAAAAATCACCAAAACAATAGAAAATCAACATAGCAGTATCTAAGGTTTCTTTGAATTGTTAACAATAAGATTCAGTGACTGATATAGATCAAAAATTGAAGTAACAGATCTAAAAGTACAATAAATTGGATCGATATAGCGTTGTTGCATGTTATCCCGCTGTTGCAAGTTACCCCATTTGACGGTATTCGTTTTTGATTGGCATCACTAGCGATCAAATCATTGCATGAAAAAGAGTGAGTGGTAATTCGCTTTTCTCTCACTCGCATTAAATAATTCTCAGCTAGAAAAGCATTGCCACCTTTGAGTGTGTTTCGAACCGAATCCGTACTTTTATCGATGAATAGCAACATTGATTCTATTGACGTTTCAATTTACTCTATCAGCCTCTCCCAGTCGAGATTCGAACATGCGACGTCTGGCTTGTTACCCCAGTGTCGTACCTCAAGGCCAACTAAGAAGCTTAGATTTTGTGCTTCCTACGCTACAAACTGGCGACGTATGCAGTCATGGACTGACTAATGTAAATCAATGTAATTTTCATGCCAGCTAGGCAGATGTGTCTTGAAAACAACCTTTCTAATTTTTTTCAGAAAAATATTACTATTCTGACGCAGCGTTGCCAACCGGCTTTTACAAAAATCTGCAAAACGAGAATAAAAACGCCCGGAAAAAAATCTGGCTGTCATTTGGTCTAAAAGAAGACAATGTTTGAAACATGTATTTTTTTGTCTGACTAGGCATCAAAAAGTCCGGAAATCCAGATAAATCTAGAAGGTTGGCAACGCTGTTCCGTGGACGCCCGTCATACTGGTAAGCAAATAGTTTTAGACCAATCAGTCTAACGTCATTCTTGATTAAATAACTTGAACGGATTGTTGATCACCATTTTAGAGAAACACACTTAGTAGAAGTTCCTCTTCATTTAGCACAAAACGCTCATCAAGTGGAAGGTCTTCATTTTATTTTATAACGTGGAGAGTAAAATTAAGATTACTTTTTCACAAAAAAAATCTTGCTTAGGAACTTTTTTTAGATATTGAAAGAGCGTTCGATAATGTATCTTTCGCCTCCATGTTGTGGGCTACTCAATCTTCATAAAGTGGATAGAATAAATGCTCAGTAACCGATTGCCTTTTTCGTCATTACGGCAAGTAAGCATTTGGATACAAAGTATTTGCGGATGTCCACAAGGTGACGTTCTCTTGCCTCTTTTATAGAACCTTGTGGCGGATAACCTACTGAGAAACTCATAAGTGTAAGCTGTCCGGAATGTTGAAATATGCTTAAGCACAATGCTTGACCTAATGCAGCAGGTACTACGCGTCGTGGAAACATAGTGACGAGAATCTGGACTTTCGGCAAACCCGAACAAAACATCTGTCGTTTTATTTTCAAACCTTAGAAATACCAACGGAGCTTGCGCTCTACGCTTTTGTGAGTCTAAGCTTGACTGGGTTACCAGTACTGATTTCCGAATTTAGAATGCGTACATGGCCTTCGTGCAATGTCTGGAGCATGCCCTGCAACTATGTTTGAAATTAAACCTCTACACTTCCACCTGGTTCCCAATACATCTTATTCTCTATCACTTCTCCATACTATTTCAACTATAACTGTAGGCAAAAAGCGGCAAATGCATGTCATTTCTTCACGAAATTTTGTGTGAATGGTCGACTAACGTATGAAAATGTTATCATCTACATATTCTGGCTAGTCTCGACACTTATAAGATAGGCAGTACAACGTACCCGCGCATCATATTTTCGTGAATTTCAGAGCAGCATACAATACAGTTCAACGCAAACAGCTATGGCAGATAATGCACGAGTACGGTTTTGTGGACAAACTGATGCGACTGATCAAAGCTACTCTGGAGCGAGTGATGTGCTACGTGCGTGTTTCGGGAGCATTCTCGAGTCCTTTCGAATCGCGCAGACGGTTGCGGCAAGGTAAGTTATTCAATATCACTCTTAAAGATGTGATCCGGCGAGCGGGCATGGAAACGAGAGGAACAATCTTCAGCAAGAGTAACTAACTCCTAGCCTCGATCTCGACATCATTACTAGAAACCTTGGAACGGTGGAGGCAAAAACGGAGCCTAGGAGGATTGGGTGACAGATCAATGCGACGAGAATCAATTATGTGATAGGAAGAGGCTTCAGAGAAAGCAACGTTTGCCTCTTATGGCTCATCGCCATTGACGGCGATGAACTAGAAGTGGGTAATGAGTTCGTATATTTGGGATCTCCGGTCACTGCGGACAATAATATAACGCATTCAAGCTGGAAGTCGAGTTTACTTTTCCCTCCGCAAGGCGCTTCGATCAAGCGCAGGCATACGCCGCCGCACAAAGCTGACGGTGTACAAAACACTAATCAGGCCAGTAGTTCTCTACGGACTTGTAACAGTAACTTACGGAAGAAATACCTGCACTAGCCGTATTTGATTGAAAGTTGTTGCGGACTTTTTTGGTGGAGTATAAACGGATAGCAGAATGTGCCGTAGACTTATGCACCACGAGTTGCAGGCACTACTTGGAGAGGTTCCCTTCGTGCACCTATAGAGGGTCCCAACGTGCAGGATGGGTCGACCAGGTTGAAACCGACTTGTGTGTGTCGAGACGCGCAACGAGCCCCAGGACCGAGTATAATGGAGAGGAATGCTTGATACGGCAAAAAATAACCGTTTTCTGTTTCGACTTTATGGGTCGTTGAGCGTTAATGTTAGCTGGCGGTCCGCATTTGGGCGGTATATGGGAACGCATAGTCTGCTCGGCGAAGACATAAATTAGGACCACATTAGAAGCGAAATGGGCGGCTGCCGAGGTCATGGAGACTGTAATTGATGAAGATGAGGCGATGATGACCACAAGATCACTGAAACATATTCCGTTGGAATACACGGGTCTGAGAAAGATCGGAAAAGGTTAAGCAAATTCCTAGTCCGCTCCTTATCCACCAATCCCTACGTTCTCGTGGTATCAGCCAGAATACATGCAAGCTTATTGGCGATCGGGTAACCAACCTCTGTGGAAACTATGGTCCTTTACTTACAGAGAAGGAGGTACTCATGCGAATGCTGAGTGTAGTAACGAGGAATATCTTTATCATCCTCGAGCGTATGTTCCCATGTTAGGGGCGGTTCTTGACGGCTTCACAATATGTCAACCGAGTGAGCGGTTGTACTCCAGGTTAGAAGTGGCCCATAAGTTGCCGAGAACTCCGCGCACCTATTAGATGAAGCTCTATCTTCCTCTGTGGAGCTACGTGCGTCTTTCGAATACGAATGAAGCAGAATATGCTCGACTGCCAATAAGGCCGAAACCACGGTGCTAGATGAAGAAACTCCGAATGTACGAATGTGGTTTGACGGGGAATGCCAGCAAGCGATGGAGAGGAAAAGGAGAGCGTGGAAAAACTATCTAAACATTGCTACGAGGCAGAATTTTGCCAAGTATCGACAAACGCGGAAAGGGTTGACCACGATCCTGAGGAAGAAAAGCGCTAGAAACACGACAGAGATCGTGTAGAACTAGCACAACTAATCCGATCTAATAACACGTGCAAGTGAACCAATCTCATAATGTATCCAGATCCACCGCGTGTACGTGTAGCGACGCAGAGGGAAACCTGGTCACAAACGAGCGCAAGGTGGTCGACAGGTTGAATCAGTTCTTCGATGGGCATCTCAAGAGCGATGTAACATAAGGAGACTGTATGGAAGTTAACCTAGGAGTGCCCAAGTAACACACTATAGGTCCATTTAGTTGAAGCAACCGAATTACGACTGAAATTAGTTATATTTCGATTACCACAACAACTTTATAACAACCGTGCTAGTAGGGTGCCTACACTTGATAACAGCGGCTCCCGATCTCTAAGAGTTTCGGCGAGAAATCGGACAACTGAAGACTAATAATATTGCCGAAAAGGACCAACTACAGGCAGAACTCTACTAAAACGGTAAGGAACCATTAGCAACGGCACTTTACTTACTTTATTACGTCAAGAATTCGGGAAGCGCGGAAACTAACGAAGGAAGGGATCAAAGGTGTGGTTTGTCTCATCTACGAAAAGGGTCGATATTACAGTTAATCGATATAATCAATTTAACGCTGTGTATGTAAATTCTTACTGTAGCACACGAGCCTCCTCGGCTCTAAGGTGCTAGAAGAAAAAGTAGAAGTAGAAGTAGAAGTAGAAGAAGAAGAAGAAGAAGAAGAAGAAGAAGAAGAAGAAATAGAAGAAGAAGATAAAGAAGGAGAACGAAAAGAATGAAAAAAAGAAGATCCAACTTACACTTTGAGTGTAGTAATGGATCTGCTAAAAGAAAACAATGTAGCACTAAGTTTCTCTACTGTATTTGTGATTTGGGATGAGAGGTTAATGTACGTCCACGGTATTAATTTCAATTGGCTATAACTTCTTACTATTTAAGATAAATTCTTTTAAAATTTCGATGAAATAAATGCAGTGTGCATTTTGTACAATAATGCATCCAAATCCAAAAATTCTATGAATTTCTGACCGGATATAGGTTTATGCCATTACTTGAAGAAGATGCTGGAATGGTACAAGAAAAACCGAGTGTAAATTACGCCCGGAGAGATTCGAGTCCTTCAAATAAATACTGGGACCGGAAAGTGTGAAGACTTTTTTTCTCTTTTATAAATAAAGTCATAACAATGCACACGATAAAGTTTGTGGTTATGTTAAGCTTTTGCTTCCACAGACCACTGGTGACAGCCGCTAGGTGGCAGCGAGAGACGAATTCGCCTGTTTAGTAGCCCGCATTAAATGTAATGGCAGCGTGAGCGGTGATAGCCGTATCGATGATAGCTCAGAGGTCCACAAATACGTCGCCGTCCGCCCGGTGCGGTAGTCCCGGATCAACCAACCAACCTATATAACACATCGATTCGAACCAGGCATCATGACGGTATTTGAAGGGGCAAGGATAATAAATTGGGTTGGATTGAAGCAGACAAAGAAGCCAACGTACGGAGCCGAGGCTCGTTCAGGTTTGTAGGTTAGGTTTATGTAGGAGCAGCAGTTGGCTTCGGTGATGTTTGCTTTGTGTTGGCCCTGGCAGGGTGGTCATAATATTTGATTATATTGATGCTGCTACGAACTGACTGTGTCCGGGGTTTATACCCAAGCGACCAAGCCAAGAGGATCGGCTTGTTTTATGTTTATTCTAGGTCAAGCAAAGAAACCCCAGCTAGGATAATTAATTACATCAGAGAAAAATCGTTCGCTATTTGTTGGAATGAAATACACCCCTTGCAGTCGGGATGGATAGAATGTTGGCAAACATGGCAGTCTTTGGGGCGTCCTGTGGTTCGGAGGGGGGGGGGGGATTTATTTTTATAAAGGTCTTTATTACATTTGAAACGAAAGGTCATAGCATTTTATTCAGTTTTTTCATCCTGTAGAATTTGTAATTCCTTGAACGGTAAAAGTCAAAAAAGTTTTGTATGAGAATTTTCTTCACCAGGTAATGTCCAAACTTTTGAGGTATATCGGCCAATTTAATAAGAAAAAAATCACAACTGGATAATTCATAAAATATTATAGTACGAGTTTGGGGAGTTGTGCATTTTATTTTATCGCTTGAGCGAACAAAAAGGTCTCAAGTAGGTTTGTCCTAGCATACAGGGATCCTCTGTGAGTTGCTGCTTGCTAGCATTTTGAATGGTTATTGTTATGGATACAAACGGATCGGAGAGCTACCGACGACCGCTGCGCTATCGAATAACGGGTTAAAGGATCGATTTTTCCATTCAATTTCACGCTGCCCCATTCGGGCGATGTGATGTATGAATGGTCAACTTTAATGGCCGATATGCTCTCTAAGGGAGCAATCTGGGAGCAAAATTATGATCGGAAACGACGCCGTTAGAGCGAGGGTTTATATGATAATGGATTCCACTTTGAATAAGGGCACCAAATGACCGCAATGAGGCATAATCTATAGAATATTTCAATGCGATTACGATAAGTTATGTGACAACTTGTCTATGTTGGCATTGTTTCTGGATCTAGTTGCATCATTGAGCAGATTCTCTAGACTAGCAAGATTCTATCGCAGATTCCTTATTACCCACAATAGCCTGCAATCATTTACTACAGAGATAATTAAAATGCGTATTTCATTACAAGATGATGATGCTACTGGCGGTAAAATATGATGGCAATTTTTCAAGACACTTCATCAAATTTCTCCTTTCGCTGCTTTAATAGTGCGGACGAGGATTATTTCTCTGCGAGAATCCAGTGAATTATCAGTCAAAGAAATAATAAACTTTAAATGTTTGTGGTTGTCTTTATAATTTAAGATTGTCTGGTGAAGTTCGACTTTAAGTTAAAAAAAAACTCGTTTCATTTATAAAGCCCAATGAGTAATTCAATGGAGTCATTTGTACCGCTTTTGCAACCTTAGTTTAACAGCTTCAAACAAACCGATTTCAATTCTTCTCGAGTTGGTTGCTAGCAAAAACTGCTGTCATCTAGGTGAGTGTATTCAACCGAATAGCGGATCGACATGTACAAGTTCTTGATGGGAAAACCATCCAGAAAACGGACACCCGGTGTTAATTTAGGATTTGACAGACAGCGTTTTTTTGCTGGCTGGTGAAACTCGGTGAGTGAGCGAGCGAGTTCCCAGCACCACATGGAAGAAGCGAACCATCCTTTCATCGATGGGGCCCCTTTTGGTACCCTCAGGCGAGATGAAAACATACCAGACTGGACCTGGTTGGATGGTGGTTGGTCAGTCGTTGTAATTCGAGTGAAGTGCAAATTACCAGATAATGTAGAACGGAAAAAAGAGTGTACTACATTCAGTATCATTTTTTTGTCTATTTCTTTTTACTTTGCCGTACCGTACCGTTGTCTGTACTTTTAACAACCGCATTAGCAATGTGTAGTAGCACTTCGACTTCGAACGCGGATTTGTTAAGTGTACCTGTATCTCATACCGACAGAACTTTGACCAAATACCTTTGATTTTCTAAACATTGAAGCTATAAATTTGTTTTTAATTGAATAAATTTTACGATTATTAAGCAAGTAGAAGAATTTTATTCGTTATAGATGAATAAATTTTCACATTTTTGCTTTTATGTCCACATGCATAACGACATCGCACATATTTAACCATCGCAAGGAACTAGAAACTATCCTAGCGTAGGACACATAGAGAGCCGACTTAAATCCAAGCATCGGAATTCATGAAATATGCATTTAAATAAGCTGGTATCTCCTAACGCGGCATAAAACTTTCCAGGTCCGGCGATATTTGTCCTGTTATACGTTTGATGCGATGTGACGTACTAGAGATGAAACTAGAGCATAGGAAAACTGCTAATAAAACTTATGCATCGCTTTGTTGTCACAGAAACGTACAGATTTATTTCTATTTCCATTTGCCTGAAAGCTATTCTTCGGCTGGCCGCTTGAGTTTTGTACGGATTATACCGTTTCACCGAAATATTTGCTCCATCCTGTGGAGCAACGTATATCTATAGGTATAATTTTACGGTTTATTTACAATTTCAGTCCACCAGCTCAGTCTCAGAATGTTGAAGCAAATAGATCTGCATATATTCATATTTTGTGCTCGTAGTGTTACGTGACCCAGCTTTCAGCCCTAGCTCCATTGCATCCATTGCTCGTACACATTGGTAGAGTTATCCAATTTTTTTCACTAGTCAGCGTACATGGCGAATAGTGGCTGTAAATTGCCGGAAGATTTCACAGATGATTTTTTTTTCGGGATTACCTACTCCTAACATACATCATTTGTTTTCATTTCTGGAAGCGATTTGTCCTATTTTCCTCTATATAATCTGGTATTTAAAAAGGAAATGTCCCGTTTGTTTATCGTGCGCAGCAGTTATTCCGTAGGGGAAAACAATCAAAATGTCTTGCCCCAAGCGGATCTACTTCGGATGGGATGCTTGACTAAGTCTGAAGTAGGATTTGCTTACCAGTAATAAGGATTTCTGCTATTATGGACCTTTGCTGGCAATTTCAGTGATTATATTCTTGAATTATTCATTTTTTGTGGCCATAAAGGGTGGATATGGCGCATATACAAGTGATGAGGAATTTGGATCGGGACCCGAGCTGTCTCTTACAAGCCAGGATAAAGGAGGAGTGTTAAGATTTGTCGCTCGGCGTGCGGCTCCGGATGGCTCCTTGGCAAATTTGTGGTGGATCCGTCCGGAACCGCACATCGAGTCTCTTCCGCGGCAATCTTGTAAAAATCTTTTGCTCTCAACGAAGCAAGTAGTCTAGAAGCATGCTACATTTTAAGCGAAATGCGGAAGAGGACCCCAATCCTCGATGTAATGCGACCCGTGCCTAGGGATGAATGCTTGGGGGGGTCTAATAAAGTTTCCCAAGGTCGAACGGAGCCTGCATGAAGTGCACCTTGTGCAGTAAATTGCTCGCTCTGTTCCAAGCTGGTAAAGGACAGTTGATTTTCTCCCCAGCAGAGTACAATTACCACCATGGAAAACCTTACAAAAACAATTGCGTCACATGGCTTTTTAGGATAAAGTTGCCAAATATATAAAATCTGTTTGAAATCTGTTGATTTTTGTAAACATATCATCGACTGTGGACATATCATTTACTTTGTCGCAGTTACGAGCCATGGTGATCCCGGAACCGGTTCTCATAAAGGGACATTTCAGCATCAGTAACGTATGTCGTGTCGCATATCAAAAAACATCAGCACTCGACAAAATAGCTATTGGTAATCATCTCATGTCTCTCAGAGGTTATATGGCCGATTCCAAGTACCGCACAAGTTCTTTCGAAATCCGTTCCGTGCCTGAATCAGAAAAAAAACCCTCCCCGGACCCGGAGCCGGTCATATGGTCGATATGTTTACAAAAATCAACAGATTTAAAACAGATTTTATATATTTGGCAACTTTATCTAAAAAAGCCATGTCACGGCCCCCCAAGGAACTCCGGAATAACTCCGGGGCCATGTGACATATGGTCAAATCATATCTGTAAATATTATGAAAATAGAAAATATTTTCAGGAAAATTTCCAAATTTGGAGAAAAAATATTGAAAGATAAAAAAGTTACGGCCATTTTAGTGAATTTTGCGGTGCTAACAATGATGTAGACCTTAGAGGGGTTAAATCTCAGTAAAAAAGATCTTTGGGTAATTACTGGTCTGTTGATTGGTCACTGCCCGAGCAGATATCACTTAAACAAATTAGGTAAAAAATGATACTACTAAATGTCGTTTTTGCCGATTAGAAATAGAAACTGCTGAACATATACTCTGCAACTGTGGAGCATTATTCACTCAAAGGATGACCATATTTGGAAAGGGTCAAACTATTTCTGGAGGGCGCCACCGACAGATTTTACACACAAAAAATCGATTACTTCTTTCGAGCCTGTTAATCTGTTCTCTGTGTCCATACTTCCAGAATAAATTTCATTTAAATGACATGTGATTTGGGGCTACTTTAACTTTGAAAATGTATACTTATCTCCTGCCAATCGACATGGTCAGCATACACTAAACACTACACTCGCGCATGCACTGCATAAATAATTACTCTGTTTGCAATTTGTAGAGAAACGGAGCGATCAAATGAAAACAAACAACCGGCAACCGTTAGTAAACAAAGACGTAGTCCTACACGCTCAAAAAATTTTACTCACGAATGAGTAAGATTAACTCAGAAATGAGTGAGTTTCATCTCAAAAGTGAGTAAAATCCGACTCACTTTTACAAAAAGTGGAACAGCCCGAAAATTTGAGTAATTTGGCAATTTCTCTGGCAACAAAGCTCAAACAAGTTCACAAAAACCAAAGTTCAAACAAATACATAAAAAAACAAACAAAATTAATTAGGTCTGTTGTAAATTCCTTCATAGCCCACTCACGAACAGAACGTATTTCAGCATTGAGGTTGTCAATAGATGTTGCTAAATGCTCAGAAACTCACTAGCGTTCACATAATTCGCATCGATCCACTCTACATTCTCTGAACATGTGTCCTCGTCAAGTAGCATACAAAAAACTTTTTTGCCTCTTATATAGGGTGTTCAATGCAATCATCAGCCAGCAATCATCAAGGTGGTGAGGGAGCGGATTCGTCGAAAAATGAACCGCTCGATCCGGAAGACCGCTGTTGACCTGGATGTGTCGATCGGGACTACCCACACCATCATGGCGAAGGACCTGGGATGCAAACCGTATAAGAAACGTAAGGTTCACGGGGTAACGGAGGCTACATCGAAGAAGAGGCTGGACAGAGCAAAACTGACACTCTCGCGGCACGCTGGTCAGGAGTTCGTGTTATCTGATGAGAAACTCTTCATTTTGCAATAGCTGCAAAATGATCGGCTGTGGGCGCCGACGTAGGCCAGCACCCCCCCGTCCCACTTAAATATCCCACGATTCCAGAGCGCCGCGTCGGTGATGGCTTGGGGGCCGTATCTAAGCGTGGGAAGCTTCCACTGGTATTTATCGAGAAAAACGTGAAAATTAATGCCGCGTACTATAAGACCGAGGTTCTGGAGCAGGTTGTGGCCTCAGCACTTCGTGACCTCTACGGGAAAGTTCACTACGTCTTTCAACAGGACAGGTCCGGCTACACGGCGAATAGCGTCCTAGTGTAATGTCGGGAGAATTTGACTTATTTTCTCGATAAGACTTTGTGGCCTCCCTCCTGGCGTCTTAATTCCCTGGATTTTCTGTATGGTCATACATGCTGGCCAAGCAGAGCGAACATAAAATGAGTACTATGGACCAATTTATGAAGCTCATTTCCAAGATCTGGGACGAGATGCCCATGGACCATGTGATTCTTTTGAGAAACGTCTCAAGCTCGTCATAAAGCACAAAGGGGGGCTTCCACCAAATATGTCGTAAAGGTTCTCAATAAATACTGCTTCAATAAAAATTGACTCAGAAAAGAATATCTTGTATTTTCATTTTTTAAACACATTTGTATTTGAATAAGTGTATTTGAACTTATTGAACACCCTGTAGATGACACGCGGCATGGTCTTATCTTGGTACTGGCACTGCAGTGCGTCGAATGTACAGATCTGTAATGACCACCCACAGTTTCCTTTGAAGCAAAATACTGACCCTACTCAAATGCAATACAAGCCAAGAAACATTTTTGTTGTATAGTAGCTTATCAAGCGCTTGTTCCACTATACATTAGTAGAATAAGCTACTTTTAAACAAAAATGTTTCTCGTGACAGCATAAGAGATTTTGCGGCTGCCTTACGGGATTGGGATGGGCAATTGCAACTAAATATGTATGTTGGAATAATAGCATAAACCGATAGCACCAGAAGGCTCTGGGACAAGTACGCCGACTGCTGCTTCCCTGAGTGGGAAAGGCAGGTTGCTACGCATTTCCTTCCAGCATTTAGGATTTTGACAGTTCACAACTTAACTCATCAATTTAAAATTTTTTGTAACAAGTAACATGATTTACTAATAAAAAATGTGAATTTTTCATAGTTTTTACGGGTAAGATATAATAAATAAGATTTGGTAAGATTTTGCGGAAACCCCCCTCTCCCCATCATGTCTTACGTAATTGGTGCACGGCCCCTTACGAATACCGTTGTCAAAATGGCGTCGAAGCAAGTGGAACAACGTTTCAAAATGTTGTTCATGTACAATCAGCATTTAAAATTATTGTGAACAAAAGAAAGTTTAAGAATCATTTATTTTTTAGGGTTAATTAGTTTAATTTCTATTACTCTATGATTAATTAACTTAGTTAATTATGTATAATATTGTAATATACATATGGTCTACATCTGTCGTCAAGACTAAAGAATAAATGAGGAAAATTTAATGTGTTTACCTGTAAATAGGTTGGATTTAGCTAAAACTTGGTTAAAATAACTCAAATTGCCCTTGAAGTGAACAAACTCAGATTTTGAGTAGTTCTCCAGCCAAAAAATTGGCAGCGGAGGAGTCAAAAAGCACGTTATTTGTGACAATAATTCAATTATGGCTTGTAACCCAAGTAACAACGGTGGCTGAATTGCACGAGCAATGGCTGTTTACTGGTTAGTATAAAGCGATTAAAGCTGCATAAAATAAGCACTAAATTGGTGTATGAAGTAGCGATGTTTAACTCTCTCCTAGAAGCTGATTAACTAACTTAACAGTTGCTCTTTCAGGCTGATGAGACGTTGATTAAGCGACTGGAAAAGTATTGCAAGCCTATTTCACGTTCTAAAAATAGAATTGGCAGCATTACGCAAATCGACTATTTAAAAGCGCGGAAACCCCTTTATTAAGTTGCATTGTAGCTTAGAAAGCAATCATTGACAAAGCTTAATAAAATCACCAGATTTAGATGTTGAGGAGAAAAGGTTTTCATTTCCAAAACAAAACCTTAGTCCAGAAAAAGGTTGAATAAAATCAACTATAAAAACGTTTGATCAGCCTGAAATTGTTGTTCGGGCAGTGTAGCCGGGATTGATTGAATTTTGTACGCAGAATATGATTTTGTGCACTTTAAGGGCATTTTGAGTAGAATTGGCTATTGTTTATTTCAGCGTCTTAGTAGAATACCTGAAAAGATAGGAAAGAAAACAAAAATTAATCCTTTAATTCTACTACTATGTTATTATCTAATGATAGATGTTGGTAAAACGTGTATATAACTATTCAGGATCATTAAATTATTATGGTGGTAGGGTATGTGTGGGTATTTTCAGCCTATTAAGCGGTAGCTTGAACAATAATTATAAATTACGTTGAAACTATACTTATTTATGATAACATTTTCGTATTAATTGGTTGAATAACTTGGATAATTTACTCTGTTGTAGGGCAGCAATGCCAATGCAAAGGGCACTCTTTTTGCTACCAACAGTGTAGCTGCCGTATAACGCCATAAATACAATAGGCATAGCAATGCTTACTTCAACAATATGGTAGATAATAACTAATTCCTCAAATGCCCCATACACCACTTTTTCAAAATCTTCTTGGATGAGATGCAACTACGGGTCATATTTTTACCATTCGATAGATCTTGCAGGGATGTCGGGAGTACAACGTGCCCACTCATTGCATATTAATTGATTTCAAAGCAGCATACGATATAGTCGATCGAGTCCAGCTATGGCAGATAATGCACGGAAACGGTTTTTCGGATAAACTGATGCGTGATCCGACGAGCGGACAACGAAACGAGAGCCACGATTTTCACCAAGGGTAGTCAACTCCTAGGTTTTGCAGATGACTTTGATATCATTGCCAGGAAGTTTGCGACGGCGAAGGTAATGTACGCCAGACTGACAGCCTAGTATAGGAGGATTGAACTGAAAATAAATGCGTCGAAGATCAAATACACTCAAAGAGGCTCAGAAAGAGGCTCAAAGAAAACAAACGTATGCTGCCCACAGACTGCAAATAATGACGGAGACAAACTAGAAGTGGTAGATGAGTTCGTGTATTTGGGAATGCTGGTGACCACGGACAACAGCACTAGTAAGGAGATCCAGCGGCATATTTAAGCGAGAAATCATGCCTGTTTTGTTCTTCGCAAAACGCTATGATCAAGAAGCATACGCTGCCGTACGAAGCCGATGATGTACAAAACTTTCATTGGACCAGTAATTTCTTACGGACTTGAAGCCGTAACGGTGCACACGAAATACATACGCGTATTTGCCGTATTTGAGCGGAAGGTATTGCGGACGATATTTGGCGGAGTACAAACTGAAAGCGGAGAGTGGCGGAGACGTATGAATCACAAAAGTTACAGGCACTGCTTGAAGAGATTCCCATCGTACATCTGGCGAAAATCAATCAGGCTGCGGTGGGTCGGACACGTCGTAATGATGCCGGACGACTGTGCGACGAATACAGTTTTCTTCGACAGCCCCACCGGCACCAGGAACAGCGGGGCTGAACGTGCAAGATGACTCGACCAGGTCGGAAATGTTTTGACCCTTATGAGACGACTGGGAACTTGGCGACGAGTGGTCCACGATCGAGTTGAATGGAGTCGACTGCTTGAAACAACAGGAGCCACTCCGGCTCTAGGTTGCTGATGACGACGAAAAACTTTTTATAAATAGTTAGTTAAGAGCATTAAGCGTTAAGAGCGCAACTACGGAATCTACGGGAAAATGGCTTAGGAATGGCATACTGGTAACAACTTGCAAGTTGTACCCAAAAACAAAACCATCCAAACTCGCAGGAGCTGCCCCCAATTGGAAAATATTGAGCAATAATTAAGCGCAACCTAAAAAAATCTTAGAAAATAGTTGAAGATAAGAAACAATTGGAAGCCAATCGTTGCAATTCTGTATTAAATAAATTAGATACAGCAACCCAAAAAATCTGGTGGAATGGAGTGAAACGTAAAGCAATGTAATTTGCATTCGGAAAATAGAAACATACTCACTATTATAGAGATTTCAAGGCAGCGTATGACTGAATAAAACGAAATGTATTAAGGATGTGGCATCGTGTTTGAGATGTTTATACAATATTGGCCGAAATGTGATAGGCAGGCGGCCTGCTGTCAGCAGAGAAGGATCGGTATCGGTAAGGTATCGAAAGGGATAACTCTCTCTTCTACCAGATCGCTAGTATAATAGTGGTAAAGCTAGTACAGTGGAAGTTCACTGAGAAAATTCTTGCTGAATGTTTTTTGCGGCCTTATAACCATCAGATATAAGTTCTGAAAATTGAATTAGTATTTCTAATGAATCCTTCGACTTGAATTGAAGGTTTAGTAGGTGACAATATATATTTGTCACGATATACACTCTTTCGCTAACGACAGATTGGTATGGTATCGGTATGATATAGCTTAGAATCAGATTATAAGCAAACCATTTTTTCACATATTAAAGTCGATAGGTAAAACCAGGAAACGTCTGCGAAAAATTTGCGTAATACAACGCCCAGCCATGTTAACCTTGAAATACAAAATATGCACCTCAGACGTAACAAGCGCATCTAATCATAGATATTCAGCTGTGATGAATTCATTCCACTTGTTAGGCTGGGGATCGGCAGCTCAGCAAGCAGTCCGAGGTGCCCTTTCGTCAGAACCAGTTTTTGGCAACCAAACGGACCACTCCGTCTGACGTCTGAAAACACACCCATCGCTCATGAGCTGCAAGTCATTGCAAATCGAACTCTACTGTATCGAACGATCAGAGATCTGGCGTCAGCATTGGTCGATTGCCAATTCCAATACAGCTGCGATTCAGACCAGAAAATGGGATTGCGATAAATCTTCTCGGTCTTCCGCTTGCTATACATATGTACCTGCGAGACTTACCAGTACCAGGTAGGTACTTTCACCAGGTCATATTTGAAAATCGCAGCAGGATGGGGAAATAAAATTTCATTTGATCAATAACAATCAAGAAGCGCCATAATTTGAAAAAGTCTGACTCCCACCATCATCAACCATCTTCTCTCTCTAACTGCAGCTTCATCACTTCGTTTTATCACTCTCTCTCCAATATACGATAGCGTTATCTCAAATATTGACTCGCTATAATTTCTTGGCGCAGTTCCAGAATCAAACCCTCACGAAATCAGTCAAACACCCACGTTTACTTCAATCCACCGGCGTTGGTGGAGTTTTCCTCCATTTATTTGCTCCCTATTTCCATTCTATTTTGCATGAAATCGATCCCTTCGCACTTAGCAAACAGACCGAACTGCGAGTTTACCGCCCGGGTCTGATGACGTGTAAGTGAGTAAGTGTTTTTCATCAAACGCCCCATTTTCATCGCAATGCAATTGCCGATTGAAATGATCTATTGCAAGGGCGTCCGCCATGCTAGCCGCTAGATTTCATTTTATTTCGACAGAGGAAGAATGCGGATTCGTTTTTCCGCCTTGTGTTCTGCATGTACAACTTTTTTGCTAGGATGAGGAAATTTGGCGACGACGAACTGAATCGGGAAAAGCTTGTCCCTTTTGGAGACAGCTAGAACATCCATTTATTCCGTCTGTCTGGCTTACCTATTACGCATTTGCAAGACAACATCGGAAGAACACACCTTATCTAGGCTGGCAGAAAGAAGAGTCGAAATGCTTACCTCCTGGGATCGACTGAAACGGCGCGCAACAGACGGATGATTACAAACCATGTTATATAGAAAATTGAATTTATTTTTAATTTTCGATCGGTAATTTCATTCCTAGCACTGCCGGCGCGAGGTCCAACTCGGGTTTCAATTCCCACAGGGGGTGTACACTTGCTTGCTTGCCTGTTTGCTGACTGCGAACTGCTTACGTTGGCTTATACGTTGTTGTTTGTGCTCTCCCGGGAAACGAACGCAGACGCTGGCAGCCGTACCTACGACGTAACGTGACGCAGCTCCAGACTTTTCCGTGAATGTGTATGGTGGGGTAACAATTCGCCCGGGAGCCCAACCGGCGCCGCATCGCACCGGCACGGCGTCGGCAGCGTGAGTTGGAAGAAATTGATTCAACATTGGTTACAGTTAGACTTGAAAGCTGATTGAATTAAGGTATCAACTGGTGAATCTTCCTGATTGGATTTGCGATGAACTGTCGATGCTGGATGTTGGAAATTTTTTTGAAAGGAGTAAATTGCTTGTTTGTTGCTTACATCCATCCACCACCGGTAGAAAGATTAAGCTTAATCCATCTAATGATATGTATGTTTGCTTTTCAGATCTAACCGGTTATAAAATTAGTGCTTAACGTCAAGGGAGTCTTCTTTATTGCGTTATGTCATTCACTTATTGCTGAGAAAATGAGAGCTAATTTTTAGAGTGATACAGACCCCCCCCCGCTAATTCCGCCAATGAGTATAATGGACAAATGAATCGTTTGTTTGAGAAACCCCACAAACGCCATTTTTATGAAAATTGACTTTTTAACAGTTTTCGAATCCTTGAGGAGATCCACACCTTCCCTCAAAATACCAGAAAAAGTTAGTTCCACGAACCCCTTTTTATTGGGGTTGCAAATATCCGTTTGTTTGAGAAACCCCAAATATCCATGTTTCCGATAATCACCTAGAGCGGCGCTGCGATCGGTACAAAATTATCATTCAATATTTACGTGCAATGTTGTAAGCAGTATTCGCAACACAATTCAATAGTATAAAAATGTCTTCGGAATCGAAAAATTACGAGTTGGACACAGTCAAAAAGAAGAAACATAGTTTTCGGCGGACTACATAATACAAGGCGAAAGCTATTAAAAGTAAAAGAACGGCGTATAAAATCGAAAAGAAAATGATGTTTTAGCTGAAAAAGTTCGAGCTGATTGCAAATGCAGATAAGCTTGGATTAGTTAGTCGACAAGATAAACGTAAATAAACCGTACTTGTAATCTAGATACAGTGAAAACTGAAGCAATCTCGTTCCAGAAATCGACAGACTAAACTATCCATGCGTTTCTCATAAAAGCAGTAACCTACCATTTACTATACAATGTTAATAATAGCACAATATATAAATAAAAGGTTTAATCTTCTATTTATCTTTTTTGTTAACTCGTTGCTTTTCCTAATGTAAGTAATCCGTCGAGCTCTCCAGAGTAACTGTAAAATCAATAGTTTATCATTTCGAAGTATTTAAGGTTCTGTTCACGTATCTCCATTTCCGTTTGGTATAACGTAATTTGAGAACAGGCCCTTATTTTCAGATTCTGTTCCATAATCATAGCACGGTTGTTAACCAAGATATAAAATATTTATTTTCTAGTTATAATATCTTTAATTACCACTAGCAAAGTATCAAGGTATTCTATTCGATGTGAATTCGTGTTACTGTGGTCCATTTAATAGATAAATGCAAACCATGATAAAAATTTGGATTAAAAAAGTACAAAACTTTTTCTAAAACTTGTATTATTCTACTTCAAAATTTTTAATAAATAATATTTAGCGCCCCTCCCCTCGTCTTCTTCTTAACGGTACGTACTTTTTTAACATCCTCAGTGATATATGGTAGCAAATTACATACTATGAGCATGGAAAGATCACTAGTTTGAATAGAAACGGCCAAAAACTACTTAAGTGCACTGTCAATTTCTCGTTTGTTTGAGAAACCCCAAATATCCATCAACTTTAAAGCCTTGTAATTTCAACTAGAATCATTATTTTGATAAAAAGATAAGTCTACATAATGTATTTTAGATATTATCATAGAGCCTCATACCACAAAATATAAGGCTTGGTTCAAAATTTTGAGAAAATCAGTTTTTTGTTGTTTTCCAACAATAGTGTCGAGTGGACTTGTGGGGTTTCTCAAACAAACGATTCAAATAAAGCGTAAGTTAATTTCGATGTGTATGGGAATGTCGTCGAGTTTGGGCAACTTTTTGACATTCGCCCATAACTTCCATTTCAAAAGGAATTTTGGAAATCTAAATACATCGTTGCAAAGGTCTAAGAATAAGGTATAGTTTATGAAAATCTCGTACTGATTGCTTGAAAAATTATAAAGTTATAGGCATTTACGTGAAGACAAAATTTGTTGTCATAGTTGGGCCATGTTGTGCAAGTTGGGCCACCGCTGAACATACAAGAAATACGTATGGAAATTCTATATAGAAACAGGAAAAGATATAATTCCGCAAAAAATGCTTCTTATAAGTACAAAAACCTTATTTTTAATTAGATTTTTGCGAAATTTTGGCGATAATGTTACTACGATCGCCGATCCGAAATACACTTCGCTTCAAGGCTTAAAATTATGGTGGCCCAACCATGGCTAGTCAAGTGGCCCGACCTTTACAATAAGCGCATTTGTGACATTTCGCCTTACCCTACCCAAACGGGATTTTTCGTCTTCGTATAAGGCACAACACACTTAATACATTTTCAATATTTATTTCGATAAATGCATTTTATGAATGACTTTTTGAAGAAAAGTTCCTTGCGCCTGGGCACCTGTATGTTAACCAATATTATGGGATTGACCGTTTTTAGTTATTTTTCACATCGTCTTTTTGTCTCGTTCCAGCGATTTGTTGTCCTTTTTTATTGTCTCTTCATTACCTTTTCTGGATATATTAATAGTCCTTTCGTTGTTTTGTATGTTTTTTTTCCGCATTTTGTCGCTTTTTTGGAGTTTTCTCGGCGTATTTTCACAGAATTTGTCGTCTTTCATCTATTATTCATTGTCTTTTTGCCTAATTATGATCATTTGTTCGTCACATTTCCGTCGTCTTTTGGTTGCCGTTTCACTGTGTTTGTCGTCTTTTTGTCGGTTATTTCCTGTATTTTCATCGTTCTTTCATAGTCTTTTCACCATCTTATCGTAAGATCGTTTTCATCATCTCATTGAATAGGCATTATCTTAACATTGCCTTTTCGGCACCTTTTCGCCGACTTTTTGTCACCTCTTTGCTACTTTTGCTTCGTATTCATCTTCTCTTTGTCGCCGCTCTATCGTATTTTTCATCGTATTTTTCATCGTATTTTCACGTTATATCAATCGTATTTTTGTCATCTTTTCGTATCGTATTTGCGGCATCGTTTTATCACTGTGCCGTCATCACATTTTCGTTATCTTTCCGCTGACGGCGATAAACCGTCTCTTCGTTGTCTTTTCTACGTACCGTCATGCTGGGTGACATTGTGCCACGGTGCGAGATTGTGCCAAAAACCAAAAATTTTTATTTGTGAAAATAAGTGAGCCAAGCCAGACAAGAAATCGCAGCAACTTGCTATTCTGGATACATTTACAATGTAATGATTCAGAGGCGAATGCCAAAATAGGCCAAATCTCTATAAAAAAAGTAATGATTAAAGCCCCTAGAAGGGGGGAGATTGAGCCAAAGTTAATGCATTTTTAGTAAAATTAGGTTTTACTCCCAAGTAACAATTTGGGTTTTATTACACTCTTATTATGGCATTTGAGACCAAAATTGGTCATGAAAACCGCCATAGGAGTACAATAAAACTCACATTGTTGCTTGGGTTGTAACCAAACCCTTTCTGTGGCAGTTGTTAACTGAACTATATGTTTATATTGACTGGTTTTAAATCAATTTAATTGCTAAATTGTGTACCATGAGCTAAAGAAAAAAAACGCTTTCTAAATCCGCTTTTTTGTATGGATATTATCACTATGACCAGCATTTTGATCTATTGCGATATCAGCCAGGTGTTGTAATCCGCACTTCGTTCTTTTTTGCAATAGCGCTATAGAGTGAGCGAACTTTTTCAACACGAGCTCTTGAATGAACTTTTGGATGTATTTGAGCCGATGTGGATGTTCCGGAATATCCGTTGTCAATTCTACCGGAACTCAAAATTGGCCTACTTGAATTTTCTTTGGAAATATATTAAATCGTGGGATTTTTACACGAGTTCTTGGGTGGTTTTTGTGATTTGATACCTCATTTGCCATATATCCAAAGAAACTTCAAAATGGCCAATATTGAGTTCCGTTACAACCGATAATGAATGTTCCGGAGTGTTGGACATGAACATGCGCTCTAAAGGATAGTGTAAGATCTATTCTTTTTTATGATTAGTGGTTTTAGCTCAGTCATTCACCACTTGATCCATTCTTATTGACCACAAATAAAATGGATAACTTTTGCGCACTCTGTTAAGCTTCATTTCATCTGCTACTTATGACGTGAAAAATCCCATTGCGATTTGGAATATCTCCGGGAAAATACAACCATAGCTTACCAACTTATTTTTTCATTGAAGGACAATTTAATGTGATTTCCTTAAGACTAATTGCATAAAAATTGAATGAAAATAAGTGGAGCTATCTCCAGCCAGAAGTGTAACTGCAAGTACCATCATTTTTGATGTCGGGGACGTAAAGGTTAACATCGAATGGCCTAAATCAACTGAGCTTCGAACCCCCGTCCACCTGCTTGTCAAGGCAGACTCGGTAAGCTTGCGTTGCGGCTACAGGGCCCAGTCTAAAGCCGCTTGGTTTTATTTGAATTTAATAAAGGTTTTATTGCGGTATTATTACCTCTGATTTTATCATGGTGCTGCGCAATACCTAGATGATACGGGTCAAAAACTACCAACAGCTAACTATAAAATCATAATAAAACTTTTGAAACTTTTGAAATTTATTGTGTTTGCTTATATTACCACGATAAAACTGGCTGGCTGTAGCACATCTCTTGTAAACTTACTATCAGTTGGGCGTAGCAATACAATATGGCACACCAATCAAAGTTGATTTGAACCGTAATAAAATTTATTGCCTGATTTATTGCTGTTAAAATGAAGAATATTAGAGTCCAACATCGAAATCATTTTTTATACGAAGCCATATTGCCGTTTTCTAGCATTTTTGCTCGCCAAACAACGATTCTTTAATTTTTCGCTGCGTGTTTCGGCACACGCAAGTCGGCTTCAACATGGTCGATGTGCTAGATGCACGGTGGACCCCTCTATTCCGGGTGCCGGTGGGATTCTCGAAGAGAACGGGATTCACTCCACACTCGTCTGGCAATCTTGCGACGTAGCCGACCCAACGTAGTCTCCCAACTTTCACCAGGTGCACAATGGGAATCTCTCCAAGTAGTGTCTGCAACTCGTGGTTCATACGCATACGCCACTCTTCGCTATCCGTTTGTACTCCGCCAAAAATTGTTCACAAAACCTTTCGTCCAAATATGACAAGTTCACGTATGTGTTCCATAAGCCAATATTCTAATATGAACAATAAAATTTAATGCGCATATGCCGCACAACCATGGAAACTGCTGAAAATTTTTGATGGATATATTCTTCCGGTTATTTTGTTATGGCCGCTGTAAATCAAATCTGAAAGGAAGATCTGATAGTAAAAGTTTACCTTTTCTGCTCACGGATATATATTTTCAAGTTAATAAAGCTCTCCGGATGATTTAGCTTTATACTGTATAGCTGTGTTGAACAAAACGAAAAGCTTAGATTAAATTGACGTCAAGTAGCGAACGGCATGATGGGTTTTGTTGCTGCTTTCAGCAGATAAAAACCTGCTTGAGCTTGTGGCCTGACTCTTCGAAAGGCTATAAAAACCTTCTGAAGAGTAAGCCTTGGTTTTGGTTGGAAGAAAGTTTTATAGCGGTCATTAGACGGTTCTGGTGGAGCTAACAATTTTATTAGCGGTTTTATGAAATTGGTCATGAAAACCACTAGAGGTACGTATTAAAACTTTAGGGGGGACCCTACTCTGAAAGGTCGAAAAATAAGAGATTCGTAATTTTTTTCGGATGCTAAAATTAAAGCTAAGTGTTGGGGTATTTTGGTTATAGGTTAAGATATATTTGAAGATATATTTTGCATTTTTTGGATCCCAGAATAATGATTATTATGCTGGTGGCAGCTAGGCGCGTGGATGCTCGCTAGAAAACAGTTCCTTGCTGGCGGTGCGTGCCGGGAACCAACGGAGTATCGTAGAACTGATTTCAAGGACGATTTTGAAGCTTTAGGTTAATACCTAAATTGTTACGTGGCGGTTTTTGAAAATTCTAAAAACTGCCAAAATGGCGGCAATTTTTCCAAAAGGGAGGTGTTTTTTCATCAAAAATCTCCAATTAAGAGCTCATAAAAAGTTCAAAAATTGAGATACAAAAAACAGCTACGTAACAATTTAGATGATTCATTTCTACATGCTAGAAAAAATTTCAGCCAAATCGGACAACTAGATTCTGAGATATACGTACCGCCAGCTGAAAAAATATGGTTTCGAGAAACACGCGCTTAAAGTTTCATACAGCGATGTGACCGCACAGTTTTCGCCGTAACTTTGAACGAAATTTCTGAATCCAGTCTGCCAATCTTCTGAAGCCAACCTAAATACAACGAATATACTTTCATGAACAGAATTTTTGTGTTGAAATGTACAAAATCAATGACAATTCATTTCACCTTAAAGCAATCTAATCGTTTCTTACACAGCATGTGAAAAGGGCTCTTCCGCTTATAACGGCGATAAATTCTGAGACGGCTCTGACAGCCCCATAAACGAGTTGGCGCGAAATCCGTCCATAGTGAAATTAGATTTTGGTTCGTGTATGCCAAAAATATCCATTTCATAGCAGACAAAAAACACTGGTCTCCATTGCTCCATTGCGCTTAATCAACTTATTTTCTTTAAAAAATTGTATCTCAAAACCCAACAGTTATGAGTCTCTAATATTTTGATATGTTATATTTTAAATCCATTAGTTCAAAGGGCCATCCTAACTGAGAAAGGGTTGCCAATAAGGGAAATAATGGAAATGTACAGCGAATTTGAACAAAATCGGGTAAATGTTTTTTTAAGAACTTTTTTCTGTAGAATTATTGATGAAGTAAAGTATTGTTCAACAGTCATGCCAGCTTCGCCGTTTTCAGAACTGTACTTGTCGCATATTCATTGCTTTTCACACTATTATTCGGTTTAATTATGTGCATTGTCATATCCTTTCTAATTTTCCACGGTCCCAACAATAGTTAGAGGTCGTTTTCAATCAGTTAAAATACATATAAAATTAAATTAGTCTCCGTACAAGACGATTTTATAAAAAATATTAGTTGTTATATCAATGTTAAATTCCAATTGAAAGTTCTTTACTTTAATTTAAACAGATATTTGTTGATTCAAACACAATTTCGTTTTGAAACAATTATATTTTCAAATTGTTTTGAAAAATTTAGTTAGACTTAAAACAACTGTCATATTGTTTGAAACAAGCTGGAATTTTTCTTCTCCGTGTAGTGATTCTGATTGGAAATGCACATCAATATAATTTGAAGATAGTTTAACAACTATGACAGAATATAATCGAAAAAAAAAACATTGATCGACAGTTTCAGGCAGCCTCCCTAGGAAGACTGATTACCTGTCTATCGTGGACCAGCCCTCTCATTACCGTGGACAGCTGACTGATTGATATTTGCATATTAATTTCCGATTCAATGAAGAACATCCTTTGTTTCCCACTCTGTTCAGATTGTTTAATCTTCCCGAGCCAGCATCGGTTGCTTGCTGTCGTAATGCGAACCAAAGAAGTTTGATCACGATAGAATGCTTTGATGGAGCTAAATAAAGTGTAATTAAGGCAATACCTTATTGTTCTTACTGGTGAAGTTTAATTATGCAAAGTGGATTCATTTAAGGGCTGATTTTTGACAGTTTTGAAAAATAAAATTAACACAACTTCTGTAGCATATTCGAAGAAGATAAATTTATTAGGATACTCATTTTTAGATACATGAAATTACGAAAGAAAGTTTCATAATGTTAAGTGAGCAAGAATTGATGTAAGCTCATACTCAGTAACTTGAAATCTATGTCAACAACATGCTGTAATACTTTAGGTTTATATTAATTTAAAGAATTTTATTTTTTGTTCAAAATACAGGCAAAATCTCGATTAATTTTTTGATCATAGTCACAAACATGCCATACTTTTTCATTACTCTAATATAACCAGGTGAACATATATTGTTCACTATTGCCACTTATCTACGAATATCACGACAGCACACTCTATCTCGAAGATTAAAATAAAGTATTAAGTTACTTTTTGTTACCGCATAACCACCACACCGTGCAGTGCGCCAAAACAATAAACTAGTAAATTTATTTCACAGCTAATTATACGCCAAGTCGCTTTAGGCAAGGCAAAAATTGCACCAGATTGGTGTTTTATTGCTGCTAGTCTGTGAAACGGTAATTAAATTATTACTGCTAAGTCAAAAAATAGTATTCCAAATAGTATACCAAAACAAAATCGTTGGATGTTTACATGAAAAAGCTAGTAAAAATATTTAGAAGTGGGTGGAGGATCAACACAAGTAGAGCTGTCTGCACATTCGGACTATAAAGCGGCCCCTTCTAATTGGTTAAATCCTGGTAATTTATTGGAAACTATTTTCGGTCTCAAATCCCAAAGCTTTAACACAACCATCAAATAATATTAGCTAGCTGTATTAAAATAATACTTTAATCTCGTGACAGCTTCACCCTTATCTACTTTCAAGAGCAGTATGGCTCTTCAGAAATTCATTCATAATTAAAATAAAGTGACAACTATTTGGTTAAATGATTTTCTGTGTTTTGGCTTGCTTTTTCATCGACCGAACCATTTCAAGGATAATAAATGTTTTATTACATTTGTCAGATCAGATTTGCTTTACAAGTTTTAAATCCTATTTCTCTGTACGATCGGATTATCACTAAAATCTGTGGAATAGTAAAAAAACAGACAGATTATAGCTTAAATGTAAAATCCTTAATCCTTCGGCATTGCAGTTTCATATTTTTGAGTCAATGCTTTGTTGATCAAGGACGTCAATGTCGTCTTAGCGTATCTGAGAAGAGGACCGCTGAATAAAAATCAGAGGGGTTGTGCACAAGACATGACCGCATAGGTGACGTAGGACTACGTAAGTCTATTTGTAGCGATAGTAGGATGTATCAATGTATTTAATAATACAATTCTTCATGTATACATGCTACATGCGTTGTACGTAGTGTTTATCAAAGTAGGAACAGTGTATACAGTTAATGACAAGAAAATATAATAATTCTTTAATAGTTGTGTGGTCCTTAAAAGAACCGATTGTTTGATTATCATAACTCCAGCTTGCAATAAACTTGCACTAACGCACTTAACGTAATTTTTTTTTCGGTAAACGGCTTGTTCCAACGAACCAGCCGGAAAGCCACAGCAGCTATGCGATAGACGAAGCTGTTCGTGTATAGTCATGAGTCATGATGAAATTACAGTCCAGGTGGCCAGCTGCAAGCGACGTGGGATAAATCTTTTTGTCGTCGTGAGCAGCACTTCCGCAGTTAATTATTCCATCACGGCAGCCAGCTCCAGCTTCAATAGTTTCCTTTCCTCAGTAGCCAATGAATACGACTGACTGAGAACTGCAGACGTGCACGACACGAGCGTGACTTTCGCTTGCCCTTGATACTTTCTCCTTTGTCGCGTCCAGAGACATGCCAGTAAGATGTTGGCAGTAGCTCAGCTAGCGTTTGAGTAATGCTGTTCGCCGGCTTACCTCGTGTTATGTACTAGAGCTAGCGACAAGAATTGGTCCCGCCTATTTTTCGTGGTCCGTCATTCTATCATCTACGTTGAATAAAATGGAGCATTTCAATTTCTATCTACACAAAAGAGCAAAGTTACCAGTGAGCCGTTCGCTTTTGCTGCCAAAGGAAAATTCCGCTACGTATTATTACTGTAGCATTGCTGATGAATAAATTTGTGTTGCTAAGGAAAACCGAGTGAAAAGCCCTAAGTTCCCTAGGTTTCATCGTTTACCGAAAACCGTTCTTTTAAGAACGAACAAATTCTTAAAACTATTTAATTTTATTAAACCCATGGTTTTATGCATTATGACGCTTGACTGAACACCTTTACTTGGAGCTGGTGTATTTGTTGGCTGCTTTGGTACCTTCCGAGACGGCCAACTCAACCAGCAGCAACAAGCGAACAGAAGCGCGAGAGGTGATCGGTTAAAATTATTTGATAAGAAGTGAACAATTAGAATCAATCGAATTAAAAGCAGTGAGCGAAAATTCCTTAAATCTTCATGAACATATATTTCGTCCTCAAAAGAACGGTTTGTCGACGTGATATGTTAGAAATTTAACCCTTCTTTTCTGTCTTCTTGGGTAGTAACAAAACAGTTTTGATGTTCGGAAAGACACTTCTCTGAGCAGTGGTGACACCGGACAGCAATTTGTTCAACTCTTCGTCGTTGCGTATGGCCGCAAGTGACGATAATTCTGGTCGTTTTGTTGTCGCGAGCAGCATATTTCCTGCCAATTCCAGAACTTCAGCAGCCAGATATTCCATCACGGCAGCGAAACTAGATCTCCGGCTCCAACACACGCTCAGCATACTTTCCTTTTCTCAGCAGCCGATGAATACGACCGAACGTGAACTGCAGACGTGCATGACTCGAGCGTGACTTTCGTTTGCCTTTGATGCTTTCTTTTTTGTTGTGTCCAAACATGCCAGTAGCTCAGCTAGCATTTGAATAATGCTGTTCGCCGACTTACCTCGTGTTATAACCAGAGCAAGCGACAAGAATCGGTCCCGCCTATTTTTCGTGGTCCTTCATTCTATCATCTACGTTGAATAAAATGCAGCATTTCAATTACAGTCTGAACAAAAGAGCAAAGTTACCAGTGAGCCGTTCGCCTTTTGCTGCCAAAGAAAAATTACGTATGCCCATAAACCAACAGCAGTAGTAGTTTCGCAGCTGGAATTTTGGATTTATCCGCACGCAGGCGGGCAGAGTTTGTGGTGACGAGAAGACCAATCTGCAGCTGGCTGTCCGTATCGACGGAGAAATGAACAAACTTTTCTTCGGAGTTACTAGAGGTGTTTTGCTAAACATTCAAGCTGGTGTATTGCCCAAGAAAAGTGAGAAGAATACTGATATTTCTAACAGTTGTATCAATTACCAGACACCGTCCTTTTAAGGATGAAAACATGCTTTTATGAAGATATAAAAGAAATTATTCCAACCAATCAAAAAGCGACAATTTCTAGTACGACAGAGTTAGAGTTATTTCCAATTTTACAATGACACGCAATGAAAACCAATAGTCTTCTATGTTTTCAATATTTTGCAAATCGATTTTCCGATCAATTGGTGTAAATATCTTGGAAATCTATTGAAAATTGGCTGAATTATAAGCCGAAGCGTGAAAACACGTTTCCATTTTGATGACGTCATTTCCAACAAGTCATTTCCGCGAAGCGAGAATTCTGGTAAAACATAGGTTGATGATTTTCAATTTTTCAATAGTTCAAGAACCCATACTTTTCTTCATTTGGGCCAATTCTTAGAAGATTTTCCAATCGATTGGTGTAAGAATATTGAAAATCGTTCGGGAAACCACTAAGCTGTTAGCGTTCAAACGATAAACCACTTTTAGAGAATGATTTTTTGGAATGACACACTATGCCAGCTACCATCCCAAATGAGTGATTTCCTGAAGTTCTGAAATGGTTGCACATCCATCGACATTGCGATATCGCTAGCCATGTTTGCTCTAGTGTACTTTGGACAACGTTATTTCCTCCTTCAGCAAACGTGTTTGATGTTTTTCAGCTAATAGAACCAGCAAGATGATAATGTAAACTGCGCAATTGTCCTGTACACAAACACTTTGACTGCGAAATCCATCTTAACGAACGTAACCAGTAGCAAAAGTTCGCTCTTCACATGAATATTCATAACCCTGACAATTATCGCCTTCAAACGCAGAATGTACACAAAACTTTTCAAACTCATAAAAGAAGGCCGCTGAGGTCGTTTGCGGACGAATGTTAACCGTTTTGCATAATAATAAAAACCAGTAAAACTGTCCATCGTGAAGAACGCTGCCATGTTGGCTATCCCATTGCGAGAAAAATACTGCTAGCATGACGCGTCCTACGCAAGACCCAATAGAGGCGAGCCATCAGTGACGCCGAGAAGGAAAATGCCTTGCCAGACAAAGGAAATGCTCCGTGCCACCATAAAATAAAAACCGGTGTGCCAGGGATGATGGAGGCGAAATGGTTCTATTAGATGATAATAAATATCAAACAGATCGTAAAAGTGCGTTTTATGTGCGTGAAACGTACAGCTCTGTTCCGTTCAAATGTGGCCGTCTGCCGGCTCGGATTGGCCTTCACCGTTGTGCTGGCCACTGGCAGAGGCTGGCTGCATCGGTGCTGTTGGATGTTTGTTGATTTTTGGTTTCCCTAATGGACCACAGAATTTCACCACCCAGGCTTTCCCAAAAGAGTGCATATAAATATGTACACGTCTATTGCATATCACACACGATCGCCTTCTTTTCTTTCCCATGCTTGCACCCATGCTGACGATGCCTTCACGGAATCAGAATCGTATGTATACGTATTTTGATATGCAATAAATTGAAACCGATGTTGCTGTTCTGTTGGTGCTGCTGCTGCTGCTATCTTCAACCCGTTCTTCTGCTTTTGCCCGTGCACTGTTTTCCAAGATTGTTCCTCGCAGTCGTAATGCTGTTCTACTGAATGTGTCGTATTTATTTATGTGAGTTCGGAACGGTGTTCCTCCTGCTGGGTATGTTCGATTTCCATCCAGCATGAATATTTCATGCTGATTTTATTAGAATAGAAAACGTGTTCGATTATTTCCTCTATGATTGAAACATATTTTTCAAGTTATTTACTGTTTGCCATAATCATTCCGGGAAGCAGTCAACTAATTGAACAATTCGAATAACTTCCACAGCACATCCCTACAGCATCAAGTGTGTCCATTTCCCGAAACGTGCTGGTTTCCGAACCCCCAAAGCAAAGAAAGGAAAGGGCCTCGCGTGCATGCAGTTTATTCGAAGCATGTCGTGGTTAATGTTCGTTTCGAACTATTAGGTACTTAGTCCACCCGCCTAGAAATGCACGATTTATTTATGTAGAAACGGGCAAAGTGTATGTATGTATGTTGTAGCGTGAGGTACAACATCTACGCCATCGGAGATTTATTCTTTCCAAGTGCTGGAAAGCGAACAGTTTTAGACCGACGATGCGATGTACTGGCTTGGCTAGATGTTGCAGCATACATACATACATATAGGAAATTTGTTGGAAGGAAAGGGGATGCGGAATGCGAAACATGTTTACACGCGCTCGAGTGAATATGAACGAGCATGCATTGGATGCATTGCATAGAAGATCGGTATCTACTCTCGGTGCAGGTTAACCAGTTATGAGTTATGCGCGAACTGTTATTGATGATGGAAAGAAAAAAGAAAAAAAAACTAATCAGACCTACAGCAGCGCTAACTTCGCTAATTATGAATACCGATGAACATTGCTCGGAAATTAATAAACTTTATGCATTTGAATAATGCAAGGTTTTTGTGCTGGAATTGAAAGAGTACCTGTGTGTTTGTTTCCAATGATCATTTAATCAATGGCCTCCATTTATAGAGCACACGCAGTCCGAGGGCTTCGAAATGGTTGGAATTTATTAATTCCATTCAGCTGAAACAGCTTTTAATGCCATTATGATTCCGCTAGAGATGCAATAGCTTATGTGTGCTGTTCCACAATTAATCCAGAATTTAATTCGAAGCAAAGGGCAAAGTTCATCAATCAATTTGAACTTTAATATTTTTTCCTAAAATAAAACTATGCTCGAAACATAATAAAATGGTTCAAGTTGAATTGTGAGACAATAAGAAATCAAGCTGATTTAATAGTCATTTTTGATGTAATGTGACGTGATGTGAATAATTTAATTCTTGCTAGAACAAAAGGCTATATTTTCAGTGACCAACACGGATTTATGCCTGGTCGATCCGTAAGCACGAACCTACCAACCTGTCGGGTGTTCTTCAAGGCAGCGACGTGGGACCTCTTCTGATTTTACTGTTTTTTAACGATATTGCTTTGCTGCTTGGAGTTGAATGCCAGCTGATGTATGCTTATGACTAGAAATTACATTCGGTAGTTCATTCCATAGATGATGATTGCATCCGACTTCAGTAGCTCTAGGATGTGTTTGTTGATTGGTGATAGGAAAAATTGGCTTGTAATGTTACTTACTTTATTTCCTTTAGAAGCGACAGTCCGTTATCGATCTTGCGCCGAAAGGATTATGGTCCTCCAGTACTGTCCTCCTAAACTGCCGTTCTCCAATTTCCTTAAACACAAGTTGAACGTGTACATCGCATATCCATCGGGTGCAGAGTCTGCCTCGAAGCCTAGGGCATCTTCCTGGTTTTTTGTTGTAAACAGTTTTGGCTACTCTTTCGTCGGGCAGTCTGGTCGCGTGCCCAACCCACCGTAGCCTGTCACATCGTACTACCTTCACTGTATCAGCTTTTTGTATACATGATATAGCCAATGTTGCGAATACCGCACACAAGCGTTCTCGTTCTAACGAAGACACCGGCATGAGCATCTGTGACCAGTGAGCAGTGACGAGTTTTTGCGAGTGTGTATTTAGCTATCAGCCATGGTCGTCGCTCTCGCTCGCAATTGCAACCCAAGCTGTTGATACCGAACGCTCATGAGGACACGCACTCTTCCCCATGTGTAAGACAGTGATGTAAAACAAAGCATAAATAAAGAAATGAAACAAAATTTGAATTCATACATCCTACTCACGCTCGCGGCTCATGACCTGTTGGTTTCGTGAGCGGGCTGTGCAGAAGGGCACTATGAGGTTATGCGCCCGCGAGTGTGTCGTTAGCAGAATCAATGCACCAAGCACCAGCGGTTGTTTGTCGTACGCTTGCATCAGTGGAGTAAGCGTTGGATGCTATATTTCTCACACTCGCTCGTGTACGAGTTGGTATTGTGGTTCATACGTCTGCGCCACACTTCATTTTCCATTTTGCCACCAAGTATAGATTGCATAGTTTTACGCTCAAAAATCCTCAAAAGATCTTCGTCGACACGCTTCCTTTAGCGTTCATGATTCATGTTCGTAGAGGGCCGCCGGGAGGATTAGTGTTCTGTAGAGCGCCAGTTTTGTGCGAATTTGCAAATTGCGGGTCTTCAGCTGGCTACGTAATCTGTAGAAAGTCCGATTCGCAGCTGCAATTCGTCATTTTGCTTCGCAGCTTACGTCGTTATCACAGGTCACGAGCGTACCAACGTTTGTGGTTTTCTCCACTACTTCATATCGTTCTCTCTCTAGCGCCACCTCGGCACTTCCACGTTTTCTGCCGGCAGCCATGTATTTCGCTTTAGGCTTTGGCTGTGCAAGTGGTCTTAATCTCACTGCTTTCCATTTAAAAAAGCCTCTTCCACCACTTTATGGTTGATTACGATGATATCGACGACATGCACAAAGCCAAGAAGTAAGATTTCGTTATGATAGTTTCGTTCCTTTCCACATTTGTTCTTCCTAATGCACCTTCTTCAGTCCATTAAACATCGCGAAAACAAATGAGGTATCACCCACTATTCCGACGCATTATTTTTTACGAATCTAGCGTCGCACGAGTCAGCGTAACTAAGTAGTATCGTTGGTAAAGCATGTTGTAGCGTTATATGTTACAGCTAATTTACTTTGACTGAATCGTATGCCGCCTTAAAATCCACAAAGAGATGATGAGTCTGCAAGTTGAACTCCCGGAACTTTTCTAGTAACTGACGCAGGGTAAACATCTGATCCGTCGTGGAGTGACCCTCACGAGAACCAGCTTGGTACTCACCGGCGAAGGACTCCGCTAACGGTCTCAGTTTACAGAACAGGATACGGAAGAGCACCTTATAGGCATAATTAAGTAACATAATGCCTCGATGGTTTTTACCCAAGTGTCCGTTTTTAAAAATATGGAAAACGAGGCCATTCAACTACACCTTCGGTATTTATTTTCCCGTTCAGATCCTGACAATGATGCGGCGAAGTGCTTATTCATACTGCCACTCGCGCTCCACTTTTAGCAGTTTAACCAGGATACCGTCCTTCCGAGCGGCCTTACCGTTTTATAGCTTACTGATTGCCTTCACAACCTCCTGCAATATTGGTGGTTCCACAGCTTGGCCATCGCTCACAATTCTTATTCTTTTCCTGCTGATCTCCGTGTTGTTTACCTCTCCAATCAAGAGTGTCCGGAAGTGCCCCTTCCACCTGGCTGCTACCGCCGTTTTGTTCATAAGTAGGTTGCCAGCACTATAATTGCACATCATAAGCATCGCACAAAATTCCTGCATCTCTCCGTTTTGTAAAAACTCCATGTGTCGTTACTAGCGAATCGCTCCTCTACCCCGGTCAGCGAGCACGTGCTCCTCGTACTCACGTTTTTTTAGTTGGTGGATTCTTTTTTCCGTAGCCCTAGTGTTTCTATGCCTTTCTCTGTTCTGACGTATAGCCACATTGAGCATGCGACTTCTGGCCTAGTTCTACTCTGGCATTCGGAATCAAATCAGCTGTTACATTTGTTACGCTTGCGTTTGCGTTTCGCTACTGGCTTGCATAAAATTTCCGAAGTCGGATGGTGTTCAGCTGGTGGCTGCTAATTTTCGAAAAGAAACCGATTTTCTGTCAACCGCGCACCTATAGAAGCAAAAATTCACCAGTGAAGCGCAATAGTCGCCTCGATTCTGCATTCCGATCAGAAACGTCCCGATCGACGTGTGTTATAGCATACGATGTATTCCGATCGAAGAGCAATTTCTTATCGGATCCGGCTCCGATCGGTATGTAGAATGGAGGCGAGTGTTGCTGGAAATCGTAGCAAACGTCGAAACTATCAGGTTTTTCGCGTAACTAGATTTATTAGAATTTTTCTCATGTTTTACTTTTCTTTGACTCTGTCGCGGTTCAACGTAAACTTTTTAGTAACGTTCTAGAGCTTTTGGTGAGAAGAATGACAAACTGGATGACACTGGAAAATTTCGATATGAGGCCAAAAATATACTGCGTCATTCAATGGCAGGTGGTACTCCAGCCCACACTCTCTCTGTTGGTACTCAAGTGTTTTTGCCATTAAACTACCGACGCACTCCAGTCTTGTGTATGTGTATGGAATGGTTAAGACTCACAGAATAGTCACAGACTCAGAACGGTCACTTTATTAGAATTTGCTTACCGTAGCGTGTTGATATAAAACAAACTAAGTAGAAATTTAAGGCGTGAAAATCGGCCATATTCGATCTTTTTGTGTAATTAGTCAACGCCTAGGATAAGGTTTCTTATTATAAACTGCAGTTGAAATTAAAACAATCTTTGAAACACTTTTCGTTGCCGTAGTAAGTTTTGAAAGGGAACCGCCAAAATAAAATGAAGAAGATTACGAAGTAACGTGCCACGCCCTGTTATACGTTCTTATAATTCAGACAACGCAATAGTTTAGCATAATTATTTGTGAAATAAGGGAAGTTTTTCCTGCCAATTTGTGTCAACAAAGGCACCAGTTTCTTTTTTGAAAAAAAAAATTGTCATAGCTCTGTTTGATTTTGTTTTTCTTTTATTTACCTATAGACACAGTCCATGCCAAGCCCACTCATTTTTTAAAATCATATATTTCGCAACATGACCGTATCGCGGCACTCGTATGTTTCTTCGAATGTTGAGTATAAAACTGTACAAATGTGAAAACCTTACAGTATAAAACCCTACAAATATAAGTTACTCCGTAACATGCATAACAGAGGGTGTTCGCTTTTCTTGTGAAGAATCAATCACTGTTAAGAGGCTTTCAACGGGGTAATATAGAATCCAGTATGAATAAAGAAGAGAATTTAGTCAGAGTAAAATTGGTTGATATGGAACAGGTATAATACTGCTAAGATTCAATCCCACGACCACTCGCTTGTTAAAGCAGACCTAGTGGTTACAGAACCCGATGGAATCGTAAACACTCAAGTCTAGTTTTACACGAGGAATACGTTTAAAAACAGCGTTAATTCGAAAAATGTTGTAAAAAACCGCGTTAATTCAAAAATCGTCGTAAAATAAACTGTGTTAATTCAAAATTCATCGCAAGAAACCCGTGTTAATTCAAAAATCGTGAAAATACACTGTGTAAAAAAAGACTTCAGGGTAGAAAAGACGATAAAGTTAATAAGATGTTCTTCCCGCGACGTCAACTTTGTAGAAATATTCATTCGTAGCTGGGATTCAAGTGACTATCTCTATCCGTTCCAAAATTTGACAGTCATACAATTGTCTTGGGTGTACTAGTCAGCATAGCATAGTTTGGTTTAATTGTCTTGGGTATACTAGTCAGTACATATAAAGCGCAAACTTTACCTTGTATGATTCCTTCTACGGATTGTATGTGATCAGGAGCAGCACCAGAAAGTTTCTCAAGCTATAGACGTTCTGGAACAACAGAAAAAAAATCACAAATCACTAGAGGCTCAAGCACACTAACAATCTCTCTTCATCGTTGAGCTTAAAAAATGAAAACAAGGAACAGCAGCAAAAAAAGCTGTGCAATATTTTTCTTCTTATCACAGAAATGCTCTTTTTGCTGGTAAACAGGTTCAAAACGTACAATCCCCTAGGTTGAAAGTTTCTCACTAAAACCAGTGGGAATTCTCACTTCCTTTGTTTGGTTTGTTATTTTTCCATCTTGTATAAAGCATGTTGTGTCACTTTTCGTTATAGAATACAACTCAAGAAGACTATCGTTTCATCTCCCATGAGATGGTCACAATCCAATTTCCCATGTGTTCGGTTAGTGCACAATAAAAGTTCTCATTTTACAAACTCATTTTCGCGCTTGCCCGTTCAAATTCTGTTGTCATCTTCGTAAAAAAAACACATCCCAGCTTAATTCGACAACAATCGGCTTACAATCACTGTTGGTTGAAAAGCATAAAATTTCTGATTGCTTCAGCTTCTGATTATGCATAATTCTTTGGAAGCGGTCAAGCCGGAGCGGAGGATATCCTGTTCTGGGAAGAGTCCCATTTATGCTCAATTTAGAATCTTTTATTGGCTTTATTGCACTCAATTAAAACGATACACTCTGGCAGTCGCTTTGAACTTTCTTCATTCTTGGTTTCGCTTTGTTTCTCACATTTTCTGTTTATCACTGTTCTGCCCATCGTCTCGTTCGAACACGCAGTTAGCACCGGAACGCTTGCTAGCTTGCTAGCAGCCACTTTTCGATTATATTCACCAATTATATCAATTGAGCGCAGTTTACTCTTCACGCCTCCTCTACCCAATTACCATCAGTGCTTATTACTTTCAATTACGACTCAGCAATTTTGAATCTTTCCCGTCCTCTCCCTGCTAACCGTAAAATGATTTGTGCTTCCTTGAACTCTCGTTGTCGTGTTCCGTCAAACCAGTTTAACGCGACAGCAAACCAAATTTGATACAACTCCACCGAACCTTCTAAACCGGCCACAACCCTGCGCGGCCCTTAAGGGAGGATATTGCAGATTCCTTTTTCCAGCTCCCACGCTCACAATTTCAATTGGCGAAATTAGCCTTCTTCTCTTGGCACCAAGCGAGAAAAAAATGGCTATTGGAATGTACTAGGAAACCACCCACCGGATCTAATCCAGGAAAACGTCGTCGTCTGGACTGGAGAATGTGAATTCAAAAGACAAATGCTACGGGAGGATGGGATAAAACTTTAAATCTCACTCACTGTTGAAAACACAGACACTTATCGCGGAGCACGAATCCGGCGTGCTAGATCAGGTCGATGGCTCACACTATTATGAGCCACGGAGTCTGGCCAATGATCGTCAGCAGCGGGTTTGTTTTAATGAGCGTTTGCTCTTATACTCTTCTCCATCGCTTCGGCAGCAGCAGCAGCAAGCATACACACTCGCCAATTCTCTCACCGAAACCGAACCGAATCGATACGCCATCAGCACAGCACAGCACAGCACGACAGCAGTCAGCAGCAGACCCCACGGCCAAGGAAGTGTCGATGCTTTCTCCGGTAGGTATGTTTTCGCTCTAGGAAAGTTTCGCCGTTTTCGTTTTACTCTTCGTCGAGCCATATTTGGCAGAGTCGAATCCCCGCCCGCATTGATGGGTCTTTCTTCTCTCCCGGAGTCGTTTCGACGATGAATGGATGGATGGTGTAATCCGTGGTCAAGGTTATTCTTCTTTTCCAGGCCGGTGGAACGGTACAATATTTTGATTGAATATTTAAAGTCATCAGTTTTAAGGTTTAAACACACATGATTGATGTTTAGGCATTCGAAAGTAGTTTACGACGACTGGCTTGTTATACCAACATCGTACCTAGAACTGGAAGAACTAGAATTTAGACTTGAAACTGGACTAGATATTAGAGTTCCTATGGGACTTGACATAGAGCATTAAATTAGACTTGAATTAGTTTAATTTAGGATTGAAGCTTTATTTCAAATTGAACTGGAAACTGGACTTAAAACTGGTTCTAAATTTGGAGTAATTTGGACTGGAACTTTTACTTGGAATTAGACATGCATATCGAACTTTAATAAGAATTTGAAGTTTTTATTGGAAATTTGACTTCAAATTGAAATTGAACTTGTGATTAAACTAGGATCGGATGTGAAATTTTTCTTAAAATTGAATTTGAAATTGGAATTAAAATTGGGCATAAGTTAGATTTAAATTGGACTTATATTGGATTAGATTGAAACCACATTGAAAATTAAACTTGTAATCGGAATTCAAATTGTACTAGAAATCGGGCAATCAGAGTTTAAATTTGACTTAAAATTGAACTTAATTTTGGATTTAAATTAGACCTGAAATTAAACTTAGAATCGGACATGTAATTGGACCTGAAATTAAACATGACGTTGGCCATTAAATGAAATTTGGATTTGGACATTGACACAAAATTAGACATGAAGTTTTACTTGAAATTATAATTGACGTATTTCGCCTTACTCTCTCACGTTTTACCTCTTTTCTGTTCTTTTTTATTCTCTTTTCGAGTCCCACTTTTTTCACTTTTTGTTTCGTTTTTTCTTCTTTTCTATACCGTTTTCTTGCTTTTGCTCCCACTTTTTTTTTTCTTTTTTTCCGCTTTTCTATGCTTTCTATTTCATTCTTTCGTTTCCTGTCCAATTTTTTTTTCTTATTTTCAGTCCATTTTTCCTCTAGTTTCTCACTTATTATTTTGTTGTAATGTTTCCCATTTTCGGTCTTTCGTCTCCGCACTTTAAATTTTTGTTTCCAGTTTTCGTCTTTTTCTAAAAGTAGAGTCTCGTTTATCGACTTCGTCTTTTCCAATTTTCCTCTTTTAGATACCTCCATTTTTCTTCTTTTCTGTCCTGTTTAATTTATTTTCCACTTTCTTTTTTCTGTTTGCTCTTCGAGTTTTATCTTCCGTTTGTCGTCTGTCTCTCTCCTGCTTCACCTTTTACGTAGGTTAGTTTTTCTTGTTCTTCCTTACTTCTTTTTCTGTCACATTTTCTCATCCTATCCCCATTTCCCACTTGCATTTTGTCCCGTTTTTCTCCTTTAGGATCTCGTTTGACCCATTTTTTAGTCTACCGGGTTCTTAATCAGTTTTCTTTTCTCTACCTATCTATTCTTCTCTTTTCTTTTGGTTTCTCTTGCTTCCGTTCCCTTTTCGCTTGTCTCGTTTTCCTTTTTTCTGTTACTTTTTTATCTTTTTCTGTCTCGTCTTTCCTTTATTTGCTTTGTTTTCTTCCATTTCTCTCTCGTCTTTCTTTTTTCTGCCGGTTGTTTCCTCTTTCTCTTCTATTCCAGTCCCATTTCTCACCCTTTTCAGTCATGATTTTCCTTTTCTTTTTCTCTTTTTTGTTCTTTATCGTCATTTTTCCTCCGTTTTCCTCTGTTTTAAGCCCATTTTTCCTCTTTTCCAGTCTCGTTTCGTTTTTGGTTTCTGTTCCTTTGCTGACTCCTTCATCTGCTCCGTTTTCCCTCTTATGTACTATTTTCCTCCTTTTTTGTTTCTATTTTTCATTTTGTTCTGTTGTGTCTTCCGTTTTTTTTTTTCTATCCACTCCTCTTTTCCTGATTTCGTTTCTTTCTCCTTTACTATCCTGGTTCTTTATTTTTTTCTGTCCAGTTTGTTTTCATTTTCCGCGTTGTATTTATCGTTTTTGCTTCTTTTCTCTGAATTTTAGGTCGTAGTAGCTCGTCTTGAAAAAAGGGGAAAACGGAGAGGAACACGAGGGAAACGTGACAAAAACTGAACAAGCGGTCTGGTACAAGAAGAAAAATGTGAGAAAGAAAGACAAAATGAAATCGCGTATAAAAGAGAAAGACGAAAGAAAAATCGAAACACGTGGGAGGGTTGGGCAGGGGGCGTAAGAAACAGGAAGCAAAAAAGTGGAAAAGTAAAAGAAGAAAACAGGAGAAAATGCGAAAACGAGACAACAAAAGAAAGGAACTAAAAAGAGAAAGAACGGAAAAGAAAAGAAGAAAAATGGAAGAAATAAATAGATTGAAAAACGATAAAAAAATGAAGAAATAAGAATGAAAATAATGACAAACTGGATAGAAAAGCAGAAAGAACGAAACAAAGAAAATAAAAAAGATATGGGAAAAGAGAAAAAAAGAATATTTGGGCGTATAAAAATTGAAAAAGAAGAAAATGGAGAGAAAAAATGGAAACGAAGGGCGAATGGGATATTCTTATTCTTATTCTTATTCTTATTCTTATTCTTATTCTTATTCTTATTCTTATTCTTATTCTTATTCTTATTCTTATTCTTATTCTTATTCTTATTCTTATTCTTATTCTTATTCTTATTCTTATTCTTATTCTTATTCTTATTCTTATTCTTATTCTTATTCTTATTCTTATTCTTATTCTTATTCTTATTCTTATTCTTATTCTTATTCTTATTCTTATTCTTATTCTTATTCTTATTCTTATTCTTATTCTTATTCTTATTCTTATTCTTATTCTTATTCTTATTCTTATTCTTATTCTTATTCTTATTCTTATTCTTATTCTTATTCTTATTCTTATTCTTATTCTTATTCTTATTCTTATTCTTATTCTTATTCTTATTCTTATTCTTATTCTTATTCTTATTCTTATTCTTATTCTTATTCTTATTCTTATTCTTATTCTTATTCTTATTCTTATTCTTATTCTTATTCTTATTCTTATTCTTATTCTTATTCTTATTCTTATTCTTATTCTTATTCTTATTCTTATTCTTATTCTTATTCTTATTCTTATTCTTATTCTTATTCTTATTCTTATTCTTATTCTTATTCTTATTCTTATTCTTATTCTTATTCTTATTCTTATTCTTATTCTTATTCTTATTCTTATTCTTATTCTTATTCTTATTCTTATTCTTATTCTTATTCTTATTCTTATTCTTATTCTTATTCTTATTCTTATTCTTATTCTTATTCTTATTCTTATTCTTATTCTTATTCTTATTCTTATTCTTATTCTTATTCTTATTCTTATTCTTATTCTTATTCTTATTCTTATTCTTATTCTTATTCTTATTCTTATTCTTATTCTTATTCTTATTCTTATTCTTATTCTTATTCTTATTCTTATTCTTATTCTTATTCTTATTAATACCAACACAGCCATAATAAAGGATTCCTGGAAATAATTTTAAATTATTTCTAATTATAGAAACATTTCAAATTATTTTCTTGTCTGTATTAACATTTGCAAAATATCTGAGATATATTGCAAATGTTTAATCGGCCAGGCCAACTGTGAAGCATTGCCGCAAAGACGATTATAAGAAATAAATCTTGTGTGAATAAGTTATTCATACATAGATGCATTTCAAAATCAACAGGGGAAGAAGAAACGGGGACGTCTCGTACCAGCCGTTTCTGATTAACTGTAAATTTATTTCGTTGGGAGTATCTTTGCTAATAAAGGTTAAGTGATACTCCGAACCCTCGGGGATGAACTTATGGCATTTCGACCAAAAGTCCGGCTGCTGTTGGCCAAGGTTATAGCGCCTCATTTCGCTCAAAAACGAAGGACGAATGGGATAAAACAAAAAGTAGAATGTGCCAGAAAAGGAGGAAAAATAGGACATAAGAGGAAGGATGGAACAGACGAAAATAGGAACATAGAAAATGAGACACAAACACAGACACAGGCGGGACAAAAAACAGGAAGCGAACGAGGAAAAGAGGAGAATACAAGTCTGAAAATGGTGAAAAACAAAGGCAAAAAGACGAAAAACGGAGTAGAATAAAAGAAAATAAGAATATCACGACTCATCAGGAAAAAAATAGGAAACTGCCCAGGAAATAAAGAGAAAGAGGTAACTGTGGACAGAAAAATTGAGAGCGAGAGAGGGAGAGAGAGATGACAAAACACCGATAGAGGAAATGTGGAAAACAAGAAAAAAGGCTAAACGGGTTACAAAAGAAGGAAGCAGGACTCAAAGTGAACATGGGATGGGGAAATTGGACACAAAAAGAAAAAAAGAAGAACAGGAAAAAAAGTTAAAAAAAGGTAAACTGGAAAGACAAAAACTATAAATGGTAAATGGTAAAAGGGAAAACCAGTGAGAAAAGGGGAAAAAGGGATCCAAAACAGAATAACACTACAGAACAGAAAGAAGGAAAACGGAACAAATGAAGACGAAAGTGAGGAGCATAGTTAGAAAAATATGAAAACTAAAACGAAAAAAGGAAAAGGGAGAAAAGAGAGGAAAGAAAATTACAAAAAATTATCGAAAAACAAGACTGAAAATAAGAAAAATGGGACGAAGTAAAACGGAGCAATTTGGGGCGAACCAACCAACGCTTGAAAGCCCCATCAAATAGTAAATAAATAAATAAATAAACGGAACAATGAAACAGAAAACATGCGACAGAACAAAAGAAAAACGACAGCAAAAGAAGAACGAAAAAGAAGAAAAGTGAGAGTAAAAATTAAGTAAACAGAACAAAAAGAAAACAAAGGTAAAAAACTTCAAATTTTCTTTTAAGCCCAATTTAAGCTTGACTGCAAGTAAAACATCTAGTCTAGATTTAAGTCCTTTTTCCAGTTCAATTTGAAATAATGCCTCAGTGACTAATTAATTATAATTCAAGTCCAATGTAATGCCAGGGCATTGAAGTAGGCATCAAGTCCGATTTTAAATCTAATTGCACCCGTTTTCAACCCCATCTTACGATTACTTCCCAACGATTTTCCAGGCCAAAAGATTCTTCTGAAAGGTCGGGTGCCGGGCACGTTAATGAATAAGGTTGTACATTTCTATCAACATGTCGCGGTTAGCCCACTGTAAACTGCTACGTGAATTGCTCGCCCAATTCTATTGCTGCTGCTTTTAATCAAGATTAACCCTAGGGATTATTACTCCGGAATGTTCGTCCGTGCGTTCTCCAGGAGATTTATTTGACACAACCGAAGCAAAAGCGATTCCTTTCTCTCTAATTTCGATGTACGTCTCTTACGACGGAGCATAAGCTTCGCTTCTCTCGACGAAATATACAAATGATGACGACGATGATGATGCCGATGATGACGATTATTTCTCCGGTTCTGACTCTCCTCGATGCTGCTGATTATTATGCTGCACGGTTTGAAAGTGCCTGCCTGTTTGGTTCGCTTGACTGATACTGCCTTGCCTGGAGGACAGGGAACATGGTACGATATAGCCAGCATACTTTCCCAATGTTGCTGCAGAGCAGAGCAGTGCAGAGCAAAGCAGAGCGGTTATCGGAATCGGAACGAATGGGATCAGAAGTTGTTCCCGTAATCTCGTCTCACATCTCCTTTTGTTGTTTTTTTGCTCCCTCAAACCCACATATGAGGACGGGATTGTGTAAGTGCGCCAAGTAAAATATACTGGCGGCTGGTTGGCACCTTGCAGACCAGGTTCACATGAGATGTCATGTATTTACTGCTGTTTCGTTGGTCCTGCTTAGGACATCATCCCGCTAGCTTTGGGTCGGCAATCGCTGAAAAGAGTGAAAAGGAGTTGCTTTCCATTATTTTGAATCGGATGAACAGCATGGAGCGAGATAAAAAAAAACGTTGTTTTTTATCAGGCACGATAAGTGACGGCAGTTCAACTCGTTGCGAGAAACTTGTATGTTGGTTTTATGGAGTGAGATATGCTGACGTAAGTCGGTAGTTGCGGTGGCGGGTACATACATACGTAATAAGTAGCTGAATCTTTATGCTCATGAATGAATGTGGTCTGTTTGCTCCTGCCGTCGTGTTTGAATCCATGGACGCTTTTCGCTTTAGGGAAAGATTAGTGTAATGCGCCTACAGAAGTGTTAACATAGCTTAAAGGACTGTAGTTGACCTACGTTGACCCTTTCTTTCGAGTTGTTTGTATATCGGAATGAGTATTAACAAACACTGTCACGAATGGAACATACTTCGTATCGATTTGGACGAAAAACAAGTTGAACAAAATTTAATCAGCACAGAAGAAAAGTACAAAAACAAAACCAATAAGTTAAGCACGTTGTGAGATTTTCCAGTAAACCTTGAACCGGAATGGAGAGGTATTTCGCACCCGCATTTTTGTTTGGCTGGTGAAAGTTGTAAACAATGGTGTGAATCTGCTTGTAATCTTACCCGAAGGAGGTTCTGGGTTTGATTGCGCAACGGTCGATAAATTTTATTCACAGTGTAGAATGCTGGAATTTGTTTGCCCGGTCACTAAAAAGTGGGTTGAACATGGAAATCAAGGTTAAAAATGGGATGTTTATTTTCATTTCGCTGCTAGTTACCTACTTAAAGAAAATTTCCCGGTGCTGGCTAGTGCCAGGTGTCTTCGCAGTAAATTGGTGGCCGAAACAAACATTCTTAGATATTAGTAGCTTTGGTACTGTACAAAATACTGGTTTGTATGCTACTTGATTTATGCCGATTATCCCGGTCCGTTTTTAAAATATTTGCTTCCTGTACCCGTAACAAGGGATGGCTTGCAAAGCTTGCACCAACCCCTTGTGTCGCTGGAGGGTCATCATTACAGTACTGTTTAGCATCCCACACATACACAAGGACGATGATTTCCTCTTCCCTGTCAGCATACGACCTTAGTTTTCACCGGGGTTGGTTACCCGATTACCACTAAGGTTGCTCGTATGTCAGCTGGTATAATGAGGAGGTACGGATAGAAGTTGCGGATAGAAGAACCGTTAAGGGGTTTGCTTTGCGCATTTTCCAGCCGTTAATCAACCGTTTCATTTTCGTTAATAAAACATAGTAGAACAGTAACTTTTGACAAAATTGCGGCATACCTCCAGCCGAGATTTATTCGGACAACGGCACGAATTTTCAGAGTGCCGCCAAACTGCTAAACGAACAATATGACCAGCTAGCTATTACGTTTTACGTTACTTTACGTTAGCGCTCCACACATGGGCGGACCGTGGAAGCGGATGGTGTACTCAGTTAAGGCAGCTGTAGAGATGGCGTGCAATAACAATCGTAATCTGAACGACAACGATGCATTGGAAACGTTTGTGGTGGAGGCAGAGGCAATCGTAAGCAAGCGACTGCTGACATGTTTACTAATTGCATTGGAGGAGTGTAAAGCCCTGCTTTATTGAATCATCGATTAATTCCAATTTTCAGCAACATTAAACTGTAAACAAAGGGCCACCTCGAATAGATAATCGAAACAGTTTTCAGCTCCATAGCAAAGTAAGCTTACAATTGGTTTGATTATAAATGATTTCCGTGAACATGAGTTCGTACTTCGAAACGATTCGTGGCATCAGCTAAATTCCCTAATCCAAAATCACAACTCCCAGCCCAACATCGAGCAGCCAATCGAGGCGAGGGTTTCGTTCTCGGTCGTCGAGCAATCGTCAGCGGTAGTGAAACTGATTTGCATAGAGGAAATCACCGCAACGTGGTAAATAACCGAACCGAACCGATCCCATCGCGGGTGGTCGGTGGTGCGGTGGTGCCGTAAAACGGTTCGGCCAATTTCGCCAAAATCGTTTACTCAAATCCTGACCCCTCCTGCTCCGGGTGGGGTTTCGACTCGATGATGTCCTCTAGGTATTGACAGTAAGGCTGCGCTGGCACCCATAAAGTGTAGCTTTTTATCTTCCCTCTGGGCAGCCCCAGGCAGGCCAGCCAGCAGAGTGAGTGACGACATCCAATGACGACCGGTCGCGCCGGGTGCCAGCCGTCATAAGTCCCGTGTTCACGTTGATTGCCTCTAAGACTTGCTAGACGGTGCCACTTTGCTGACGTAGGTACATCGATGCTCTCCGCATAGTAGAGCAAATCAGGACGACAATATGGCTACATTTTGTAGACAATTTGCACAATGATTATGTGGAAATAAACGTAATGAATTACCGTATTTAACTTAATGGAATTATCATGGACAATATTTTTTTATTTAAAAACCTACATAATAACCGGAGAAAAATAGGTGTACAATAAAAAATGAGGCTGTAGATTTATAGCTTTTCTCAAATTAGAGTGAGGTAGAGTAACAAAAATTTTAAAAATTGAAAGAAGTCGTAATGTTCTTGAACTCCGAAGAAGTTCTAACAATCAGTGCTTGTGTAGATGTACAAAAAATAATTCGAAAATCTATTCTGTCCAACTGTCAGTTTGTTGAAATGCTTTGTGCGATGTTTCGGCAAACCACGGAGGCATAAATTCAAGCATCGAAATATCTCGTTTTGCATAAATTACCTATTACCTGAGAACAAAGTTAGCAGAACTGAGCTTTCTGCGGTTTGCTCGAAACGCACACGTATTCGAGTGGGTAGAGCCTGACGAAGGTATTCTTTTTTTTTGTTCGGGAGGAGTGAGCCATTCGTTTTACTACTTTTTTGATGGGTAATCTTACAAGTTGACAAAATTAACAATCCCGCTGTCGTAAAAGGAATAGTTTGTAGAAACCTTACTCCGGGATAGAACAACAAACATTTCCTCAAAGAAGAAACAATTTGCATGTGAATGACTCTGCAGAGATTAGCTTTTGAGTAGATAAGGACACAACCGTAGCAACAAGATGTTGTTTTAACTTAGGTTAGCACGCAATATGGAACTTTAATCGGTTTCTCTCCCGACAAGATAGGAGAAAATTCCATTAAAAATATGATTCAAATTAATCAAAAGCTTTGAGTCACAACAAGGAAAATTTTCAAGTGCTACGTACCAATAGCGCAGCTTTGGATGACAATGTAGGATAAAGTTTCAAAGCATCATTCTGTCAGGTGGATCTCCAAAGGTGGATGCTGAGAGTAGATTGAAGCGGCAACCTTCAATTCGCCCAATTTAACGGTAGTCGAAAAGCTAGCTCCGGTTTCAGACCAAACCTTGTACATGCTTTCGTTCCGCAGAGTTGTGTCATCGAAAGCGTTTGGCCTTTCTTTCATCTGCTGCGGAACGACTAGGGCAACCCGAAGGGTACCCCTGAGAAGTTGATGTTGTTTCAAGTGCAGAACTAAACGACCAACAACGTCGTCCTTTATGCTTTCGAGCCGGTTTGCCGGTGCACCAAAGTGGACATGAAATTTATGTAAATTATTTAGCAATTAAGAACACAAAATAAGTGTGCCGAACCGTTAAGGTTAAAGTAAGCAAAGTACGTTAACTTTAAGCGGTTGTTTGATGCTTGGATGAAACATTAAATCCTACGTTGTCGATGCGACTTCGCCAGCATTAGAATGGATCAGCTTTGAATTCGCGCTAGGTACATAGTCAATTGAGCATTATTTTATAAAAAGCAGTGTCTAGAAACATTCGATCAAAGAAACTAGATTGGCTTTTCTTTTTCGTTAAAGATTTTCATCGCCTCACATTGCCCAGAGCTGTAACGGTTTTGGGGGTTAAATTTTGCACGCTTTCGATTTCTCGAGTGCCCTCCAGGGGGAGTTCCGGTTCAAGAGCGAAACGGCGTGAGCTGCGAAAGAGCGCCAGCATCAAGGGGCTACTTGAGATTCGTTAGGTAAGTTGACCTCCCCCACTCGTCGTCGTAATCGTCGCGTCGTCGTCGTCGGTTCCAATTTGGCAGACTTTCGATTTGTGTGACTGACAAGCAGCCAAACTAAGGAGATCTGTTTCAATATTTATTCTACCTTTGCTATGATGGTGTGAAGCGGTGGCAGAACGGTGTTTCGGAGTGAACTTCTAGATGATATGCAAATTTTCGGTTCTTTTGAATAGATTTTCAATAGAGCGACAGACTTTAATGGGAAATTCATTTTTTTGTGGATCAAAAAGAAACTATATGAATAGTTAAAATGGTAGATCAGTCATATTATTCATAAAAGGATGCAACTGTTACTGCTGTAGAAGCAAATACAGCGCTTCTAGAGAGCACCGTTTATTCTTCGGTTTTACGATTTGATAGAAGTGGTTAGCATGACCGTAAAACATTTTCCAAACAGACTGACATTTTATATCTCAATCTTTCTTCATAATGCCATATATTGAAAATTTTTATTTGTTTTCACTTCGGCCATTTCACCAATAGAATTCAACTCTGCCAATGGCGATTCAGTTCATAGTTAGTTTAACTATGCTCCGCCCTTCAGTGCACTGCTACAAGATACTGACCTTCATAATCATGATGTAACATAATTTAATAATTTTACCTTACAACTTTATTTGAATCGACAACATTGCTCAACGAAATCTAATTTTCTTGCTCATATTTGAACTAAATTTTGAAATCATGGAACAATTTTCCAGACACAATATTTTATACGCCTGAAACCGCTGGTTGAAAAAACCCATGCCATCAAAAGCATACGCTGCCGTATCAAGCTGGCAATGCTGGCTCCTCATTAGTAACTAAGTGAACGTTCATTTAGTTACTAACTAGCATTGAATTACCTAACTACAAAAGATATAGCAAAATTGTAGATAATAACTAGTTCTACAAATTTCCCATATACAAGTTTGTCAAATTTTGCTCGGCTGGGACGATATTGTCAAAGCTACTTCATTCCTCTATGGTCTTACCGATCCATAACTTTTCATTTAACTATGATTATACCGAACCATACACTTTATTCAATAATGATCGCATCGAATCATTTCACTTGTAAATGGTTGTACCGAACCGTTGTAATTCATCTATGGTCGTACCGACCTATATATAGTTTATTTTACAGTGATAGTGTGGCAACTGGCAATCGCCCCAACATTCGGTTTGTTACTATTTACTTATCAATGGTCGTATCAAACCATTTAGTTCATCTGTGATCATACCGAACCATTTAGTTTATCTATGGTCGTACCGAACCATATATTTAATTGCACAATGAACGTACGTTTTTATCTTTTCTGTTATAATAAATCATAGCACAACAAGAAAAAAATGAAATAATGCTTCAAATTGTCTGGCAAAGGGTGAACATGTGCATTTCATAACCTCTGTTCGCTAACTCCTATTCCTACCTCCACGTGGTGCCGGTTGTCGTACGCTGACAGAAAAGGGGGTACAGTGGCTCCCGCCCACATTACGATGGTAGCCCCATCAGCGGGATAAGGACCTTAGGTTAACAGTAACAGTCATTAGTAACTAAGTGAACGTTCATTTAGTTATTAACCAGCATTGAAGGACCTAGTTACAAAAGATACAGAAAAATTGTAGATAATAACCAGTTTTACAAATTTCCCATATACAAGCTTGCTCGGCTGGGACGATACTATCACATGAACTAAAATGAATTAAAGTGATCGGATCATCCCTGGTATAAACTACAGGTAATATCGGTAAAACACCGGTATTTTGCAAAGACTAAATTACACCCACAAAGAATCGCCCAAGTATTGCTTGTTATCCAACTGCAGACGATCCGAAAACTGCGAAGCCACAATACATAAAACTTCTTATCCGTACAATTATATTCCTCTTCGGCTGATCTGCAAAATTAAATAATGTTTACATTTTTACGCTCGAACAACAAACAATCATGGATGTTTCCATAGTAACTCCGTCAGAGCGAACTCGACGCTTCTGCAATAAATGTCAAAAGATTGCGCCCACTTGTGCTCAATAACCGCCGCTCGTGGAAAGCTGGATAACTGTGCGCATACAGTATGCACCCCTTTGTTGGTGCATATATTGCCATACAGTTACGGCTTACCTTTGTGATACCACACAACTAGTACCTAGTTTAGGTGTACCTGGTGAAAAGGGTCGGATGTCCTAGCTCCTAGAAACACAAGTTACTGGGTCTTTTGGCATTGAAGATGATTCGACTGAAAGGGTAAGCCTAAGAGGAACTTTGACTTTATGTAACTGCTGTTTTTGTCTTTTCAGTAATGCGCAGTAAACGCAACCCTACCTTCTAGTCTGCCAAGTAAATTTTTCTTCATACGCTTTTTCGTGTATTTCTGGACTCGCAGAATTTACTGTCTGGGGCTTTTGCTACTAAATTTCCAGCCATGGATCATCTAATTCTTGTTTATTTCCACTTAACATATTACTCTTCTTCAGTGTCTTTCGTTGATATTCGTGATGGCCCGTCCATATTTGCATCCTGGCATACTGAATGCGGTGATACCAGAAAACCACTTAAATACATTGCAGTTTTTCAGAATCCAATGCAGCTTTAAAAATCTGTTACCGATCCATAACTTTTCATTTAACTATGTTTATACCGAACCATATAGTTTATTCAAAAATGTTCGCATCGAATCATTTCACTTGTAAATGTTCGTACCGAACCGTTTTAATTTATCTATGGTCGTACCGACGGGGGGCTCCGTAGCCGCAAGGTTACCGGGTCTGCTTTGACAAGCGAGTGGTCGCGGGTTCGAATCTTAGTAGAATCAAGCCATTCGATGTCAAGTGACTTTAGCATGGGTTTATTCTCAGGCCCCTCCATTTGCCCTTCCTTCGTGCTGAATTCTATATTTACCCTCTGAAGCCTCTTGACAGTGCAAATGTCCCTCCTATAGTTAAGTGTACTAGTCAGAGGTACGAATGAGTCCTCGCCAGGGACGGCTATAATATGGGATAGCGCTGGCAGCGAGGAATAAGTGGGTAAAGTAGATCAAGCTTTGAAGGAAGGGTAAACCCCAATACACGCAAGCTCGCATACAATTTAATAAGCATATTGCTCACTCAATAGCGAATATAGCAAAAAGAAATGCAGTGCAGGTCATACAGCAAACACCCGGGCGATATTACAATAGATCAACTATACTGGTCGCAGTAATCTGAGTCCACACATGAAAAAAATGGTCGTACCGACCTATATGTAGTTTATTTTACAATGATAGTGTGGCAAGTGGCAACCTTTTTACTTATCAATGGTCGTATCAAACCATTTAGTTCATCTGTGATCGTACCGAACCATTTAGTTTATCTATGGTCGTACCGAACCATATATTTAATTGTACAATGAACGCACTTGAAGTTTTTATCTTTTCTGTCATAATAAATCATAGCGCAAAAAGAAAAAGTAAAATAATGCTTCAAAACTCAAAACAAGCTCAAAACTATGAGGAAAAAGGCACCCAAATTATAATCGTAACATATCATCCATTGTTATCCCATATACCAAGAATAATTCCCTTTCCCAAGCAACAATGTGCGTTTTATTGTACTCTTATGGCGGTCTTCATAACGAATTTGGTCTTAAATACCTTCATTTGGCAATATTAAAACCCAAATTGTTACTTGGGTTTATTGTTTGTTGTCACCAAACTACCGTCAAAAATAACACTTCACGTATGCAGATACCATAATTTTGTTACGAACCCTTGCAACAATTGAAAAATCTTCCGCTTCCATCGAAATCTAACCAACAGCTCGACCAATAATTTTCCTTTCATTTCTTCAAATTTATGGTAGGAAAACTCGCTTTGAGCTATTTTCAAAAATATCGGTATTGTGGTTTCCAGCATAGTGAATGCCCCGGTCTCCTACATTATCTTCACGAATTTTTCTTTTGTCCCCAAACCGAAACACCCTTGCATAACGTCATGCTCTTCATCATCGTTCACAGATATTTTCGCTTCTCTGTTATTAATCCCACTATTCGCAGATGGTACTTGGAGATTTCATCTGCTTATTTAATCAATGTATCCCTCAAAAGACTTGAAAAATATTCTAAATTCTTTCCTGACAGATCTTTTAATGGTAAGAATGCTCAAAAAGCGCGATTGTAAAACATTTTTTACAGCAGAGCCAATAGTTTGACTTACATTTTCATCCTCTGCATTTCTTGTAGTCGAAGAATCTGTTCAGCAAGTTGTTTTTCTATGAATTTTACAATCTTCTATTAAACTTCGTTCTTCTTCGATAGCGAAGCAGACATTTTCGGGGTATGAAATGAGGAAGGCAACTAGGAAAAAGCGCCCAATATAGCTCTAGCCATCTCAAGTTCAAGTTCCCAACATAGCCCTAGTCATCTCAACATAGTTCAAGCGGATTCGACAACAAGCATCAGCCAACAACCAGCCTGGTTGCAAGCGCACCGATCGCCGACCTCCGGTCATCATGGAGTATCCTGCTCTTCAGCCTCGTCGGCAGGTCCTAAACCTGCCTCCGCTCCTTGTCAACAATCAACGAATCGCCGCCACGAATTCAACACCTCATCAAACTCCAACTCCTATTCAGCCCAACACCGCCTCGTTTCTGCAGCTTTCCAGGTTCTTCTAGCTTTCTAAGTTCTACCACTGAGCCTAGTCTGTCGTATGCCGGTGTCACCTCCGGTGCGACCACTGGTGCTCCACCCACGACCAACTCATTTCGGATGCAATCGCCATTAAGCGTTCCTGTAAAACTTCAGCTCAAATAGATTCCACCAGCAAACATATGATAAAGTTGCGCAATGTATACCGGCACCAATACCAGTGTACTAATGACCGGCAAAAAAAATCTATAGCAAACAGTCTTTCTAGGGTCATCTAGCAGCAAATTCGACAGCTAAGAAACAAGGAATTCCAACAAACGCTCCTCAAAAAAAAGGCCAAAGCCTATCCCTCCTCTTGGGGGGCTCTGTAGCCGCAAGGTTACCGAGCCTGCTTTCACAAACGAATGGTGGTGGGTTCGAATCTTAGTAGAATCAGGCCATACTATGCCAAAGTGATTTGAGCATTAGTTTGTTCTCAGGCCCTTCATCACCCTTCCTTCATACTGAATTCTATACTATCTCGATAAGGCCTATTGACAGTGCAAAAAGGGACTCTTATAGTTAAATGCACTGGTTAGCTGCGTCTCAGGGATGGCTATAATTGGGGACGGTGCTGTTATGTGGAACGAAGTGGGTAAAGTAGAGAAAGCATTGAAGGAAGGGTAAACCCAATTACACACAAGCACAAGCATAAGCATATATCGCTCATTCTATAGCAATTATAGCAAAAAGAAATGCAGTGCGGGTCATACAGCAAACACCCGGGCGATATCACAATAGATCAACGATACTGGTCGCAATGATGAGTCCATACTGGAAAAAATCCCTCGTCTTGTTTCATCAGGAGGTGCAGGTGATGGAATTTTAATGACCACACAAAGTGAAAACGCTGACGCCCTAGGTCAGCAGTTTGTAATGTTTCGGAATTTATTTATTATCAACGACCGTAACTCAAACTCTGGTACGTGCACACCCAACGAGATACAATACGAAAATGAAACTACGTCAAGTACGACACACATGATCTTAGTTTGATTGTATTAGTTGTATGTGTCGCAGTAAGCATAAAATGATTTTTGTTCGAATATATATGTGGCACACTGTAGATAAGTTGGTAGGATATATTTTTAATAATTCTAACAAACAAAAATGTTTCAACATTGAAAAATATTAGGTTAATTGAACAAACGAAGTCAACGGAAAAAGCAAGAAGTATAACAAAGATGAGAAGTAATATTTTGATGCTATGCACTCAAAAATGTATATATTGTAAGAGACAAAAACAAACAAAAAATACACATGAATTTATTAAAAAAGTTCAACTGTTTAGCGTGGATGCGTCTACCGTCGCATCGGTTTATCAATTGTAGGTAATTTAAAACTTCTTTTTCTGTTTCTGCGAACAAAAAATAAGTTTTTAATAAATTTACATACCTACATAGCAGTGAATCTATGCCCTGTGGATTGTTTGAGAAGTCAATCGGAACGAAATGAATAGGTAAAGAATTCAAGACCTCGTGCCTTGTGGTGGAATCCCAACCCTCTGCAATGCCAATTACACTTCCTTTCGTTTTCGAATTTTGACAGATAATTAATTAGAATCGTCCTCCCCTTACTCAGCGTAAATCACTAATTCAGCAATCCCTATTATCGTCTCTTTCAACGGTCCATTTGTTTTATCCTTTTTCAAGTTGGCGTCGGCGTCGTGCCGTCGTTTTCTCTATCAATTCAACCTTTTTCTTGCTTACTGCTCTGCTGTTCGTGGCATTTACTCGTTCCTGCATTAAATCTCAACCCTTGCAACTTCGGAAAGACGCTTTCCCTGCCGCTTGATATGGCGACGGTGATGGCGCGGGGCGGCGTAGGGATGGGACGATCAGAGCGAGCGAAAATCGAATTAAAACGCTTCAACATCAGACATGCTCTCTAGTGGGACTGGTCTTCTGCCAGGATCTGCTGCCGTCAAAGGCGGAAGGCGGAAGTCATGTAGTGGTCTTTCAGGATCATAAAGTTTTCGTTTAATCGCATGGTTGTGCTGATTTCACCCCCTTTCGTGGCGTGGCGGCTCTGGGGTTCCTCTCGGCGGCAGCAGCACCAGCAGCATAGTAAAGCCGACACGGGCGATAATGGCCAGGACTACAGCAATGGACTGTGAGACGTCAGCTGCAGTGTTAAACAAGGAAGAAATCTGGTTGAATTCATTATTTTCGATTGGTTTGTCCAGTGGAGCCGCACACGAATGGAATAGTAAATTAGTTCTCATCAGAAGTTGGATGCTTAGTAATTCATTTTTGATATCCGACCCGAAGATAATTAATTATTAGATGAAACTAATATAGTTTTTTTGCTTCAACAAAGTTAGGGAAATAGATAGAACTTCCAAAAGCAGATATTTAATACAAAATTGAATAGTCTGAATGAACTATCTTCAAAATTGTCTGCCAATCACTGGCAACTACAGATCATCGCTCTGTAATTCACCTTTTCTGTCAGGAACAATCAACATTTCTTGAAAAAAAATGCTAGCAAAATTATACCAGAGCTAGAGCAGAATGCTCAATAAATCCGACAGATAAATTCTAACGTTTCGCGAAATGGATCATCTATTCCTTTTATCCCATTGTCGCATGCAGTGGAGTTCCAAAAGGCGTCCCATGCGCTATATGTAGGAACGTAACATAGCTATAGGTATACGGTTCTGTGCGATGCAGAAGAACAAGGTTCCGTTGAAGATCCGTTTAAACCCCGTACGAATGACATTATTGCGCGGTTGCGTTATCGCTGTCGTCCATCATGGAGACGGATTGCGCTCTCTGGCGCGGTAATATTTAATTTAATATTATGATTATGATTGCTGCTTTTATGAATCAAACGACCGTGATGACGATGGTGATGAATTGTCCAAACAGTGAAAAGAATCCCAGCTCAGCTCTCGCAGCTGGCCGCAGTGTCATATGTGTGGGAGGAATGAAGTATACTCCTTAATTTGTTTCCACATATTTTTTACTCTTGATACATATGATTGAAGATGCGCTCGGAAACAAATTATATTTGAAGCTTAAACGAGATTCCTTCCATGACTTCAACTTTTCCTATCAGATAAACTCATTCCATGTTAAAGTCATGAAATTAAACCTCATTTCTGGGAAATGTTCCATTCAGTGGAAAATAATCGGTTTCCCTTTGAGTGAATCCACAATATAAACTGCCGCAAGGCATTCTATCGGGTAAATATAAAACAATCTTGCTCGAATCGTAAAGAGCTTACCAATTTCTAGCTGTCTTATGATAAATGGCACGACAATCATTCTATTACGGCGTGTTCCCCCTCCCGAGGGGAAAGAGAGCGATCTGCAAGGCAATTATCTTTATCATTGAACAAAATCACAAATCGATTTTGATTTTAAATCTCGAAAACGATTCCCTTAGCTGCCTGCTAGCATTGTAAACATTCGCTTCGTTTCGATTACATCACAAGTTCCCCCTTCCTCCCCTTATTCGGTCATATGTTAAGCAACTTGCTGACTGCTGGATGGCGCCCGAAAATTTATTGATTTTTACTTACCGTTTACTCATTGGTCCCTGCTCTTTGTGCGGTGCTTTACGATAAGCGAACATTCCCTCTCCCCCTTTGAAGTGTGGGTGGTACTGTTTACCTAGGATATTTTCTTATCACAAGCAGCCGTAAATTGTGAAGCTGTGCTTGTTCACGCAGCCACACACAAAACTCCTGGTCCTGGTGAGAAGCTATGACAATGTGCACCTTTTGGTAGACAAAACCATAATTTTAAGCAGTTACTACAATCCTGGCAGGAAGCACCGGCAACATCAGGGAAACCCTGTTTGCAACTGGAGTTACATAAACCCATCGCTGTATTGTTGCATTAAATATAATGCGGTACGAAACGCTCAGCACAGCAAATGATAAACTTCAGCTCATGCCGCCACCGCATACCGGCGGAGGCTGCACTAAAATTGTGTGAGTGAGGATTTAACATGCAAAGTTCGAAGGGAGCTAAAGTGAATCTGTCTCGGATGTAACCCTGCGGAAGTTTTATGCCATTATGTTGAAGATGTTTACTTTGGAATTCAGTTTTTTTGTCCCGATATTTAAACAAATCAACACTTATCGCCAGGAGATATTTGTGTTTTATCGTCTTTTTGGGTTGGAAAATGCGTCTTCAGCTGTATTCCCGGTGGTAAGGAAGTGAGTCAATCGTATGTCTCCCACAAAACAGAGTTTTTTTTGTGCGAAAGAAGGAAAAGAAAAATTAGATCTTCTGCTTTACAACACCTAAATAAACATACTCAGACAAACGTGTCATCTAAAAGGCGAAGGAAACTGGATAATTTGCTACGGATGTTTCCCGTAGCGGTGTACGAATTTTCAGAAATTATTTTTGTTGCGCTATATCCGACATGCCATTAACCACAAGTATTGGGGGTGTGTGGAAGAAGAACATGTCGTAAATGCCGCCGGTTGTCACGTGTTGTTTCCGGAAACAACCCAGCCTTGATAAGTGAACGACTAACAGGGAGTGAGTTAGGCACAATTTATTGTACCACGTACAAGTTAGCAATAATTTCGTGGATTTCAGGGCCGCATACGATACAGTCGAGCGTGAACAGCTATGGCACGAGAACGGGTTTCCGGACAAAGTGACGCGATTGATCAAACCTATTGAAACGAGAGGAACGATCTTCAGCAACAGTATCCAACTCCTAGCCTTTGTAGACGACTTTGACATCATTACAAGAAACTTTGCAATCTATGCCAGTATGAAAATGGTGGCTAGGAAGATTGGGAGACAAATGGTAGAAAGAAAGAAAATAACGTTCGCCTCCCACGGTCGGTAACTGTTGACGGCGATGAACTTGTTGATATGTTCATATATTTGGGATCTCTCCCAATTAACATTTTCGTACGTATATCAAAGTAACAAATGAGAAATATGTACTGATATGTATCTAGGAAAATCGCATTAATTGCACGAAACCAGCATATGCGTACTATTTTGGAGGCGATATACGTACTGCATATTATGTGTAAACAATTCACATTCATAAGTATTTGTATACGATGAGATCCGACTCAACATGATTAGTTCCATAATGCTATACAACTCTGTGATGAAAATCGTATGTGAATCAGTTGTCATCATTTTGTACGATTAAATATTATCTAGGGTGCGGTTTAATAAGCTTTGTGTACGACTTTGTGTACGATTTTGTTTAGAGATCGCAGAAAGCAGGTCCCAAGACGTTGACTGTACCATCCAATGCAGAAAAGTCTTCGAAGACATCGGATGTAAACAAATCCAACACCGGGAAGAAGTCGACAGCCAAGGGGTCTGTAAGTGTTGTTTCTAATGTTAAGGATAAAGCGATTCAGATAGAATTGAAAATGCTAGATGAGCAAGAGCGAATTAAAGAGCAAGAGTTGATAGAGGAAAAGGAGATTAGGCAAAGAAAGCTACAGTTAAAAAAACAAATGAGAGAGCGTGAGTTAGCGTTAGAAGCCAAAAAATTGGCTGAGGAAAAGGCGTTCAAAGAGAAACAGCTCGCGGATGAAGAAAGCTTTCGTAAAGCCCAGTCAATAATGAAACAGCAGTCTCTCGAAAAAATGAAAAATCTTGTTCGGCAACTGTCGCAGCGCGGTAGCTGTGTGGCATATAAATATATTCGGGTGACATGAGCTGAATTGTTTATATGTTGCTAAGTAACACAACGAATATGTTGCAGCCATAGTAACCACGTTTGTTGATTTCACACGTGGTAAGCAAGACACGAGGAGAATCGTCCTCTTTCGTTATTGGACTATCGACAAGGTAAGTCATATTCGATCAGCGGTCTTAATTGGGTGGTCTTGATGGATTGTAAAATCAAAGAACACACAGTAGCGATACTTCGAGCGTTTGTCAAAGTAAGGCGGTGAAATCCGTTGAAAAGGTGAACTTGTGGTTGCAGCGATCGAATAAGCAAACAGGTGAAGAGAATAAAAACCAGTTGGCAATGTTTTGGAACGGGATACCGGAAAACTGGTCACCACGGATGTTCCCCGTCCCAAATGCGACAATATTGGCAGAAGTGTGCAGAAGCCTGAGAGAAATAAGGACGATGATAGCCAGTATTCCAATGCACGAGCGGAGATACTACCGACCAGCCGTCAGTTAGCGGCGAGACAAGTAATGGGGAAAGATCTGCCGGTATTTTCTAGGAATCCAAAGGAGTGGCCTATCTGGATCATTAACTTTGAACGGTCTACGGTTATGTGTGGGTTTTCGCAGGATGAAAATTTAAAGCGGTTGCAGCGTTGCCTGAAAAGTCCAGCGTTGGAAATGGTGCGTAGTAGGCGTGTCGTATGTCATCAAAATATTACAGTTACGCTATGGTCGGCCAGAAACGTTAATCCAAGCACTCACGGAAAGGATTCATCGTCTTCCTCCCCTAAACACGGACAGTTTGGAGAGTATAGTGGACTTTTATATGGCAGTTGATAATCTATTGGAACATCTGAAGACTGCCAAGCAGCAATCGCATTTGATGAATCCGTCTCTACTTCACGAGCTAATGGGGAAACTTCATGTTGATTACCGGATGAAATGGTCGGCATATAAAAGTCCCTTCGCGGAGGTTGATCTTGGAACGTTTGGAGCGTTCACGTCTTCGTTGGTAAAGTTGGCATTCGAGGTGATGGACGACACCCCAACAGGAAAGGCATCCAAGGGAACTTACCAGAAGCCCAAAGACCAAGGGTTTGTGCAAGCTCATTCGGAGCAACCCACGGCTGGGTCATCATCGGCCTACCGCAATATAGTCGCACACGTACAACCAAATAAGACTTGTATCTTTTGCAAGATGGAAGGTCACAGGGTAGCGGATTGCTTCAAATTTCAGGCCCTAAACGTAGACGAGCGGTACAAAGTCGTCAATCAAAATTCGCTGTGCAGAACTTGTCTTAATCAACACGGAAATTGGCCATGCAAGACTTGGCGAGAATGTGAGATTGGAGGATGCCGTTTACGTCACCACAAATTGCTACATGTGACGACACCAGCAGTAAATAGAGCAGTCTCTACGAGCCATACTGGCCAGCAGACTATTGGTGATCCTCTTTTTCGGATTCTTCCAGTAACCTTGTACCGAGAACGGCGCCGAGTTGAAGTTTACGTGTTTGTGGATGAAGGTTCACAATTGACACTCCTGGATGATGCTGTTACTGTAAAATTGGGAATCAGCAGGCCGGTGGAAACATTAATTCAGCAGTGTTGCGGAGACCGGCATGTGGCCCGGAATCAGCGGAACGATTGGTTTGACGGTGAATGTAGGAGGGTGATGGATGAGGAGAACGCTGCGCGGGCGGCCAAGATGCGCAGTGCCACACGTCAGAACGTGGAAAGACACAAACAGAAGAAGATGCAGCGAAACCAAATCTTTCGGGAGAAAAGGCGCTACCTGGAAGAGCAGGAATATGTAGAGTTGGAGCGATTGCATCGTTCTCAGGAAACGCGAAAGTTCTACCAGAAACTGAACGGATCCCGCAAAGGCTTTGTGCCGCGAGCCGAAATGTGTCTGGATAAGACTGGCAGTATTCTGGCGGACGATCGTGAAGTGACCGATAGGTGGAAGCAGCACTTCGACGAACACCTGAATGTCGGAGAATCATTGCGACGGAGAAAGCGATTTCGACGGTGCAACAATCGGGGTGCCAGCCCCAACGATAGGCGAAGTTAAGGAGGCCATCATGCAGCTAAAGAACAAGTCAGCTGGAAAAGATGGCGTCAGAGGGGAGTAGAAAAGCTGGCCTTTTGTATACACCGACTAATTGTTAGAATTTGGGATACGGAACAGCTACCGGAGGAGTGGAAAGATGGGGTTATCAGCCCGATCTATAAAAAGGGCGACAAGTTGGACTGCGAGAACTATCGAGCAATCACCGTTCTCAATGCCGCCTATAATGTGCTGTGCCAAATCATTTTCCGCCGACTATCACCAATTGCGAACAGATTTGTGGAAACTTATCAAGCCGGCTTCGTCGCAGGTCGGTCTACAACAGATCAAATATCTACACTGCGGCAAATCCTCCAAAAGGTCCGTGAATACAGAGTTTCCACGCATCATTTGTTCGTTGACTTCAAAACCGCATATGATACCATCGACCGGAAAGAGCTATGGAAAACCATGGACGAGAACAGCTTCCCCAGGAAGGTCATCAAGCTAATTAAATCTACGATGGATGGCACACAGTGCTGTGTTCGGATTTCGGGGTATCCGAAGGGCTTCGTCAAGGTGATGGTCTTTCATACCGAGCGGATATCAACAAGCGGAGCACGATATTCAACAAATCTAGTCAATTCGTCTGCTTTGCCGATGACATGGATATTATCGGCAGAACAACACGGCTGAACAGTACACCAGACTGAAGCGCGAAGCAGAAAAGATTGGGTTAAAGGTAAATACGTCTAAAACAAAGTACATGCTGGCCAGCGGAACCGAGGCCGAACGACGTCGCTTACTACGGGCTTCACAAGCAATTGCGGTCGAGCAGACTAAGTCCCCATACAATGTTCACCCTGTATAAGACACTTATTAGACCGGTTGTTCTCTCCGGGCATGAAACATGTCCAATGTAAACAGACGCGATGACAGTCGTGTTTCTGGCACTTGCTGTACACTGAATGCAATAGGATATCCAAGCGAACTGAAAGCTCGGTGCAATTATATTTTCAAATAAATCCGGTAAATTCATATGTAAATTCATAATTGAAATAACCAAAACGATTAAAGCAAAACTCAAAATGCCCGAGCGGACCCTGCCGTGATTTTTGGCACACTTATATTATATTCTATGGCCAAGCGAGTGGTCGTGGGTTCGAATCTTAGTAGAATCAAGCTATTCGATATCGTGACTTTAGCATGGGTTTATTCTCAGGCCCCTCCATTTACCCTTCCTTCATGCTGAATTCTATATTTACCCTCTGACGCCTCTTGACAGTGCAAATGTCCCTCCTATAGTTAAGTGTACTGGTCAAGAGGTACGAATGAGTCCTCGCCAGGGACGGCTATAATATGGGATAGTACTGGCAGCGAGGAATATGCGGGTAAAGTAGATCAAACTTTGAAGGAAGGGTAAACCCCAATACACACAAGCACACATAAAAAAACTTAATAAGCATATCGCTCATTCAGTAGCGATTATAGCTAAAAGAAATGCAGTGCAGGTCATACAGCAAACACCCGGGCGATATTATAATAGATCAACTATACTGGTCGCAGTAATGAGTCCACACATGGAAAAAAAATTCTATGGCGGTTCAAGCGATGCTAACTATAGCTGCCACTAGGTGCCTATTTACGGGAAAAATACTTGTAAAAACGGTAAAATTTATGCTTCAATTCAATTAAAATCAATTTTTAAAGCAAATAAAGCAACATACGATATTTACGCCTTCTAGAAAGTTAAGTATTTTTATGGCATCAAAAAGTTTGTAGAACATGTCAAACCTGTTATATGAGGTTTTGTGTACAAAAAGTTCAATAAACTGATTTTAAGGGGAGCACAAGGTAATGAAATAGCAGACGAGTTAGCCAGATCTGGATCTGCAATGGAATTTATAGGTCCCGAACCTTTCTGTGGGGTATCCAATAGTACGTGCAAGATGGAACTGAAAAAATGGGAAGAGAATCAGGTCAAATTGAACTGGAATAATACTCTATCAACTCGTCATGCAAAACGGTTTATTAAGCCAAATGCCTCAATCACGCAAAAGCTACTGAATCTTTCAAAAAAAGATTTGAGTACTTTTAGCGGAGTGGTTACTGGTTATTGTCCAAGCAAATATCATCTGAAGGTAATAGGAAAGCTTAATGATGATAGATGTCGTTTCTGCAATCTAGAGTGTGAAAGTGCTCATCATATACTGTGCGAATGCACGGCATTATTCAATAAAAGGCGCAAATTTCTTGATAAAGGACTGTTGGAGCCTTCGGAAATATGGGCTAGTTCTCCTCAGAAAGTAATACAATTTATTCTCAACATATTACCGTGTTGGGATGATGCCTTCAATTAAAATAACAATTACTAAACAACATAGTAGCTGTTCATAAGTAAAGACATACGGCAAAAGAGGACACACCACAATAGATCAAAGAACTGGTCGCAGTGGTCCAAGGTCCCCAACAAGGAAAAAAAGGGGGTCACAACAGACAGTCAATTATATCTCGCAAACCATATGATGCAGTTACTTAGTATCTTCGGCAAAGTTTAATTAAATTCATAGATCTACAACTTTGTCGAATACGTGAACATGCCAACTAGTTCATATAAAAAGTTAATTTTTTCAAATATGTTATCCCCTTAATTGTATGAAAATGTCACCAGATGCAGAATACTTTTTTAAGGAACTTCTCCGGAGACACCTAGGCTCAAAAACGTCAGGAAAAGCGAGAAAAGACTTTTGACCGGCTTTTTCCATAATGGTCCCATGATATAAACTTGATAACATGAACTTATCCTGACAACAAATGTCTACTGTGATTTTATATAATATTAATGTAATTCAGTGATTAAAAATTAAAAATTATCCTAAAATTGATAAATTGTAGCCTTTTTCGAGATTTTTTGTATTCAACTTTTATACACTGTGATAATTTTCCTGTGCAACCTATTATTTCTGAACTGCTGTAGCCTTTTGTTTGAAGAACCTGCTCTATGATAATAATTAACAATGACGAGTGTTTCAAAATCATTGTACCCATTTCCATGATAATTAGAACCTAGTACACATTGCATTCATCATGATAATAGTTAATCATACCGTCAACAGCTACCTTATATTACAATCACAACCTGCAAACCAGTCTGGTTCGACGCACGTATTCATCCGGATATATGTATCATATATCTATCGACGGAACATCACTGATCGGACATGGTTTGTTGATAAGCTGCGTTTTGCAAAGCATAAATACTACCGCGCTTTTCCGTCTTTCCCGCCGTGAACCCAGTGTGAATGCGTCCTTGCAATGAAGCATCCGTGCGGGATGGGTAAAATATTCCAAGCGAGCACACTAATTGTAACCGTTAACATATGGTCAAATTAGTTTCATTTTTATTTTCACTTTAGTTGAGTGTTTCTCAGTGTATTGTATTCGATAAGCCAATCGGGGGGTAGGTACAGGACAGCATTATAATGAGGCACATTTTATTCACGATTGATGGTTTAAATTGATACCTTAATGTTCTCGTCATTGGGTCCGTTGCCGTAGTGTAGCTATTTAAATTTCATTTTTTATGGTACAGGACGTGGTCGTGTTGACATTGGTTACATAATTTAATTTATTAATTGGATCCTGATTGGTTTGATTGCCGTGTTGCTTGAGCACTTTAATCAGTAAAAATATCGTGCTTTTGTGCGGTTATCCCATAAAAGCGATAATTTTGCTTTAGCAGCTAATTGATTCGTTGAATCTGTTTTTCGCATTACTGCGCTTTCGACAAACCACTTTTGAATCACCTTTAAAAATAACTTGACGATTCATTAAACTGAACTATTCCGCGTAAGTCTGGGTTTGCGTTCACATCGATATCCCAGTCAGGTTGGGAGGTTTTGCCGTTGCCGCTTGCTTCCCGCTCCATTGAAGGCACATTTCAATTTGTTGTTTTTGGCAAATGTGTCGACAGCCAACGAGCGAGTTGCTGCTCGGTTGTACCGGCATTTCCTGATGGGTTTGGCTAGCAATATATGAAATGTTCAGTGTTCTAGTACCTCGATCATCTCGGTCCCGAATCCCGATGCCGATTACCGCCGTCACCTAACAGCAGCCGGTGAGAACCGACGAATTAGACTGCATTCAACCATCGATGATTGTCATTCTGATCCAACAGCGTCGGCGATTTTTTTTTTCAGGGTGCTTCAATTTAAATTATGGTCTATTAAATTTATGACATGTAGCGGAAATAATAATATACTAAATAGCAGCTGTTATTCTGCCACTTGTTGAAATTTATTTTTGTAATCTACTTACATTAACATCCCTAGTGATGATTAATACTGCTTCCCGGATATTTTCACGTCATTGTCCCCTTGCACATTTCTGGTGCAAATATTAACCTCGGCGTATGAATGATTTTCTAATTTCTTGATGGAAATTTCCGCTTGACGGACCTGCCGATGAAATGCACGCTTCGGTTGCAATCATGTTTGCTAGTGTTAGGAGAACGGTCACGTGTATGTTAATTGGAATGCCAACATTGAACTACAATGTTGTGCCGCGCTTGGTGGATATTGATTTCGCCAAGGCGCAGGATTTGCGAATTACGAACGTCGTCGTTTAGTATTCGTCCTACCACTGCACTAGAGGAAAAGTGGCGTAGTTCGAATGGATCGGCTCAAAACTGTATGATGAACACATTAGATTCGAAAGGAAAAATTATTCAAATGGCATTGATCCAGCAAATGTTCGACTGTGGTGACATCTGTGGGGGTCGTGCGACATTCAGCTGATGGTTCTTTATTAGTTGCCGAATCATTGGCAGTGCTTTAAATTGCACACCTTGAAAGAAACTAAATATGGACAAAGGGATGCTTTGATGACACAACCGGTGGGACGATTTCCGTAATTTATACTTACTTGTTGGTATTTTGCAGAAATTTGTAATTCAATTTGTTTAACGTAGGAGTACCTCTTACAGTAAGGTAGGGGTATAAAAATAAAATCAAAAAAGTGTGAAGATCTATGCCTGGAGTAACGAATGCGGATTTAAGGTAGAATTATGTAGATAAAATTCGACAATTCAAGAAAATTTATAATTTACTGATATTTACTTTGAGTTTCCAGTGTTTCCAGTGTTACTAAGAGTTGAATGATTACAAACTTAACGAACTTACTCAAAACATAAAATATTAATCATTGAACACAACTTTTGTTAACACAAAATTAATCTGAGTTATCATTCACATCCGGATCACATTCGTTTATTTTTTCGAAAATAGTTTAAACCACCTTATATTGAGACAAATTGATTCGAAGTATATTTGTCTTTCAACTGACATGTGGAATGCTAGTAAAAATTACGCCGGTTAAAAGATCATTAATTATGTAATGTTCTCTATAAGTTAGAAGGTTTTTTGGCACTCTGTTTTTCAGTTATGTTCGTGCTTCATTGCAATACAATCGAAAGTACGTGAAGAACTGCATGCATGATGTAACCAACTGACCCAAAGTAGAAAATCGAATGCCCATGACGTATTTTTGGATAAGACTGTCGCTAGTCTTCAATTGTGATTGTGATCGATTGCCGCAATTATCTCTAGATTTCTTCGAAAAATGACGGAGTTATAAGCGTGCAAAACGTAACCACTTTTCGTTACATATTCATTTAACGTGCTTCTAAAGTGCTCCCCAATATAGAGAAAAAAAGGAAGTTCTATGATAAAACTGGCAAAGTGGTCAAGTTTTCGAAGTTTATAACTTTTTATTTCTTGACTGATTGATACCATTTTTGTTCCATTTTGCAAAAGGTTAATGATAACTGAGAAGGTTCAGATTCTTCATACTCTTTCTTCGCGATTGCTCAGCCCCCCAAGCATCGACGACATAAAGATGTACGATTTGGTTATTGTGGATTAAACGTTAAGAACAACAGCAAAAGCAGCAAAGCTTGCTTTCTCCACCTCTGAGCCGCACTGCTAGGAAGCGACAAAAGAAGCCAAAATTTAAATCCCACTGTACAGCGAGGTACTACATAAGCTGCGTCAAATGAATCTTTCACGATAGTATTTCTAAATAATGATAAACACCTTAACATTAAAAACAAATGTTTCTTTTCAGGGCCACCATAATTCATATTTACGAAGCCATCGGAAATTTATAGAAATAGTATTTTGCAGAACGCCAGTTTTGTTTGTATATTTATTTATTGTTTACATTCATTCAAACAAACAGTCTACATGAACGCTTACGAACTAAAAAATAAAGCTAGGGGTGTGCATACAAATTTGTCACACAGTCATGAAAGAGACTAGAACTAATATTAAAATCAAACAAACAACAGTAGGGGAACTGTGGGTAAGACGAACAGGGTGGGTAAGACGGACAGGCGGTTGATTCTACCAGTTAAGCAATAAAATTCGAAAATGTTTTGATGGGCATCCAGCCATCTTACTATCTCATGATGTCTGAACGTTTCAATCATCATTTAGAACTTTCCAATTTTGATAAAGTACAGACAAACTAAAAATTGGACAAGATTCTGCGTTTGGATGTAACTTTTTTTCCATCGGAATTAAGCTTTTTGAGTGGTTTAATTCCAAAATGTTGCCCCTAGCATGAAGTATTTCGATTTAATACCTTTTCAAGTAACATCTGCATTGAAATAATACGTAATTTCATTTGCGTATGAAAAATTGTGAACGCTTTAAAAAAATGTATAATGATGGGGTGAAATGGACAACTGCTAGTGTGGGTAAGATGGTCAGTGAACATATTATAATAAAATTGTTAATTTCGCTTCTTAGTGATATCTCAAGCATATAAATGAAAATTTAACTGGCAAACGTGAACTTCAAACAAATTAGCAGCGGCCAAGCATGAAACAGTTTTTGGAATGCTTGTTCAAATTGCCGCTGCCAAACAACTTTCTATTGGCTGCCTCTAGTGGGAGGGGGTGGACCTTCATTTTTTGCACGCTACACCACCATATTTTACGTATTCAATTTGTTAAGGGTCAAAACTAATAATATGCGCTCAGTTGGGGCGATTTACAATACCTGTCCATCTTACCCCCACACATTGTCCGTTTCACCCGCAGCACTAAAAAAGTTCACTTTTTCGGACCATTTTTAAAACACAAAATACACTTCGAAAAACATTTTTTGTTAAATATTTCACTAGCTGCTTTTGAAAACAATATGTTGAACTGAAATAAACTGTATTTAGGTTTTATAAATCAAAAGTTATATTAGCTGTTCTTCTTAACCTGTTCGTCTTACCCACAGTTCCCCTACCGGTTAAATAACAAACACATTTATGCACACACATTAAAGGCTCATTCTGTTCATAGTCTGTTATGTGTTGCTGGGGTCTCGAAATATTCCAATATTGACAATAACCTGGTTATATACATTGAGGTTAATTCTGGTCAGAATCCAAGGTGCGTCGATTTCTCCCAGTCGCACTTTGCCAACGAAAATCGTCCGTTTTTCAAGGATGCATCCATTCCTAGGGACCAGTATTGTGCTTCGTACGGCGGTAGTTCATCTGGAAGTCTGTAACATGTGACCATTTCCTATAGTAAATGTAAATAGTTGTAAAAATTGTATTTTGTATTTGCATGTTAGGAGGTAGGAAAAAATTGTTAATTTTTAAAATAAAATTCCATCTCGAGACGCCGCGGTTACCAATGGCTCCATTATACGGACCGAACGGGAGCAGAGACATCGTGTAACGCTTGAGACTTCTTCTGAAGCCCGCAAGAGGGAGTTGCCAGCGAACGGCAACTGGATCGGGGATTTGGCATTCGGGCAAGCAAGGCCGATCCCGGTTCAAGCCACCATGGTTTTACCAGTGTCCGGTGAAGTGCCAAAAAAAAACACCCTCCCGTCGTTGATCCCGACCCGAGCCACCAGGAGCCGCCGAGCGTCCGGGGAAAGTTGCTCCGCTGACATTCGATCAGTTAGGTAGCCCCCTGGGATATGGTAAGTCTGCAATGCTCTAATCTAGTCGTAAGTGAACCAGTACTTACAAGTCATGGAAGGAATCTCAAGGACTGTTTTATGAACCGTGATGGAATCTTGAAATGGGTATCAAATGGAGAGAGTTACCTGGAAGGAGCGTCAAACATAGCTCTGGCACTCTCAAGCTCCCACCTAGCGCCTCCACGCAGATCTAAGTCAAATGATGACGGTCGATGGCCTTACCTGGAAATGCTTCATGTACGTACTGAAGCAACTAAGCTAGGAGGTGCGAACTAGAGCGTCTGTTCTCCAGGTGAGGGGCGGCTCATACAGCGTCTGTCTCGGAAGGGGCGGCTGAGTATGAAATGCTCTATCCCGCAAGCTATACCTAAAATGGCAGACCCATCAGCGGGATGTAGGTATCGCGACACTGGTGAGGTAGTATACCGAAAACTCAATTGCCACGAATAACGAAGAAAGTAATTCAGGACGGAACAATCGGTATAGGACACGGCAAGGGACAAGGAAACGATTAAGGGATAATGATTGGAATAAACTTGGTACCTGGAATGTCCGAACTCTCCATGAACCGGCACGGGTTGGCTTGCTTGCTCGAGAGCTGTATCAGCTTGAAGTGGAGATCGCTGCTATACAGGAAGTTCGGTGGCCAAATTCCGGAGAAAGGGAGTTTCGTGCAGTAGACCCTATTGCAGGCACTTCTTTCAAGTACCACATCTACTACAGTGGCGGTAAAAAAGCAGAACATGGAGTCCGTTTCGTAGTGTTGCGAAAACAAAAGCAACGAGTTATCCGGTGGAGGCCCGTAGATGACCTTACATGCGTGTTGAGGATTAAGGGCAAATTCTTCAACTACTGCCTAATCAACTTATATGCACCAACAAATGATAAATCCGGTGATGCAAACGATAAGTTTTACGACATGCCCTATGGACCTATGAAGAGTGCCCAAAATACGTCGTGAAAATCATCGTCGAAGATGCAAATGCCCAGATCGGGAGGGAGGTATTCTTCCGTCCAGTCATTAGAAGACATAGCCTTCATCTGTCGACCAATGATAACGGTCTGAGGCTCATAAATTTTGCCGCAGCCAGAGGAATGGCCATCTGTAGCACCTACTTTCCACGTTTGAATATTCGGAAACACACCTGGAAGCATCCAAGTGGAGACTCTAGCTCTCAGATCGATCATGGCTTGATTGATGGTCGACACTTTTCGGGGACCAAATATCGACTCTGATCACTATCTCGTAGTGAGTAACATTCGCGCAAGGCTGTCCAACATGGTGAAAGCTCGCACTGAGAGGACGCTGCGTTTCAACATCCAGCGGTTAACGGCAGACTGCGTAGCAGCGGAATACGCCAGGAAGCTTGACCAACGAATCGCAATACAGCAGGTAGAAGGAGAAGATATAAATGGGCTATCCATGGTGCCATCGAAACAGCTGAGAGGTGGTAGGCACGACGCGTGGAAGACAGCGTAACAGCTGGTTCGATGCCGAATGCCAGAGAGTGACAGATGAAAAGAACCAGGCCAGGAGTCGCATGTTCACTGCGGTAACGCGTCAAAACAGAGAGAGGTACAGAGAGACTAGAGCTGCGAAAAAAAGAATCCATCGTCTAAAGAAACGCGAGTACGAGGTGCACGTGCTCGCCGGCGCAGAGGAGCGATACGCCAGCAACGATACACGGAGTTTCTATAAAACGGTGAGATGCAGGAATTTTGCCAAGCCTAAAATGTGCAACGATAGTACTGGAAACCTGCTTACCGACAAAATGGCGGTAGCAGCCAGGTGGAAGGAGCACTTTCAGACACTGTTGAATGGAGAGATAAATGCGGAGATCAACAGGGACAGGATAGGAGGTGTGAGCGATGGTCAAGCTGTGGAGCCATCAACACAGGAGGAGGTTAAAAAGGCAATCAGTGAGCTGAAAAACGGTAAGGCTGCTGGGAAGAACGGTTCCCGGCTGAACTTCTAAAAGCGGGGACCGAGCGGCTGTACGAAGCAATCCACCGAATCATTGTCAGGATCTGGGAGGAAGAACAAATGCCGGAGGAGTGGTTGGATGGCCGCATTTGCCCAATTTTCAAAAAGGGACATCGGCTGGAGTGTAAAAACTAACGAGGAATTACATTGCCCAATTCTGCCTACAAGGTGCTTTCCCGTATCCTGTTCTGCAGACTGAGACCGTTAGCGGAGTCCTTCGTCGGTGAGTACCAAGCTGGTTTTCGTGAGAGTCGCTCTACGACGGATCAGATGTTTACCCTGCGTCAGTTGCTAGACAAGTCCCGGGAGTACAACTTGCAGACACACTATCTGTTTGTGGACTTTAAAGTGGCGTACGATTCAGTTAAACTAGATGAGCTGTGGCAGATAATGCTAGAACATGGTTTTTCGACGAAACTTTTTACGCTGATTCGTGCGACTTTAAAATAGTGGGTGAGACCTCAGCTGCTTTCGTAACGTTGGATGGACTGAAGCAAGGGGATACACTCTCTAACCTGCTATTCAACATTGCCTTGGAAGGTGCATTACGAAAGGCAAATGTGAAAAGGAATGGAACTATCATCACGAAATCTCATCATGCTTTTTGGTTTTGCGGATGACGTCGATATAATCGGAATCTGCCGTAGAGCAGTGGAAGAGGCCTTCAGGCCCTTTAAAAAGGAAGCTGCGAGATTGGGACTTACCATTAATACCGCCAAAACGAAGTACATGGTTGCTGGTAGGAAACGTGGGAACGTGGGATCGGCTTGGGGTTTATGAGCGGAACATTCTGCGATCTATACTTGGTGGTAAAATGGAAAATAGATTGTGGCGCAGACGCATGAATCACAAGCTGTACCAAGTATACAAACATGCTGATATAGAGAAGGTAGTGCAATGTGGCAGGCTGCGGTGGGCTGGACACGTGGCCAGAATGCCCGACGAAAGAGTAGCCAAAACTATTTTCAGCAGAAAACCTGGCAGAGGCCGTAGACTCCGAGGCAGACCCCGCACCCGGTGGGTGTGTGCTGTCGAAGACGATGCACGTTCAGCTGGTGTTCGTGGGGATTGGAGAGCGGCAGCCCAGGACCGACGTTACTGGAGGACCATAATTCGTTCGGCGCAGGATCGGTAACGGACCGTTGCCACTGTTCGAAAGCACGGTTGGGAGCGAGTGGACTGTATGTTAAAACCTGAATCAGCGCAGAGTAGCGGGGTGGTGGGATCCAATTACCCGGGGTTTTGGCCTATCCTAGGCTGTAACCGTTGGTTACATATTTTATATAAAATTAGCTCTGCCAATTTAAAATGCTTTTTTCAATCTGCTCATAAATCCCAATCCAATTTCCTAAGTCCATCTCTGAGCAAGCTGTCGACTGTTTGACTGATAGCGCTCCAAACCTTCGGGTGGAGCGGTCACTCACACGGGAAAGCTGGTTCAGGCATATCTAAAACGACCTGAGTAAGCTGTCTACTGAGTGAGCGATATTCCTCCAAGTCTGTCGCATCGCGACTGGGACGGACGAGTCGCTCACGGCGGAAAGCTTTCTCACTAATCTGCAAGAGAAACGGTGATGCGATCGACTGAGTGAGTTATATCCCTCCACGTCTGGCGTCTCACGTCTGGGACGGAGGGGCAATTCGCTCGGGAAAGCCTTTTCTAATACACTCAGAAGTTTCCTCTGCAAGTGTGATAACCCTCCACGTCCACGTTAGACGGAGGGATCCCCCCTACAGGGTTGCTCACAGATACCATTAGGAATACAACCAAGGTATTCAAAACCTAGGGTATTATCCAATAAATAATTGTTGCCAGGACAAAAGATCGTTAAAAATTGGAAGTCTTTAAAAGATTCAAATTTTTAACTGACCGAAATTATAAAGGGCTAGGCTCGATAAACAGCAGATCATTTGTTGTTTGGAAAACTTAACGATCAGTGCGCGAGGATCGTACTTGTTTTAACTTAAAAACAGTTCATTTTGATAGATAAAATTAAGATTATGTCGTTTGTGGGGTGTAGAAAGGACAATACTAGGTAATTGTCAAGTCGTAAAAAAAGTGTATTGTGAATAATAAATAGTCTATTGTAAAACTTATATTCTAGTGCCAAATAATTATACAACAAAAATTGTTAAAATGAACAATCTACGAACACGTAACAAAGAAACAGACGTGAATAAAAAGATTGTAAAACTACCAGTGAAAATATACAAGAAAACAAAAGGTAAAAATAGTTATAAGCAAATTTTAAAATGTGTAACGGTAGATCAAGGCTGGTGTAGGAAAGTTAAGGCTGTGTGTAAAATGGCTAATATCCCTCGAATAGGTCCTCGAGGGACCTTTTATTCTTGGACTTTATTCCACAGGCGCAGAAGAGCAGCGCATCTGTATCCCGGTGAAGCCTGCGTGCCAGTCAGCATTCGGCGCAGCGCGATAGAATCGTTCGTTTGCCATCGGTCCTATGGTAGAGACCGAGACCCAGTACTTTCCGGCTCCCGTAGTTCGAGCAGCGAAAGCCCCGATGTGGGTAGTTTAACCGCCGCCTGCAATTAAAACACCGGTGTAATCGGTAGCGTAACTGTCGATTCTGCCATGACGGGAAGAACACAAGATTCCGTACTAGCTAGTTACAGTGGCCGAGGCCACTTGGATCGTCAAAAGTTGTCGTCGAGGATATGTAAAAACACCAGCCTTAGTTATGCGCAAGTAGAATAGTTTTAAGTGAATATTGTTGGGAGAAGGGAAATAAACCGTTAAGTTAGATGTAAAATCCCGATTTTTAACCACAGCGATATTACTCTACCATTTTATCTCCGCTTTGCTGTTAAATTTCGTGGTCGAACTTGAAAGGAGTTTTAGTCCTGGTCGTTCAGCTTTCGTTCGCCTGGTTACCTTCGTATAATCTCGATCCAGGAGTCTTGGCAACATTATTAGCTTGATATTACCCGGATTAGTGGTTTGTGTCCGGCGGTTTCTGTTTGCGATGGAAACACTCATTGTATTTGGCAAGCGCCGCGACGCACACCCGTTTCTACTCGTTTTAATACCGTTTCCCTTCCCCATCCTTCCCGCTGAGCAGTTTTGAGGAGTATTAAGGCCAGCAATTACTTCCTTGAGCGCACCCGCGCCCGTACAGCTTTAGGAACGTTCGGATGGTTTATCACGATTCTTCACTACAACGATCACCATCACCACCACCATCATCACTACGATCACCATTCTTCACTACAGACTTAACTATATTTACAACATTTATACAAATATGCACAGACAGCACGACGGCTGCTGGCGGTTAACGAAGTGGACTGCTTAAGCGTCTTGCTTAGCAAGCTTATATAAGTTTTGGCGAACAATGTCCAATTGTCGCATGTAATGAATGTTTAATCCCATATAAAGCCGTATTATGGATTAGTGCGCTAAGCCGGTGCCACCTTGATCGCCGGTCACTCACGCACGTACAGTGGAGTCCCTGATAGTACGGTTTGTATTCCCCAACAGCCACTAAGGTAAAGTAAGTAAGCATTCTGGAACCTAAAATATATTTAAGACAATAATTACACAGTCACTATGTATTCCATTTTATCATCGCACTTACCTAGGTTAGCCTGTGGTATAAGATACGACCGAGCTTACACAATTGTGTAGGTAGATAATTTCAGCAAATACATGTTTATTGCAATGTGTATGTAGAATATATTGGTTTTGTTATCTTGAGAGATAAAAAAAACTTATCGTGATCCAAAAACCAGAAGTATTATAATTTAAATCCTCCCTGCTTAAAGGGTTAAAGCACTAAACAAACAAAACATACGTGTACCTAACTCCCCTTTATCAGTGTCCTAGCGAGACGTGTAATGCAATCTCGATGCAATGAATAGAGCACTCTTTTTTCATCAACCTTGAAATGGGCAAACTTTTCTATAAGTCCAACCTAGCCCCAAGATTATCTCTCCAAATACACATTTGCCTAGCTGGCCTAATAGAAATCAAATGACAGCAAGTGTCAACTCGCAAGCGAAACCCGAAGGTTAGATCTTACCTTCCTTATCATTTCACCTTTACTTTTTATCTGGCCCGATTTTTTTTCTGAGTATTTGAGCAAAACCGCATACACAAGCGAACAATAGATACCGACGCATTGTTCGGACCTAGACCGCAAAAATAATAACTCCATTGTCCGGTGAAGGGAAAAGCCTTTCAAATACCGTACCATACTTTGATATGGCTTGTCAAAGCAGAGCATTAAAGCTGAGCTTAGGGGCGAGTACTGAAGCAGAAGGTTGAAGCTCCATCCCGTTCGCAAAACTTGGTGCTTTGGGAATTTGGCTTTTCTCCTACAATCAAGGTTTTGATTTTCGTTTATGTTACAGGATCGATTTGTCGTCAATGTTCGATTTTTCCTTCTGTTACCGTTTTTCCATTAAGATCGGTGCCTGATTTGGCCGGGCTGTGAATGTGTTCGATTCGATTCGGTGCCGAGAGAGAAAGAGCCTATTGACTGTTGAAAACTTTCTCCTCTATCGGCTAGACCGAGGATTTTCCGGCGCCGGAAATGGATTACGAAAGAAGGACGGGTGACAAACGGAATGGTGAAATGTGTTTAAATATTGAACAATCTGAATCTGATTGCATCGGATTGAGAGCGGACCCGAAAGGATTGTTGTTGCTTACAGGTCACTGAATAATTCACCCTTTACCCGAAGCGACCGGTTACACCGGGACAGTTCAATTTAATTACTGCGAGCAGCTCGCAGTGAAGTCGCACTGTTTCAAACGGTGCTTTGCACAGTTTAGTTCAATAAATACCCATTGAATTGAAAAACTTCGAATTGTGTATAATTAAGAAAACTTTTCAAACTATGATGCAGTTGTCAGCATTAAAGGAACACTTCGTATTTGTAAAATTGTTTTCTCCTTTTCCGTCACTTGAACATAATATTTGTTCAAGGAAAAAACTTGTAAGCAACTGCTCTGTCTGTAAATAGGTGTCAATTTTGTCACTCACACCATATATACACTAGATCATCCCCGGATGGGCTCGAACTAACTTGCAGAGTGCTATTCGCACTTTCAAATTAAATTTCGAAGTTTGCTCTTTTTCGAATGAATTCTTCACTGTCTTAACTACCAATCGGATGAGTTTCCTCTAGCTCAAGCTGGGGAAGCAGAAGACAAAAGTCTTGCCATTCTGGGCGTCCAGTTACGAATTGTCAGGAAGAAAAACATCCATTTCCTATCATCCGAGCCGGGCCCCGCCTATATTTGATGAAAAGAGGTCACGGAAAATGTAATTGAAATGTTTCTCTGTCTCTCAATTTTACTTCAGTTAACGAGCTTTCGAAACTTTTGGACATTGTTATTTCGACTGTCGCTCGCTCGGAACTTTTTCGGCGAACGAACATGTCTAATAGTAATTTAAGTAATTACTGCTTTATTTTGCAGCATCGCTGCACTGCTCTGCACACTTCCTTCTGAATAGTTTGCAATTGTTCTTGGTCTGGAAAGTTTCTTTAGCGGAACAGGCGTTGCTCGCACTCGCAAAAATTAAAAGAAACAATAGAATTGTAAGTTAAATGGCAGATCAACGGTTGATTTTATGTTAAGAAACTACGTTTAATAAAAATAAATATTTTTGAACCTATACGATCAGAGTTGATTAAATTTCCCAAAAAATCTAAAAATGCGAGCGTCACGAAATGATGTAGGTTTTGAGCGCTAATGACTAAAAGTAGATCTGGACGCCGCTGGTGCATCACCGACACGCCTCTTGTGGTGGAAATTTGAACCATTTGACATAACTTTGTTTATTTGTTTATGGAGAACAATTGTTGCGTCAACTCAAGTTTCGTCAACGCAAAATATTTCACCACCATGGTGAATTACACCATTTCACCATATTTCACCATAGAAGCAAAATAGAAGCTTCTTGCAGAATGGAAGCCGGCAAATAACTTTCAAGAAAACCAGAACTAGGGACCGAGTGCTAAGGAGGAAGATAAGTCCAACACTGGCATATCAAAACACGCGGAATTTCCTCGCCTGAGCTCGCCAAAATGTTAGCGGTTAGCTGATTAGCGGTGCCCACTTCTGATGTCTACATACAACACAACACAACACAACACAACACAACACAACACAACACAACACAACACAACACAACACAACACAACACAACACAACACAACACAACACAACACAACACAACACAACACAACACAACACAACACAACACAACACAACACAACACAACACAACACAACACAACACAACACAACACAACACAACACAACACAACACAACACAACACAACACAACACAACACAACACAACACAACACAACACAACACAACACAACACAACACAACACAACACAACACAACACAACACAACACAACACAACACAACACAACACAACACAACACAACACAACACAACACAACACAACACAACACAACACAACACAACACAACACAACACAACACAACACAACACAACACAACACAACACAACACAACACAACACAACACAACACAACACAACACAACACAACACAACACAACACAACACAACACAACACAACACAACACAACACAACACAACACAACACAACACAACACAACACAACACAACACAACACAACACAACACAACACAACACAACACAACACAACACAACACAACACAACACAACACAACACAACACAACACAACACAACACAACACAACACAACACAACACAACACAACACAACACAACACAACACAACACAACACAACACAACACAACACAACACAACACAACACAACACAACACAACACAACACAACACAACACAACACAACACAACACAACACAACACAACACAACACAACACAACACAACACAACACAACACAACACAACACAACACAACACAACACAACACAACACAACACAACACAACACAACACAACACAACACAACACAACACAACACAACACAACACAACACAACACAACACAACACAACACAACACAACACAACACAACACAACACAACACAACACAACACAACACAACACAACACAACACAACACAACACAACACAACACAACACAACACAACACAACACAACACAACACAACACAACACAACACAACACAACACAACACAACACAACACAACACAACACAACACAACACAATACAACACAACACAACACAACACAAACTGAGAAAAGAGGGAAGTCAGAAAACAGAGAAAACTGAGAAAACTGGAAAGTTAGGAAACAGAAAAAATGAAAAGTCAGAAAACTGAGAAAACTGGAAAGTCAGAAAACAGAGAAAATAGGGAAGTCAAAAATCAGACAAAACTGAGAAGTCAGGAATGTCAGAAAACAAAAAACTGAGAAAACTGGGAAGTCAGAAAACTGAGAATACAGGAAAGTCAGAAAACTAAGGAAACAGGCATGTCGGAAAACAGAGAAAACAGGAAAGTCAGAAAATAGAAAACAGGGAAGTCAGAAAACAGCGAAAATAGGGAAGTCAGAAAACAGAAAAACTGATAGTTAGTTGGCAGCTTCTTGCGTAAATAGGGTGAGCAGTCAGTCGTGAGATGGCGAACCACAAAATATCACATTGGCGATCTATTGCCCAATCTATTGCCTTTTGGGTGAATTTAAAGGTAAAATAAGAGGTAAGACAAATCTGTACCTATAAAAATGAATTTCTGTCTGTCTCCCAAATAAGACTGTGAGTTTTATTGCACCTTTTCTTGCGGTTTTCGTGACCAATTTTGGTTACGAAAGCCACAATAAACGTGTAATAAAACCAAAATTGTTACTTGGGCTGTCTGCCCGTGTGTTCCTTATAGACTCGGAAACTACTGAACCGGTTGACGTGAAAATGTGTCTGCAGGGGTTTTTAGGGCCGGGGAAGGTTGTTATGATGGTTAGAGATCCTTCCCCCGAAAGGGGAGGCTTCCATGCAAATGAAACACAATATTCTGCATAACTCGAGAACTAAACAAGCAAATGGAACCAAATTTGGCCTGTGGGGGTTTTTGGAGACAGAAGTTTTTCTATGGTGAATTGAGACCCCTCCCCACTCTAAGAAGGGGAGGCTCTCATAAAAAATGAAACTCAAATTTCTGCATAACTCGAGAACCAATCAAGCAAATGGAACCAGATTAGGCATGTGAGGGTTCTACGAGGCAGGATTTTTTTCTATGGTAAATTAGGACCCATCTTTTCTTTAGAAGGTCAACCGAGAATTGGTTTTCCGAGAAATGGTATCACGGCGAATATTAAAATACCATTAGTTTTATTTTATCTGGCGTAGTAAATGAATGTTCACTTAGTTACTAATGAGATACTAGCATTGTAGTTCCGTAACTTCAAATGATACAGCAATACTTTATTCAGCAAAATTGTAGATAATAACTAATTTGTAGATAATAACTAATTTGATGTTAATAACTAACATTTGTAGAATGTACCATACATAACTTTGTCAAATTTTGCTCGGCTGAGACGGTATTGTCTCGGCTGAGACGGTATTGTCAAATGATTCAAAATTGAGAGGAATATTTAGTGCTAAAGCAATGCGTTCATAGTGTAAGAAACATGCTGATTCAGACATATTTTCAACTGTGCAGGATATGATTAGGGAAAAGGTTCGAGATTTTATCAAAACCAAAGAAATGCATAATGTAATGTACTGTGAAACTGAAAGCTGAATAAATATTCTGCAATCCAGTCATTTATGGGTTTTTACGGCACTCCAGTCCGGAATTTTAGGTTGTTCTATTCATCTAAATTTACTTTTAGTCAGGCATTAATCAATGGTTACCTACTGGTTTCCTGATCGATTTTTAATATTTCACACCAGTCCATTGGGAAATCTTCTATGCATCGACTTCAATAAAGAAAACTATTAATTTTGAAGTACGCAAATTTCCAAATGTCTTATTCCTGACGTTTTCAGTACACTTACTAAGAAAACAAGGTGTTTTGTCAATTAAGCAACCACTAGCACAGACATCACTTTTATTAATGTCAATTCAGCCGCCGATAAGGTGCGCTGGAAGAAGAGTAAACTAGTTTTGACGTAGGCCTACGTCTTTGATTTCTATATTGGGGTGCATTATAGAAAAACCAAGAAAAACATGTAACGAAAAGTGGTTAAAGTTTGCTCGCTTGTAACTCAGTCATCCCTCAATAGATTCTAGAGATATTGATATTAATCGATTGAAAAATTTTCTAAGAATCTGTTAAAATACAGTAGATTACATGTGTCTCTAACAAACATTTGATTAATTGAAAAATGTTAGGTATTGTCTAACTAAAAATCCACACTCTATGATTGGTCGCAATAAGTAGTGCTGATTTGCCGTAGCGATAATGTTTCCATACCACAAGCAGTAATGGTTGTATTTAATCATACTTAAATTTACACTTATTCCAGTTTGTATACTTGCATTTAATGGTTCTCGTTACATTTTTCATTTATTTGTATAAGAAAAATTGACAAAACCCCTTCGTCCCAACCGACGTTTAGACTTACAGTTATTTGATATCTGTGCTTGGGAAATACGCCAGAAAGAGTGATAAAGTCCTCTCGTCCTAGCAAAATTTCTTAGGACTGCTATAAACCTAAACCAATTTGATGTCTGTGCTAGGGGAGTGTGCCAAAAAAAGCGACAAGTCTCAGCAAGACTTAGGACCTCCTTAAAACCGCAATAAACCTAGTCCAATTTGATGCCCTGAACGTGAACAGCTATAAAAAAGTGAGCGACGTGACCTACGGGAACCCATCGTTCGTGCCCCTAGACACAGACCTTCGTGCTTTTTTCTTGCTCTCCAAAATTTAATCTTCTGGGACTTAGAGGGTACGATACTTTCGACATATGCTCACACCACAAACCACTCTTGAGATATGAATATTTTTTAAATTGAAAGTTTATTGCAATTCAATTTGCTTAGCTGTTATTCTCTGCAAGAACGGCAAATTCTGGGTAGGTTCGAATATTTCAAAACCATTTCATTTACCATAACTCTACTTTCATAGGCCCCATTTTCATCATGAATCATGCCGAAAGTTTCAACTCGATTGCCGCCCAGTTTTCCCCTGTCGTCGGTCGGTGTAAGTTCGACATATCCGCGACATCGTGAACCAAGAAACCATTAGGCTGTATTTATTTACCTCCAACGGTTCCGGTAGCGGGCAGCCGCCTTCGGCAAAGCAGGCTCACAAGCAGAACAATAGGACTTTGGGGCGTTGCATTCCCGCAGCTTGAGTACGAGAACTTTTCCTTTTGTTCGAAACTTGTCTGTTTTTCTTTGCTTCCGTCGATCTTTCCACATCTACTTACCACAAAGCGACCGAGTTGCTCCTTTGAAGCCGCATGGCATGAATTTCTGATGGAGGTTGAAATGGTAAAAATATTGTGGGATAAACATTCGCTCACATCGAACGATAAAAACGGAGGGCCGCCAAGAGGGATTGGGAAACTTCAATGGAAGTATTTGACTGTTCTGCCAAAGTTAACGTCTTTTCCACAGTGTAGTCATTGTTGGAAGAAAGTTTCGAAACCGAGGACGTAATATGGCTCAAGAAAGCCGATGTTACGGCCACGTTCTCTGCGATTACGGCACAGCATAAAACATTGAGCTCCACCAAGAAACTATGAAAGAGAATAAAGTTCGAAACTAAATAACACGCAAATACAATTACTCAATCATCATTCAGGTCAACCAAACCAAAGTTTTGGGCGAATATTTTCACTGCGCTTAGGTACCCAAGTAACAACGGTAGCTGAATTGCAAGAGCAATGGTTGTTTACGGGTTGGTTTAAGGCGATCAAAGCTGCATAAAGTAAGTGCTCAAATGGTGTTTAAATAAGCGATGTGTAAGCTACTTTAAGTTTTTCAAACCAGTTCTCTCCCAAAAGCTGATAAAAAAGCTTAATAGCGATTTTTTTTGCTAAACAATCTGCTTCTAAACAGCTATAAACATCAAACCGGTTTACGGCTGCTTAAAGGTGTTAAAATGTAGAGTGGAAGCTTTCATTATGCTCACAGCTTTCAAACTACTTTAAGTCTGCTTAAGGGTGTTAAAGTGGCTTTACAAACTTCTACCAAGTTTTCATTCGGCTCACAGCACACATACTGTCAGATCATAGAATTTCGCAATTCGGCTGACAGCAAAAGTTTGTCAGTTATCGACATTATCGACTGCTACACGCTATACGGGCTAGGCTTCAGGTGTAAAGATATTCTCACTGTCTGTTCTGCAGATGCAAATGGGGCGGATCATACGGTGAGTGCTTATGGATCAAAAGATGGCGGGTTCAATTCCCGGAAAAAAGACATGCATTTTTAATTAGCTAGCTTACTTGTACAAATTAAAGTTATTCGAAACTAAAAATATCGCGTTCACGGCGAAATAAAAATGACGCGTTCCATTTTTTAAAATTTAAGAATAGATTTTTTTTGGCTGCATAAAGGTTGATGAAGCTTTGATTAAGCGACTGGAAAAGTAGATTGCAAAACTATTTCTCGTTCTAAAAATAGAATTGACAGCATTGCGCAAATTGGCTATTTAAAAGTGCAAAAAAGTTTCTATTAAGCTTCATTGCAGCTTCGAAAGCAGCTACCCAAGTAACAATTTCAGTCTGATCAAACGCTTTTATAGCTGATTTTATTCAACCTGTGGCTGATCTATGGTTTTGGTTTAGAAATGAAAACCTTTTTTCAGCTCTTAAACATCTAAATCTGGTGATTTTATCAAGCTTCAGGCTAATTTATAGCTGCTTTCGAAGCTGCAATGAAGCTTAATAGAAACTTTTTTGCACTTTTAAATAGCCAATTTGCGCAATGCTGTCAATTCTATTTTTAGAACGAGAAATAGTTTTGCAATCTACTTTTCCAGTCGCTTAATCAAAGCTTCATCAACCTTTATGCAGCCAAAAAAAATCTATTCTTAAATTTTAAAAAATGGAACGCGTCATTTTTATTTCGCCGTGAACGCGATATTTTTAGTTTCGAATAACTTTAATTTGTACAAGTAAGCTAGCTAATTAAAAATGCATGTCTTTTTTCCGGGAATTGAACCCGCCATCTTTTGATCCATAAGCACTCACCGTATGATCCGCCCCATTTGCATCTGCAGAACAGACAGTGAGAATATCTTTACACCTGAAGCCTAGCCCGTATAGCGTGTAGCAGTCGATAATGTCGATAACTGACAAACTTTTGCTGTCAGCCGAATTGCGAAATTCTATGATCTGACAGTATGTGTGCTGTGAGCCGAATGAAAACTTGGTAGAAGTTTGTAAAGCCACTTTAACACCCTTAAGCAGACTTAAAGTAGTTTGAAAGCTGTGAGCATAATGAAAGCTTCCACTCTACATTTTAACACCTTTAAGCAGCCGTAAACCGGTTTGATGTTTATAGCTGTTTAGAAGCAGATTGTTTAGCAAAAAAAATCGCTATTAAGCTTTTTTATCAGCTTTTGGGAGAGAACTGGTTTGAAAAACTTAAAGTAGCTTACACATCGCTTATTTAAACACCATTTGAGCACTTACTTTATGCAGCTTTGATCGCCTTAAACCAACCCGTAAACAACCATTGCTCTTGCAATTCAGCTACCGTTGTTACTTGGGTATAAATTAGCCTGAAGCTTGATAAAATCACCAGATTTAGATGTTTAAGAGCTGAAAAAAGGTTTTCATTTCTAAACCAAAACCATAGATCAGCCACAGGTTGAATAAAATCAGCTATAAAAGCGTTTGATCAGACTGAAATTGTTACTTGGGTAGGTACTGCAGGCAAAAATAAACGAGCGGAAAGTCGATTGTAAAGTCGTGATGTGCACCAGAGTTCGGTTCGGGACGGGTTTCCCCCGCGGAGATAAGTGCATATTGACGGCATTCGCGTGCGCCTGAGTTGAGTTGAGAACGAATTCAGCAGAGGAGCATCGGCGGCACCACGGAGGTGGTGTGTGAAGTGGTTCGATGTGCCATTTTTTCAGGTTTGCATAGAGAAATGGAGGAAAATCGGCAAATAAAAAATCGGATCGCATTTGTTTTCGACGCGACGCTATTCAATAGTGCGAGTCGAGCTGCTGGGAATTATAAAATAATACGTAGATTTTTAGCTTGAAGCATAATTGATATTGGCTTGCTGGAATCAATAACGATTCCCCAGTCGATGTCACATCCTTGCTATGCAACGGGAATTTCGTTTGGCTAGCATTATAAAAAAATGCCGATCGAATTTAAATGAATGCTTACACAACTGAATTATCACAGATTACTGTGTACCTACCTGTTAGTCTTGGCATTTTAATGAATTCATTTTTTGCTCGTCTTCGTTACGGTGTTATAGTTAAATAGTTTCGACAATCGAACAGATTTTTTCTCGTAGAAATTATGTAGCTGTCGTGTAAAAATTAGTTACAATTGAAGTGCACAAATTAACGAAACTATGAAATCCCCAAACAGCAACCGGGTAAGAAGTGGCCTGGCCTCGTTTTTCCATCCGTTTAAATATTGTTTCTATAAAACGAAATGCATTCAATTACGGCTGATTTGTATAGTTATTTATTCTTTATTCATACTAATTAGACCGATAAACAATCTATCGAACTTTATTCAATCAGCTGATTGCACTGCGTCGTTCGTCTCGTTTCTCGAATTCATTTTCAACCAACATTTGTTCCGCAATGTATTACCATTCCAGCCCGGTTCTGGCCGATTTGCATTACGGATTATCGAAGTTTATTTTCAACTTTTATAAATATTAGTGAATTGGCATCGATCCATTCGTCGGTTCGCCGGCCACCCGCTCCCGGATCGATTCATTCCTCCCGCCACCCGCTGAGCTGCTGTGCTGAGATGGTTTTCCACCCCGAAATGTGCGGCTCTCGCTCGCTCGCTCGTTCGGTTTCAACGGAAAACTATACGGAAGCAAACCAGCTAGGGAATGGGCGTCGCTCGGCGCGCCGCGCCGGCCGGATCGTCGGCACGCTGGATGCGACGCCATTGCAGATGGATAATAAATTAGTACCAGACGCTTCAAAATAATGATTTCACTGAGTGCGACAGCCAGCCAGCCAGCCAGCGTGGTCGCATCACGCCAATTTCGACAACTAAGTTCTTTTTTCGACAGTTGAGCCGGAAAATATCATTTCGATTTGAGTACGTACGAAAAAAAAACTCTGGCAAAGCTTATTATTATTTGTCAACACGTTGGACGGTTTTCTTTGTTTGAAGTGTTTTTCGTGAACGCTTTTCCATCATTTCCTTCTTTTTCTGTTTCCTGGTGCTGCTGTATCGTTGAATCTCTACTGTAAATCTTTTTATTGGACTTATTCGGCTTATGGTAGTGAATTAAAATTAAAGTAGCCATCTAGCATCTCCTAGACTCCTCTAGACCTCTGAGTATACGTGCTTGAAAAGAACAGATTTCGTTATACATTCGTCCGGCATCCTCGCAACGTGGCCGGCCCACCGTAACCATTTCATTTTCTCCAAGTGCGTGGTAGATATCTCTCCAAAGGTAAGTGCACGTACCTACATCTGCCGACAATCATACAGATGTGCTATCGAAAGGAACAAGTAATAAATGCATGGCAACAAATCTGGTAAACATGGCGAGTGGAGAAGGACTTCCGATTTGAGTGTTTCTAAGTAGGTGGTCATACTATAGAATCACTTTTTGGTGCCCAAGCTGGCCATTTTTCAAGTAGAGTACTCAGTTCATCCGTATCAATTGAACCGCCCTGATCCAACCTTCGCTGTGTGAACATTTTGGTCGAGCCGACGACTTTGGACCATGACCGGGCAGTCCTACGCGAGTTTCTTGCCCGTCACAATGCGATAAATAAAACTTTTCCTTTTAGCCACTGCCGCCTGGAGCGGTTGTTCACCGCCGGAAAACCGACGCTGAACATTCCTTGGCTTCAAGTCATTTGGAACTCAAGTTCATTGCTTTTGAATCGTTGCCAACGCATGCAATCGCTTGGAAATGGTTTGGCGGGTAACTTCTAATGGTGAAGCAAACGCTTCCTGCGTTTGGCACGGATCCTCATCACGCGGACGGTCAACCACATCGAAATTGTCGGCTTTAAAGCGATGGACCCATTCGCGGCACGTTGTTTTACTTTTTTTTTCGAATGAAAAAAGACAATCAATAATTAGCGCAAACGACGATTCTTTGGCATAAAGTCAGACATTTTTACACACCATACGATGTCAAACCAAAATCATTAATATGTGAAAGTGGTTTGTTTATGATTATGTCTAAGTGGAGCTGTCATGCTTTTTGTGTCTCGATTTTGCTTATTTTGATTTATTTAACCGTACCACATGAAATGGTAACTCGTGTACGGGATATTTATAGAGCAAAATTGTTGAATTAAGTATTGCTCAATTTTTTGAATTTACCGCGCATTCCCGGTTTAAGCCAAGTGATACACAAAGAGCGCTCTTTGTGCTTCCACTGGTGTAAACCAGTATTGCACCGTTGATACAAAAGATAATACAATACCTAGTACCTATAGTAATGTTACAGATAACAATATCCCCTATAGATTACCCACAGACTAACAGACGTAACACTTCGAACAAATTTTCTAACAAAACTTTGTTTCAATGACACCCCTAACCACTAGCACACCTGGTGCAGTCTTCGCGCTACGCCAGAATAAGTAGTATACAGTAGTAGATCTACGCCAGAGTAGTTTGCTATAAATTTAGCAGTGCTATAAATTTACTTGTATATTATCTGACAACAGCGGCAGCGCAGGCGAGCGGCGTTCTCGTTGTTTGAGTCTTGGTTTAAGCGAAAATTTGAAATGATCGTTTTTATTGACGATGGAATGAGACTTCAGTGTTACGTCTGTTAGTCTGTGGATTACCCATAGATAAATTTTTCAAATTTTATTTGGCTGACGCGGTAAAATGAACTAAGTAAAATTAGTGCACAAAGAGCATGATTTTACTTATTTCACTGTTGCTCTATGTCAAAGCTGGTCATCGGCAGGGCCTCAAATTATCACTAATGTAGTGGAACTTTCTTCTACGGCGTCTTAAACGTCGTCGATGTCAGCAGTAGTCTTCATTCTACTCGATCTTGGCCACTCGTCGCCAATTTTCAAGTCGTCTCAGAAGTCGCAAATCACTTTCGACCTGGTTGAGACATCTTGCACGTTTAGCCCCTCTGTTCCTGGTGCCGGTGGGGTTGTTGAATAGAACTGTTTTTGTCGAACTGTCGTTCGGCATTCTTACGGCACATTCGACCCACCGTAGACTACCGACATTCGCCAGATGTACGATGGGAATCTCTCCAAGTAGTGCATGTAGCTCGTGATTCATACGCCTTCGTCACTCTTCTCTTTCAGTTTGTAAATATCTAAATATCGTCCGCAGCACCTTTCGCTCGAACACGGTAAGAGCGCCTATGTCCTTGGTGAGCAGCATCACAACTTCAAGTTCATAAAACCCTACCGGTCTAATAAGTGTCTTGTACATTGTCAGCGTTGTAAGGTGAAATTTGCTTGCTGATCGTGGCATTCTGCGAAGGGCAAAGTAGGCCCGATTTCCACGCTGGAATTGATATCCTTACTAGTGTTCGGTCTCCAGCGATCCCAAATATACGAATTCGTCTACTACCTCTAGTTAGTCGCGCGCTGTCAACAGTTATCGTCTGTGGGAGGCTCGCGTTTGAGGCTCAAAACCTAGACTCAACTCTTAGCCTAGCGTAGATTGTCTCCGCTGTCGCAAAGTTCCTGGCTATGATGTCAAAGCCACCTGCAAAGCGTAAAAGTTGGCTACCCTTTGTGAAAATCGTGCCTCTCGTATAGATGCTTGCTCGGCGGATTTAAATAAATTTTATTGCAACCATTTTCAGGTGATTTTCAACAAGATGCATATTAATTCTGGTTGATTCTACTAGGTACATGACATCACATAATAGTAAGAGTTAATAAAAAAATATTACACTAGAATTGTTTGTTTATCGGGAAGAGTGAGACACACCTGCGTGGGTAAGATTGAGATAGTGTTTATATCAATCAGTATGGGTTGACCATAAATTAAGTCTTGACTGTACGTCAAAACTCAGATAATTAGAATTTGCCCTTTATATGAATACTAGCTGAGTGCCCGATCTTACTCGGGGCGCCTATGTCTCACAGCCACTTGTACATCAGTTATTGTAACCAAACTGCTTATAATGGAAAAATATAACGCTTGTTCCTCTTTTGGACGTTCCTCTTCATTTGTCAGCTGCCCCTCCCCAAGTAACAATTTCAGTCTGATCAAACGCTTTTATACCCAAGTAACAACGGTAGCTGAATTGCAAGAGCAATGGTTGTTTACGGGTTGGTTTAAGGCGATCAAAGCTGCATAAAGTAAGTGCTCAAATGGTGTTTAAATAAGCGATGTGTAAGCTACTTTAAGTTTTTCAAACCAGTTCTCTCCCAAAAGCTGATAAAAAAGCTTAATAGCGATTTTTTTTGCTAAACAATCTGCTTCTAAACAGCTATAAACATCAAACCGGTTTACGGCTGCTTAAAGGTGTTAAAATGTAGAGTGGAAGCTTTCATTATGCTCACAGCTTTCAAACTACTTTAAGTCTGCTTAAGGGTGTTAAAGTGGCTTTACAAACTTCTACCAAGTTTTCATTCGGCTCACAGCACACATACTGTCAGATCATAGAATTTCGCAATTCGGCTGACAGCAAAAGTTTGTCAGTTATCGACATTATCGACTGCTACACGCTATACGGGCTAGGCTTCAGGTGTAAAGATATTCTCACTGTCTGTTCTGCAGATGCAAATGGGGCGGATCATACGGTGAGTGCTTATGGATCAAAAGATGGCGGGTTCAATTCCCGGAAAAAAGACATGCATTTTTAATTAGCTAGCTTACTTGTACAAATTAAAGTTATTCGAAACTAAAAATATCGCGTTCACGGCGAAATAAAAATGACGCGTTCCATTTTTTAAAATTTAAGAATAGATTTTTTTTGGCTGCATAAAGGTTGATGAAGCTTTGATTAAGCGACTGGAAAAGTAGATTGCAAAACTATTTCTCGTTCTAAAAATAGAATTGACAGCATTGCGCAAATTGGCTATTTAAAAGTGCAAAAAAGTTTCTATTAAGCTTCATTGCAGCTTCGAAAGCAGCTATAAATTAGCCTGAAGCTTGATAAAATCACCAGATTTAGATGTTTAAGAGCTGAAAAAAGGTTTTCATTTCTAAACCAAAACCATAGATCAGCCACAGGTTGAATAAAATCAGCTATAAAAGCGTTTGATCAGACTGAAATTGTTACTTGGGTAGCTGATTTTATTCAACCTGTGGCTGATCTATGGTTTTGGTTTAGAAATGAAAACCTTTTTTCAGCTCTTAAACATCTAAATCTGGTGATTTTATCAAGCTTCAGGCTAATTTATAGCTGCTTTCGAAGCTGCAATGAAGCTTAATAGAAACTTTTTTGCACTTTTAAATAGCCAATTTGCGCAATGCTGTCAATTCTATTTTTAGAACGAGAAATAGTTTTGCAATCTACTTTTCCAGTCGCTTAATCAAAGCTTCATCAACCTTTATGCAGCCAAAAAAAATCTATTCTTAAATTTTAAAAAATGGAACGCGTCATTTTTATTTCGCCGTGAACGCGATATTTTTAGTTTCGAATAACTTTAATTTGTACAAGTAAGCTAGCTAATTAAAAATGCATGTCTTTTTTCCGGGAATTGAACCCGCCATCTTTTGATCCATAAGCACTCACCGTATGATCCGCCCCATTTGCATCTGCAGAACAGACAGTGAGAATATCTTTACACCTGAAGCCTAGCCCGTATAGCGTGTAGCAGTCGATAATGTCGATAACTGACAAACTTTTGCTGTCAGCCGAATTGCGAAATTCTATGATCTGACAGTATGTGTGCTGTGAGCCGAATGAAAACTTGGTAGAAGTTTGTAAAGCCACTTTAACACCCTTAAGCAGACTTAAAGTAGTTTGAAAGCTGTGAGCATAATGAAAGCTTCCACTCTACATTTTAACACCTTTAAGCAGCCGTAAACCGGTTTGATGTTTATAGCTGTTTAGAAGCAGATTGTTTAGCAAAAAAAATCGCTATTAAGCTTTTTTATCAGCTTTTGGGAGAGAACTGGTTTGAAAAACTTAAAGTAGCTTACACATCGCTTATTTAAACACCATTTGAGCACTTACTTTATGCAGCTTTGATCGCCTTAAACCAACCCGTAAACAACCATTGCTCTTGCAATTCAGCTACCGTTGTTACTTGGGTCTTTTGTCTACCCGGCCCCTTACACATCTGTTTTCTTTACGGAAAAAATATAAAACCCTATAAAAAAAGAGAAACAAAGACATTTTTTCCTATTTGCACCTTCCGCTAACAATGGCCTTCCCACCCATAGGAAATGAATAGTTTTGTTATTGTACTTTTCATAACATAGCAAACAAAACATTTTACTTATTTATGAGTATAGTACTGTATGCTATCCTAATAAAAAAGTGGAAGATGCAATAGTGTTTCTTCCATGGATACAACAAACCTGACATTCCTTTCATCTCACTTCAAGACAAAACTTGTTTGTAAACAATGTTTTTAGTCTCACCACCAGGAGTAAGTATGCACAAATTATTAGCCGAGCCCACTCTGGAAGTTGACCATGGCAAAAACATGATGTTCTCATTTCAACTCCACACTGTTTGAATGATTGCCCCTGTGATTCAAATAGAGTCGGCCAACAACACTTAATACTAATGATCGAACACTTTTTATACGGGTCACTTTGATGCGGCGCAAAATTACACTTGACAAAACTACAGCTGCGAGCATTGCCGTTTAGTGTTTCGTATTTTGATTTTTTCTATTGTACACTCAAGTTCTTTTTTTACACGGTTTGTTTTTTCGATTATTAAGAACGGGACAACTTAGGGGCCATTCACTTATTACTCAATGTATTTGGGAAAGGCTCGACATTCGTCACGTAGTTTGTAAATGCTTCCTCAGTCGAACCGTTTTTGAGCAATCGAAAAAAATAGACCGTGTATAAAAAGCGGATTGAGTGTACGGATAAATTGTTACAATCATTTAGGCTTTACTCCCCCGTTCCTGTCAGCAACCTCCGGTCATCAGTTCCTCCTTTTGCCCCACCGTCACTTATGAGAGAACCATCCAAACATTTCGTAGCCTTCCCCCTGATCCCCCCCCCTTTGTCAACGCCTTCAGTTCTGATTCCCTTATATCAAGGAACATGTATCCCAAGTTTGATAAAGAACGGTCAAAGCGTTTCGAAGTTATGGCCTCCCCCCAGATTAGTAGCAAAGCCAAAAGCCTGGGTGCTAATTCCGTTATCAAAATTTGACCTTCTATTTTTATACGACATACGACTTCGCAACCAGCTGTTAGAATACAGGACAGTGCGGGGTCAGTGCTACGATCCTGTTGACTCTAACAACTTCTCCCAGCCGAGATTCGAACAGACGACTGGCTTATTAGACCAGCGTCTTACCTCGAGGCCAACTGGGAGGTCTCCCCCATATTAGTCCCCCTTGCTGCTGATTCCCTGATGTCAAGGAACATGTGTGCCAAGTTTGAAAAAGAACGGTCAAGGCGTTTCGGAGTTATGCCGCCCCCTATCAGGGACTCTCCCCCCTTCTTTTTGTTAATCCCCAAGGCTGATTCTCTTGTGTCAAGAAACATGTGTGCCAAGTTTGATGAATAATCGTCCAGGAATTTCGGAGTTATGACCTCCCCCTGTTACGAACCCCCCCCCCTTTTGTTTCGGAGTTATGGTCTCCCCCCCTCCCCTTTGTGTCAACCCCTGGTGCTGATTCCCTGATGTCAAGAAACATGTGTGCCAAGTTTGATAAACAACGGCGTTTTGGAGTTATGGCCTCCCCCCTATTAGGGACCCTCCTCCCCTCGGTTTTGTTAACCCCTCAGTACTGGGTCACTTATGTCAAGGAACGTGTGTGCCAAGTTTGATGAATAATCGTCCAAGCATTTCGGAGTTACGGCCTCTCCCTCTTTTGCGAACCCCCCCACCCCATTTTGTCAAACCCCCAGTGCTGATTCTCTTATATCAAGGAACATGTGTGCCAAGTTTGGTGGGGATCGGTCGAGGCGTTCTGGCGTTATGGTGGAACATACAGACATACAAACATACTCACACTCACTTTTATATATATAGATTGGTGGTTGGAGAAATTGCGAAAACATGAACATTTGAATCGATGAGTGTCCCTTATGAACAAACACTGTTCGCTGATTGTATCATGAATATAGCTTATTATGAACATCGCATATTCAAAAGTTCAAAAATGGAATGCTGAACTTTGAATGTGGTCTATTCATCGGATGTAGCATAGGATGCTCAAGAAAGCCCGAAAGTGTCCGAAATAGTAGTACCATGAAAAGAGAATACAGTAAAATCACCTAAAATCGCTTTTTTGCGGCTTAATTTTACGTGTTATTTTTGGTGTGTAAATATACGTTTAATAACACATCCAAATGAGGGAAAAAATACTTCGTTTTTCTGCATTATGGGACTTTCCGAAACGAAAACAGATGTTCAAGTAGGTGGGTCTAAAAGGGCAGGGGTCGATGTGGCTGTTAGCTAAGGGGGAGAAGGGGGGGGGGGGGGGGGGTGAGAATCAAATAAGAAAAAAAAGGCTTTGATTCAGATGTGCAAGTGGGGAACAAAAAGGGGGAACTGACAAGGGAAGGACGTGAATGATTAACCCATACCTACGTCAACCCCAAGTAACAATTCTAAAGCTACTTGATTTTATTTGAATTTTATAAAGGTTTTATTGCGGTATTAATCATTACCTCTGGGTTTATTGTGGTATTGCGCAATACCAAGAGGATACGAGTCCAAACACACTTATAGCTAGCTAGAAAACCATAATAAAACTATTAATAAAGCAAATTCATTGTGGTTACTTATATTACCACGTTAAAACTTGTTGGCTGCACCACGTCTCTTATAAACTTACCATAAGTGTGGCGTAGCAATACAAAATGGCACACCAATCAAAATTGATCTTATCGCAGCTACTTGTCAAACAACAATAAATCTGTTTGTTTTATAGAGCTATTAAAACGGCAACACCCAGACCGAACAGTTCTTTCGCTGCTGTTATGAAGAATACCAAATTTCAAAACCAAAATCTTTTTTTTTATGCAAAGCCATATTGCCATATTCTAGTATTTTGTTTAGCTCGCAAACAAAAATTCATCAAAGCAAAGTGTTTTGCAGAAAGAAAGTTGTTATCAATCGGTTTTTCTGTCAGAGGAAGCAACTAAAATGATTTTGCTAGAAATTGAAATTGACTAACTGAATATTTTCAATTTGTTAAAACAACCAGTTTTCGAAAAATGCAAAATTTCTGTGGCGCGCTGATTTTATCGGCCTATCATATTAATATGCATGATGAAATTAAATGCGCACATGCTGCAAACCAACGAAATTGCTCAAAACTTAATAAATATTCTATGGGATATTTTATTCTGATCGCTATAAACCAAATCATTCAGAACAATCTGTCAGTAAAATTTAAACTTTTCTGCTCACGTATATATTTTCAAGTTGACAAACCTAGCGAACTTATTTCGTTTTTGCCAGAAAACGCCAGACCCGTACCCGATCGAGAAAAAAATTGAAAACCCGTACCCGACCCGAACCCGCAAGTTTATTATTTTTGATACCCGAACCCGACCGCAACCCGACGGGTACGGGACGGGCCCGGGTACCCGACCATCTTTAGTGTTAAATGTGGTCAATAGGGATACCCGACCCGACCCGTACCCGATTTCAAAAACAAAAATTAAGAACCCGTACCCGACCCGAACCCGCAAATTATTTTTTTTCAATACCCGAACCCGACCCGAACCCGGCGGGTACGGGTACGGGTGCGGGTTTCGGGCAAATTTTCCGCTACCCGACCATCTCTACTACGCACATGCGAACGTGCAACCTCGTAGCGTCTTTCTTCATAACACACTCATGAAATAATGCTTGAGCAGCTAACTGCCCGTGAAGTCTATCGGCACACTCGAACACAGATTTTGCCTTACTTTTTCCTCGATGCCCTCGATTCTACACGCGGGTGGGAATGTTAGCCCCCGCGAGTGATCGGTATCAACTAGTGACTAGTGAATGCGACGACCAGGGCTTCTACCGATCCTTTTTGCCTTTGTTATACTATAACAAAGGTTTAGGAATTGGTCGAAAAACACGAAATTGTTCCGAAGTCCGGAGGGCCGAGCCACATATACCAATCGATAGGGTTCGATGAACTGAGCAATGGCTGTGTGTGTGTGTGTGTGTGTGTGTGTGTGTGTGTGTGTGTGTGTGTGTGTGTGTGTGTGTGTGTGTGTGTGTGTGTATGTGTGTATGTAGGTGTGTGTGTGTATGTGTGTGTGTGTGTGTGTGTGTGCGGGACGCAACTTTTCTATCGCCTGTTTCTCGGAGATGGATGAACCGATTTGTTCGCTATTACTTTTGTTTGAAAGGTAAATTGCATCAGCCGAAGCTAGTCGGCATCAGTCAAGCCAGCAGCAGAACCCGCAACGAACCTCAGCGATCCGGTACGTAACGTACCGCAGGGAAGCCCCCTAAATTGCCCACTCCACACACCCACAACACCCGTTCGGTTCAATAAACCGACAAACTTGGTAAAATAGACCGTTTCATTCCCGAAATTCGACAGCGTAGGAATACCGTAGTTATTGCATGATTTCTCCACGAAGCCCCTCCGATTGCCCAGTGCAAGCCGAGCCGGTGATCCTAGACCTACGGTCTCTTGCCCTGTGAGCTTGCTCGGGAGTACTGACGTCCCAAACTTACTTACTTACTTATTCAGCCGAGAGCCGGGGTGGCTCTTGCCGTATCAAGAATTCCTCTCCATTGTACTCGGTCCTGGGCTACTCGTCGCCAATTCGTTGCGCGTCTCGACACACGCAAGTCGGCTTAAACCTGGTCGAGCCATCTAGCACGTTGAGCCCCTCTATTCCTGGTGCCGGTGGGGTTCTTGAAAAGAACGGATTTCACTACACAGTCGTCCGGCATCCTTGCGACGTGGCCGGCCCACCGTAGTCTCCCAACTTTCGCCACACTCCGCTTTCCGTCTGTACTCCGCCAAAAATAGTCCGCAACACCTTCCGTTCAAAAACGGCAAGTGCACGTATGTCTTCCGTAAGTAAACTTACTGTCTCAAGTCCGTAGAGGACTGTCGGTCTGATTAGCGTTTTGTACATCGTCAGCTTTGTGCGGCGGCGTATGCTCCTTGATCGAAACGTCTTGCGAAGGAAAAAGTAGGCTCGATTTCCAGTTTGAATGCGTCGTTGGATCTCCTTACTCGTATTATTGTCGGCGGTGACCAGAGATCCCAAATATACGAACTCATCAACCACTTCCAGCTCATCGCCGTCAATAGTCACTGTCCGTGGGAGGCAAACGTTACTATCTCGGGAGCCTCTTCCTACCATATATTTGGTTTTCAACGCATTAATTTGTAACCCTATCCTCCTAGCCTCCGTTTTTAGTCTGGCGTATATTACCTCCGCCGTCCCACGGTTTCTAGTAATGATATCGAGGTCGTCTGCAAAGGCTAGGAGTTGGCTACTCTTACTGAAGATCGTTCCCCTCGTTTCAATGCCCTTTCGCCGGATCACACCTTCAATAGCGATATTGAACAACATACAGGACAGTCCATCCCCTTGCCGTAACCCTCTGCGCGATTCGAAAGGGCTTGAGAGTGTCCCCGAAACGCGCACGTAGCACATCACTCGTTCCAGAGTAGCTTTGATCAGCCGCGTCAGTTTGTCCGGAAAACCGTACTCGTGCATTATCTGCCATAGCTGTTCGCGTTTAACGGTATCGTATGCTGCTCTGAAATCCACGAGAATATGATGCGTGGGCACGTTGTACTCTCGACATTTCTGAAGGATTTGTCGGAGAGTAAAAATTTGATCCGTAGTAGCACGGGCCCCCATAAAGCCCGCCTGATACTGTCCTACGAATTCTCTTGCTATTAGACGACGCAACAGAATCTGGGAGAGCACCTTCGTCGTCCCAAACAGTAATAGATATATTGGCCAACTGATCCCAGTAGCTATTTGTACAGCGCAATAAATAAATCAAGGGCTACGCAAACAAAAAGTACACCTCACTTTACTGCCGCTACTCGCATAGCAATCCCATTTATATAAAAGAAACTCCATAGAAAATGGGGCCAGTAGCGACAGTTTAGTTGAGGGGCAAAAAAAGCTTCGTTGTTGACCCCGACGTGACTTGAACACGCAACCTTCTGATCTGGAGTCAGATGCGCTACCATTGCGCCACGGAGTCCCGTTGTACAAGGCTTAACTTTGGTTTGGGTTTCTTATGGTTAGAAACCAAAAACGTACTCGATCACTCTCAGATCTAGTAATCTGGTCTGTGTTGCTTTTATCGGTTGTCTGCAGATTACCTACAAATTGGTTGTCTACAAATGTAAAAATATTTTTTTTTTAATATTGTTTTTATCTTTAAATGTTGTAAGAGTGATACGTGTTTGTGTCTTGTCCACCAATTTTATTATTGTGGTGCTCTTACGGTGGCGCGAAAGCAAGAAAAAGTACAAATGACTTATTAAAAATTTATATAAACATTTGTTTCATGAAGCGAAACTTAACGAACCAAGTGAGCAGCGAGAGTATATAGTTTGTGGTACTTTGGCTTAACGTTAGGTTTTTCAGAAGGTTATCAACAGTATATCTGTTGCTACAGTGAGCCTGAACAAGTCGTCATCACTGTAATCCGAGTTGACACATTGTTTTTTTTTTGAAAAGCTTCTTATTTAAAAAAGTATTTTTTATCTGTTACTAAACATTTGGATTCAATGGGGTCTCTGTTAGTATTGCCGCAAATTAAAGAAATATCCTTAAAAAATTGTTTCTTTAAAAGAAATTATTTTATGATTGAAATAAACCCAATGACACGGCAGATCAGCAGAAAAGTACGCACTCATATCGTCGGCACTAATGACTCACATTTGTTTCTGTATAATTTCTTCCCATAATCGCTATCAACAATACCATCGACACAATTGAACCCTTTTGCACACTGGTGAGTAAAAATTGCTCCGATTACCATCACAGACGACGGCAAAAACAAAAGAAGTTATTACACTGAACTCATTACAAGGGGCTTCATTCATGTAAGAAGTCGCTTGTTCAGGCCCCGTAGGAAAAAGTACAATAGAAAACAATTTGAGCTGAGATCCGGATCTACTACGTTCGATGCAACGTACCTAGGAGAAACTCCCCGTTTCGTACCGGCCATGGAAAGACAGGAAAAACCGAAGAGTGAGAAGACCCGGCTCGGTACCGAGCACTATAGGAAACAGCAGCGGCACAGCTTTCGAAACAAAAGGTAAAAGCTTTGCATGTTTATATCCAACTATTCATCGCTCTGATAGTAGCCATTCTACTTGTAACAATACAACACTGTAGGTGTGTAAAAGTAAGCAGCTGTTCCACTGCTACAATTTCACTCGACTTGTGTTCGTTCGCGAAAAAAAATGAATCGTACAAAAGAAGGTGATGCTTAGTGCTTTCAAGTAGGTGTCGAATTGAGGCGAAATTTTCCTTAATACTAAATTGCTGTATAATTCACCGAGCGAGAACGTAAGTTACTGTACTACGGCAGAATTAAACGTTCATTGCAGATGAAAACCAGTTCTAATTCAGGCTTCCACCATGAGAAACCAGTACGGAGGAGATCAGTATCACCAAGTTGAAGGATAAATTTTCCCATCCTCCGTTCGTGCCATCCGATCCGCTGTCGGCAAGGAAGCCCGGCATTGTACTCGATACGCAATGCTTTTCTCGGTAGAAGCCTGAAACGGCATGTTGCAAGTGCATTATCACAAATCATGAATAACAATGGAGTTAGTGTCTGGCTTAAAAGGAATTTTCCGCTCCTACAGTAGCAAACGCAGTAGCAGTGTATGTAGCAGAAAGCAGCATCAAAGCATCAACGCTAGCAGTGTCCCATTCTTCTGCCCGTAAAAGCCAGCGCATAGCGAAGATTATATCATTAAAACACAATTTTTCACGTGCATATAAATTAAGGCATTTTCATAGGATTAAACACAACCCAGCATGCGCGCGGCGCGGGCCTATGTGGTCGGAGTTTATTGCAGAGAAAGGGCGCTTTAAGCTTCTCCGGATTGTCACCGAAACGAGGTGTACGTAAAATATTTACCTTCGGTATGATAACAGTCCCAACGCAAGAGGTGCATGTTTTAATAGATTTGAAGTTTTCGCTAACAAATAATAACTTTATCCAATTATCCTCCACCATCCTAATCCTATGCCACTCAATGTGAACGCCAAATCTGGTTGCAACAGCGCACTTCCTTTTTTTTGGAGCTATGCCAACTGAAACGAGAGTTAATATATTTTAGTATGGTTCAAAACGACAAATCAGACATTTTGAAAACTTTCTTTTAAATATTTTTTTAGGAATATTTGTAATTTACATAATAAAAACAAAACTGATGATAAAACTTTTTCAGAACTGAGGTCAGTTCACACCTGCGGTTCCAATACTGCAGCTTGTTTGATAGAATGTAGTGGAAAGTAAATCGAATGCACTTCCACAAGCATGCAAAATTAATGTTTCATGGTTTTCATTCAATTTCGAAAAATCCAGATTTCATAAGCCAGTGCTCTTTTGAACTAGTCTATTACATATGCACCAACTGTAGAAAGTTGTACGGTGATGGTAGCAACAAAGTTGAGATCATTAGCTCTGCCGAGCTAAGTAGAGATGATCAAAGTATGACACCCGTAAAAGCCAAATCTGTGCCAATTAATTTAGAGATTGCGCAAAAGTGAACCAGATCAACCGCTGAGAGAAAAAAATGAAAAACATATTTTCGATGATAACATTCGGCGTAGTGTTGAATACGTAAAAACAATTAATAAATTAATACAAAATGTATCAAGCAAAGCAGTCAACAAGTTCAAGCATCTCGAACATCTAGTACGATGCTGTAACAAACCAAAACTACGGCTATGTTCGGTACTGAAGCCCAAAAATTCCTAGTGTCGGAAGCACTAAATCTCAGAGGCAAAACCGTACGTATACGTTTCTCGCTCCACCCGAAGAAACCGACCGTGTTGTTATCAAGATAAAACAATTTCGACGCGAGAATCGCGTGGGCTTCAGCACGCCACGCCACACCGGCCGCAGCCGGGCTGTGGCGTTGTTGGCCGTGACTGATGGTACAAACTCGGAGTTGAATGCTTCTAAATGTGCCGGGCTGTAGCAAAGCACTACAGAACGAAACACAGCATCGCATGCCGGTCGTCCGCGTGATGCAACATACAGGCAGGCAGGCGACTATTCTACATGGTTCGCGGAACATGCTAAGAATAGGGAGCCAGTAAGGTATGTCGTGGCATGGTACGGAAGGAAACGGCCCGGTGGAGTATGCTCCATGTGCGAGATTTAATGCATGCACCCCAGCCAGCCCAGGCCAGGAACACTTGGGCCAAAGCGAACTGAATTGAGATGGAGCGGTACAAAGATAAAAAGGTCATAAACCTCCGTGCCCCCCGTTTATGAGAGCACATTTTATATTTGACGCCATGGTAAATGGTGAAAGCCATTCTGCACAGAAGAAAGAAAATATACAGTTGATTAAAATTCATTGTTATTGTTCGATTTTTTTTTTCCTCAATCAAATATGCTTATTTTGATGCACTTGTTGAGTCTTTTCCCTTTTTATGTGGTAAATTCCTTCCACCTAACCGTGGAGCCAATCAAAATTTTATGTTTCTGCACTCTTTCGTTGCTTTTTCTTTGAGAATAGAAACAAAGACGGGTTGTAAAGAAGATTGCCAGACGGAGTTTACGGCATCAAAAAATTTACGTTGACAATGGGGAACAACAAACGGCTTGCCTGCCAAGTGCCAAGCCAATGAAGGCTGCTGGACAAATACCCTTTTCTTTTGCCGATCAAACGGTTGTTGAACTGCCAAGGGAAATTACGTCGCGTATGGTTTGTTCACATTTTAGGTCTCTTTTTTATTTTGTAGTAAAATAAAGATAAATAAATCTAATCGGTTTTCTCTCATTCGAATGAACGAATGTTTTAATTGGTTCGTTTTAATTCTACTTAAATACACAAACGTTTTATTTAACTCCGTCAATTTCGATACAAAAAACCTTTTGTTGAAACACTTTCACATTTGTCCTTTTAAGTGTCCGCTGTTGCCATTAATTGGGCAATGTTCTAAAGGACGTAATACTTTAAGCAAGTGTTATTTATTTCAATGTCCATGTCCGCTGATTCAAAACAAAAGAAAAAAGTTAGGTTTCTAGATTGTCATCTGCCACGACTTTCATCTGTCGCCTGAAAAGGTTTGCATGAAGAGTCTGAATATTGTTGGCCAGGCTACGTCGCCATGAGATTTTGGGTCTGCCTCTTCTACGCTGTCTCTGCGGTTTCCAATCGACTACCTCCCTGCAGATTTCATTTGCTCCTCTCCTCGAGGTTTGCCCGAACCATTATAACCATTAGCGAAATCATAAGCATCAGATACAAAAGGCCCTGGAACCGTGGTATTCGATGATTTCGTGCAGTAGAATACGGAGTGTCTTGATGCGGTATGCCCATGATCGACCAGTACGAAATCTTGTGACACTTGAGACTCGGTTTACTTTAATGGTAACGGTCCGTTACCGATCCTGCGCTGAACGAATTATGGTCCTCCAGTACCATCGGACCTGGGCTGCCGTTCTCCAATCCCCACGAACACCAGCTGAACGTGCATCGTCTTCGACAGCACACACCCACCGGGTGCGGGGCCTGCCTCGGAGTCTACGACCTCTTCCTGGTTCTCTGCTGAAAATAGTTTTGGCTACTCTTTCGTCGGGCATTCTGGCCACGTGTCCAGCCCACCGCAGCCTGCCATATTGCACTACCTTCACTATATCAGCATATTTGTATACTTGGTTCAGCTCGTGATTCATGCGTCTGCGCCACACTCCATTTTCCATTTTGCCACCAAGTATAGATTGCAGAATTTTACGCTCAAAAACCCCAAGCACTCACCGATCAGCTTCCTTTAGCGTCCATAATTCGTGTCCGTAAAGGGCTACCGGGAGAATTAGTGTTCTGGAGAGCGCCAGTTTTGTGCGAATTTGCAAACTACGGGACTTCAGCTGGCTACGTAATCCGTAGAAAGCCCGATTCGCGGCTGCAACTCGTCGTTTTACTTCCCGGTTTACATCGTTGTCACATGTCACGAGTGTACCAAGGTATACAAATTCCTCCACCACTTCATATCGTTCCCCATCTAACTCCACCTCGGCACCAATACCACTTGGGCTTCCACGTTTCCTACCAGCAACCATGTATTTCGTTTTGGCGGTATTAATGGTAAGTCCCAATCTTGCCGCTTCACTTTTAAAAGGCCTGAAGGCCTCTTCCACTGCTCCACGGTTGATTCCGATGATATCCACGTCATCCTCAAAACCAAGAAACATGTGAGATTTCACGATGATAGTTCCGTTCCTTTCCACGTTTGCCCTTCGTAATGCATCTTCCAAGGCAATGTGGAGGCATCCATAAAGTACGTCACGCTTATAGGGGGAGGGGGGGTTGACCTAATCGTGACGATTTGTGAAGTAGGGGGGAGGGGGGGTATGAAGTTATGTGACGTCACATGAAAAAAAAATCAAATGGAAAATTTATTCGGGAAATTATAATTTAGCCTTCATTTGAAGATACAACTATTGAAGGCTTCTATAAAATTAACGTACTGATAGATTTTCAAACAAATAGTTAAATTTTTTGAATGAACACTTTTTTGAACATATATGTGTGAACAGGACTCATTTATTCTATGTAGTATGAACTCTCCATTAAGGCTTTACAGAATATGCAGTACACCGCTGAAGAGCTGCTTGAGTACCGTCCTGTCTAAAAGATTTTTGCAACCGCAAATAGCAGTCGCACAAACTCCTGAAGGGTTACGGGATGCTACCAGAGACCCACGGCAATGTTTTCCCTTGATATTCGTGCTGAACTCAATCGATGAACAAAAACTCATACCGAAGTTCCACGGCTGCTTTTAAGGTTTTTCGGTATGATTTATACTGCCCCTCACTCAAAAGCTCTCTGAAGGATAGGGTTTAAGCCACTTGCGGGTTAAATTTCGCATCTAAGGTAGTGTTGAATGATTACACGATTGAAGAAATACACAAAATGACAAAGACCCTCAGAAAAGTTCTACCAAGGCGTGTTGCTGCAAGACGTCAGCTGGAAGTCCTGATTCTTTCAACTAGATCAGACGAATTTGAGTGGATGAATGTAAAGGACGTAGATATGCGCTAAACATTAATTGACGGCACATCAGCGACTTCTGAAGCATATCCGATTGCAGCAATTAAAGATCATCTTCAAAATCCGTGAATCGATGACTTATAAGCTCGAAAATTTTCCTTTTTTTTTATTTGCTGAAATTCATTTGATAGCTTTAAATAAAAAGGTTGGAATGAATATTTAATTTTTTTGTTGTGAAGGGGGGGGGGGATTGCCGTGACGTGACGTACTTTCTCAGGGGGGGTCACGAATGTGTGACGAAATGTAACAAGGGGGGGAGGGGGGTTTGATTTTGGTCAAAATTTGCGTGACGTACTAAATGGATGTCGCCTGTTGAATAGCATGTTTGAGAGTGCATCCCCTTGCTTCAGTCCATCCAACGTCACGAAAGCAGCTGAGGTCTCACCCGCTTCTGACGCATGATTTAGATCCGTTCAGCGTCGCACGAATCAGCGTAACTAGTTTCGTCGGAAAATCATGTTCTAGCATTATCTGCCACAGCTCATTTCGTTTAACTGAACCGTACGCCGCTTTAAAGTCCACAAACAGATGGTGTGTTTGCAAGTTGTACTCCCGGAACTTGTCTAGCAACTGACGCAGGGTAAACATCTGATCCGTCGTGGAGCGACCCTCACGAAAGCGAGCTTGGTACTCACCGGCGAAGGACTCCGCTAACGGTCTCAGTCTGCAGAACACGATACGGGGAAGCACCTTGTAGGCAGAATTGAGCAATGTAATTCCTCGATAGCTCTTACACTCCAGTCGATGACCCTTTTTGAAAATTAGGCAAATGAGGCTATCCAACCACTCCTGTTCTTCCATTTGTTCTTCCTTCCAGATCCTGACAATGATCCGGTGGATTGCTTCGTACAGCCGCTCGCTCCCCGCTTTCAGAAGATCAGCCGGGATACCGTCCTTCCTAGCAGCCTTCGCGTTTTTCAGCTCACTGATTGCCTTTTTAACCTCCTCCTGTGTTGGTGGCTCCACAGCTTGCCCAAGTAACAACGGTAGCTGAATTGCAAGAGCAATGGTTGTTTACGGGTTGGTTTAAGGCGATCAAAGCTGCATAAAGTAAGTGCTCAAATGGTGTTTAAATAAGCGATGTGTAAGCTACTTTAAGTTTTTCAAACCAGTTCTCTCCCAAAAGCTGATAAAAAAGCTTAATAGCGATTTTTTTTGCTAAACAATCTGCTTCTAAACAGCTATAAACATCAAACCGGTTTACGGCTGCTTAAAGGTGTTAAAATGTAGAGTGGAAGCTTTCATTATGCTCACAGCTTTCAAACTACTTTAAGTCTGCTTAAGGGTGTTAAAGTGGCTTTACAAACTTCTACCAAGTTTTCATTCGGCTCACAGCACACATACTGTCAGATCATAGAATTTCGCAATTCGGCTGACAGCAAAAGTTTGTCAGTTATCGACATTATCGACTGCTACACGCTATACGGGCTAGGCTTCAGGTGTAAAGATATTCTCACTGTCTGTTCTGCAGATGCAAATGGGGCGGATCATACGGTGAGTGCTTATGGATCAAAAGATGGCGGGTTCAATTCCCGGAAAAAAGACATGCATTTTTAATTAGCTAGCTTACTTGTACAAATTAAAGTTATTCGAAACTAAAAATATCGCGTTCACGGCGAAATAAAAATGACGCGTTCCATTTTTTAAAATTTAAGAATAGATTTTTTTTGGCTGCATAAAGGTTGATGAAGCTTTGATTAAGCGACTGGAAAAGTAGATTGCAAAACTATTTCTCGTTCTAAAAATAGAATTGACAGCATTGCGCAAATTGGCTATTTAAAAGTGCAAAAAAGTTTCTATTAAGCTTCATTGCAGCTTCGAAAGCAGCTATAAATTAGCCTGAAGCTTGATAAAATCACCAGATTTAGATGTTTAAGAGCTGAAAAAAGGTTTTCATTTCTAAACCAAAACCATAGATCAGCCACAGGTTGAATAAAATCAGCTATAAAAGCGTTTGATCAGACTGAAATTGTTACTTGGGCAGCTATAAAAGCGTTTGATCAGACTGAAATTGTTACTTGGGTGACCATCGCTTACAATTCCTATCCTGTCCTAGCTGATCTCCGCAATTACCTCTCCATTAAACAGTGTCTGGAAGTGCTCCTTCCACCTGGCTGCTATACCGCCGTTTTGTCGGTAAGCAGGTGGCCAGCACTATCATTGCACATCACAGGCATGGCAAAATTCCTGCATCTCACCGTTTTATAGAAACTCCGTGTGCCGTTGTTGACGTATCGCTCCTCGTACTCGCGTTTCGTTAGACGATCGATTCTTTTTTCCGCAGGTCTAGTCTCTCTGTACCTCTCTCTGTTTAGACGCGTTGCCGCAGTGAGCATGCGACTCCTGACCTGGTTCTTTTCATCTATCACTCTCTGGCGTCGAACGGCATCGAACCAGCTGTTACGCTGTCTTCCACGCGTCGTGCCTACCACCTATCTCGCAGCTGTTTCGATGATACAATGGATGTTCCTCCACAGCCCATTTATATCTTTTCCTTCTACCTGCTGTTCTGCGATTCGTTAGTCAAGCTTCCTGGCGTACTCCACTGCTACACTGTCTGCCGTTAACCGCTGGATATTGAAGCGCAGCGTCCTCTCAGTGCGAGCTTTCGCCATGTTCGACAGCCTTGCGCGAATCTTACTCACTACGAGATAGTGGTCAGAGTCGATATTTGATCCCCGAAAAGACCGTACATCGATAACATCCGAAAAGTGTCGACCGTTAATCAAGACATGATCGATCTGAGTGTTATGTACAAAACACTATTAAGATCGGCAGTCTTCCATGGGCACGAAATGTATACAATGCTCGACGGGGACTTGAAAGCACTGGCTGTTTTGAACGTCGTGTGCTTAGTGTAAGTAAAAGGGTTCTACTTATATTGATGAAAGCATTGAGACTAACCAGAAATCCCAGAGGGCTTCCTATCTAACCAACGAGCAGAATTTACCCCGGACGCGCATTGGTTACTTGACGGGATACTGGACCGTTGTGCTGGGGGGAGTAGGCTCTTCTCCGGCGAACGATTGCGACACGAGGCTGTCGCCTGCGGTGTAAATTTTCTTGTTGGTGGATTTTTCACACTGTTAGTGCACTGACTGACACTTATCCACTATAGTGGCTACCACGTGCCCGGGTACATTTTACTGGAATGGAGCCCTCCGGTATTTTTCGGAAACGGGTTATCGAGATAGCAGTTATTATTTTGGCGGACACACCTCACTTCAGGGCACACGGATTCTTCCTTCTCTACTCGGCGTTTACACGGACCTCGCCCGAAAAGGCAGATCGACAGTAAATCGTGCTGAGAACCCGTTCGCATGATTTTCGCGGCGCGGGTGTAATACGATAGATTTAAGTAGCGGGGATTTTCCCAGGCTACGCACAGCACTTCATGGAACACGGTCGATACAAACTTTCTTCTTAATATCGCCACGTGGATACCGCATGGGAGTAGCAACTCTTTACTCCCACTCTTAGGCACGTCCGATCGCCTTCCTTGCCAGCAGTGTTACCAGGGTGATAGACCATTTTCCCGCTGCCCAGAGGTTGATTTCCCGCTGAAATCCCGCTGTCTAGAGTCTATTTCCGCTAGAAATCCCCCTGAAGAAAAATTTATATTATTCTTTCGTTTCTGGATCAGAATGAAGAATAAAGTTTATTTATCCTTATAAGGCTTGCATTTGAAAAAAGATGATCTGCTGAAACTGAGAGTTTAAAGCTAAATGAAAATTGTGCAACTTTTCTGCATTCATGTTGACGAACTTTTTGGGTTCAGCAGCACGTTGCGGACGTGAAAGAAGAGAAATTTTCAAAAGGATTTTTGGAAAATTCTTATTTTGGAATTCCAGTGAAATGCCTTTGAATCTTTGACGTTTAAAAAGAGATTTTCTGACACGAAAAATCTCGAGGAGATTAAAAGTCTCTTGCTTTTTTAAACGTCAAAGATTTTCTTAAGGCATTCTATCGGATTTTCAAAATAAGAAAACTTTGAAAATCTCTTCGCAAGTGTTTTGTTTGACATTTGGCGGCAGTACAATGTTGTAAAACATCTTGGTTATTGTACCGTGCCTGCGGATAATTCCGCGCACTCATCCTAAAAATCAATTTTTCAACAGTAAATTTCACTAAAACATCATTAATAAGTATACTATCATGGTATACCATGTTCCTTTATTGTTTTTGTTCAAAACTGACAACTTTTGCTTCGTTAGTCTGACCAAACCAAAGGCTACTTCATTGCACGCTGACCAAAACGTGATTTCCGAATGGTTTCTTAACAATAATTGGGTATTTTAATTTTCCCAAAAAAGTTGCTTTTTTTACCTCATTTGATAGCCCGTCGTTTTCTGAATCTAACAGTTCTTTTTTTATTTCAATTAAGTCACTATTTGATGAAAAAATTAATAAAAATCAAAAATAGAATGATTTGCTGTTTGACAGATATCAACCAAGCCGATTGATTCCCAAGTAACAATTTCAGTCTGATCAAACGCTTTTATAGCTGATTTTATTCAACCTGTGGCTGATCTATGGTTTTGGTTTAGAAATGAAAACCTTTTTTCAGCTCTTAAACATCTAAATCTGGTGATTTTATCAAGCTTCAGGCTAATTTATAGCTGCTTTCGAAGCTGCAATGAAGCTTAATAGAAACTTTTTTGCACTTTTAAATAGCCAATTTGCGCAATGCTGTCAATTCTATTTTTAGAACGAGAAATAGTTTTGCAATCTACTTTTCCAGTCGCTTAATCAAAGCTTCATCAACCTTTATGCAGCCAAAAAAAATCTATTCTTAAATTTTAAAAAATGGAACGCGTCATTTTTATTTCGCCGTGAACGCGATATTTTTAGTTTCGAATAACTTTAATTTGTACAAGTAAGCTAGCTAATTAAAAATGCATGTCTTTTTTCCGGGAATTGAACCCGCCATCTTTTGATCCATAAGCACTCACCGTATGATCCGCCCCATTTGCATCTGCAGAACAGACAGTGAGAATATCTTTACACCTGAAGCCTAGCCCGTATAGCGTGTAGCAGTCGATAATGTCGATAACTGACAAACTTTTGCTGTCAGCCGAATTGCGAAATTCTATGATCTGACAGTATGTGTGCTGTGAGCCGAATGAAAACTTGGTAGAAGTTTGTAAAGCCACTTTAACACCCTTAAGCAGACTTAAAGTAGTTTGAAAGCTGTGAGCATAATGAAAGCTTCCACTCTACATTTTAACACCTTTAAGCAGCCGTAAACCGGTTTGATGTTTATAGCTGTTTAGAAGCAGATTGTTTAGCAAAAAAAATCGCTATTAAGCTTTTTTATCAGCTTTTGGGAGAGAACTGGTTTGAAAAACTTAAAGTAGCTTACACATCGCTTATTTAAACACCATTTGAGCACTTACTTTATGCAGCTTTGATCGCCTTAAACCAACCCGTAAACAACCATTGCTCTTGCAATTCAGCTACCGTTGTTACTTGGGTTGAAATGATGTCAGAAGTTCTCTTCCTCTCTTCTATATTTCTGATAGAGCTTTTCATTTTGACCGAGCTTTTGACAGCTCCCATATGAAACTTGTATCGTGTGATGACCATAGTTTATCTATCCACTGTGTTGTCTAAGGCGAGCTGAGAAGAAAAATGGTTTACTTATAAGCTATCGTTTAACTCCAAAAAACTTTTTTAATGAAAAAAATGCTTTTTTTTCTTGCTTTCACTCGTCAAATTTGAAAAAGTCTTCATGTGACTTTACAGTGACATCATATCTTATCATAATATGCGAGAATTTAAATACCGCTAAAATACCCAATTGTTCTAAGCGGAGGTCTAAATTATCGAAAGGTTTTTTTCGCTACAAAAAGTATTTTTTATGATGAATTAGTGCTACACAGGTACATAGATGTACATTTAACTGTTTTATGGAAATAGTTATGAATAACTCATTTTTCTGTTTGTTTTGTTTAAAGATTTGTTGTGAGCGGAATTAAGAGCAGATAAATTAGTAATGTTTTTAATTCCGCGCGGATGTAGCAGGATCATATCGGGAAAAAACGGATAACAGAATATGCATTACTCTTCAGAAAACTTTGTAGACACGTTGAAGAAAGTCAAATAAGGTTGTTTAGTACGGAAATCTGCGAAAATGTTCAGGATTCCGGTCAATACCTTACGGAATGAAAAGCACCAAATGCGCAGTGATCAAAAATTAGTGAACCAAAACGTGCGCACTAGAGTAGTGAGTATGAAATCTTGGTTTTAGGTATGTGGAACCTTTGCAAGAGTTTCTTGAGATTAAAAGATCTATCGTTTGGTGGAATTCAACTTTTGATTAATCCCCCTACAAGTGAGATAAAAAACTAATTTTTCTTCAGTTTCAATATAATACATTCATGTGTTCTGCGAAGTTTTAGAGCATATTATTATAAGAAATTTTGCTGAAACATTTTGCTATTTCTAATATATGAATCGTTAAAATTAATTTTTCTATTTTAGCTTTTTTTGTAATTGTTGTATGATTTTTCCAGGTTCTTTGCTATATATAGTATAATTCTATCTTTGCTTGTCTAGAAACTGTAGAACTTTTAATATAAAAATACCCCAATTTTGACTCCAAATTACTCGACTAACGGCAGCCGGCAGCTAAGTAATTACAAGAACCAGACACTATATGAAAAATGCTACAAAATCCAGAAGGTTTCATTCGTAACCGTCTGCCGCAGGGAGTTTTTTATATTGAAAGTTCTACAGCTCCTAAACAAGCAAAGTGCCGAGGGGCTCTGTAGCCGCAAGGTTACCGAGTCTGCTTTGACAAGCGAATGGTCATGGGTTCGAATCTTAGTAGAATCAGGCCATTCGATGTCAAAGTGACTTTAGCATGGGTTTATTCTCAGGCCCCTAATCGCCCTTCCTTCATGCTGAGTTCTATATTATCCCGATATGGCCTATTGACAGTGCAAAAATGAGACCCTTATAGTAAAAATGCACTGGTTTGCTACGCCAGGGATGACTATAATTGGGGACTGTGCGCTGTCATGTGGAACGAGGTGGGTAAAGTAGAGTAAAGTATTGAAAGAAGGGTACCCAATTACACACAAGCACGCATAAAAAAAAAATCCAATAAGCATATCGCTCACTCAATAGCGACTATAGCCAAAATAAATGCAGTGCGGGTTATACAACAAACACCCGGGCGATATCACAATAGATCTAACCATAATGGTCGCAGTGATGAGTCCATACAGGAAAAAAAAAACAAGCAAAGATAGAGGTATACTATATTTGGCGTAGTTGTGTATTTTGATTATTTGTACACTTTGTAGAACATGAAAAAGTCATACAACAACTACAAAAAGAGCTAAAACAGAGTAACTGAGTTGAACAATTTTTTCAATATTTGGATTTTTCTATCTTCGCTGAAGAGATAGAAAGTTACTGTCTTCAGCAAAATTTCTTATAATAATATACTCTAAAACTTTGCAGAACACATCAATGTGTTATATGGAAAATGACGAAATATAAATTTTTTATTTTACTTTTAGGGGGATTAATCAAAAGTTGAATTCCACCAAAGGATAGAGCTTTCAATTTTAAGCAACACTTGCGAAGGTTTCACAAACACTTTTCCTACTCAAAATTGAAGTGCGCACGTTTTTTTAGTATTGGACCAATGTGAAATGGCGTAATTTCAGGATCACAAACGAGAATAAAACTCTAAACTATCAAGTTACGCTGAACGCGTTTAATACCTTTTCAATAATTGTAAATATGTGTGACAGAAAAATGAAGTAGCAAATTTTAGTGATCAATCTAATTATTATCACTAAGCTAATTTTAAAATGTAGCGATCGTGTAACGTATCTACTGCCTAGAGGCTATCCAAGTAAATTTGTCCAAACATTTGAGTTTGAGCCATTTCCCGGCTTTTATGCAGTTTTAATCTATTAACGTTGATGATTGCAGTCCATTTCTTATTTAGTTGTTGCGATGTGTTATTGTTAGCACTCTTTCTTATTAGGCTCCAAGAGGTTATGTACATGCTTGTCTGTGTTGCTAAGTCTGTTTGTCTATGGTTCCAGTTCCTACCAGACGTCCGAATCTATAATGTACTCGTTTCAATTTTAGACTAATTTTGCGTATGGGCTTTTTTTAGCCTTTGTGTCTGTGATTATTACGATAAAAATATAATGCGCGGAATTATATACGCGCCTGAGCGGAATTATAATCAAGTCATAAATTAGTGCGCGGAATTATGTGAACTGACACGTAATCGCCGGAAGCATTTTTTTCTTGTTTATTGGAACTTTACACCAACTGTCATATTTTTGTCATAAAAAGGACTAAAAATCCTATCTGATGGTGAAGTTATGGTTATTCTAACTCACCATTTGATTTTTTTACACAGGTCATAACACAGGTCTGCACCTTAAGTGCGCGGAATTACCAGCAGTCACGGTAGATGAATTCAAAGGTTACAAAAAACTAAGTTGGATGATTTTTTCAACGCCTAATAGGGAGAAATTATAGAAAAGCTCTCGATGCTATCTAGCGGGAAACAAAAAAAACTTCATTTTTTCTTTCCATAGACATTGTAATTTTCTTTCTCTTTAGTTGCTCGGAATGCGGTAAAAAATAAGATAATCATTGATAGAGAAGGAGATTCTAAGAATTTCTTTTCTTAAAGAGATTTTTGGGAAATTTTCTTAAAACACCGGAATCCGGCTACGGGTGAGAGAAAAAGAAATATTTTCTTGTTATTGTTTATATAATTCATTACCTTTAATACGAAATTTCGTGCACGGACAAAAATTATAAGATTTAAGGTGTCTACAAACACGTACTGAAATTTCGAAAGAAGCCTTCCGAACAAATTTTTTTTTCTGTGTCTAGCTATGTAAAAACCATAAAAATTTCAGCATTGCTGGGAAATTCATTTAATTGTTTAATATGGTGATTTTCGGTGACAATGGAAGAAATGTTTCCGATATTTATAAGATACACAAAAATCAAAAATATTTGTAAAGCGCATCGGCGAGTTTTTCATTCGACCAAAAAAAATGCGTTTCAGCATTTTTACTTAAAGTTTATATGCGAAAACCCAATTCAATCTTGCTTTTTATATAGACGTTATTATTTTGCTAGCAAAAACCTAAGTAAAAAAACAAAAACGAATAAAAAATTTTGCCGATTTTCAGAAATTCTATTGTTTGAATTTCCATTTCTGGTTCTTGTTAGAAGCGTTAACTCGACTCGTACTCTCATTTTTCAAGTTTTTTAGGCTGTATGGCTCTACAGGCCATTGCTTTTATGAAAAAATGTAACGTATATATTACAAATTGTTTGTTGCCCCCCGATTTTTCAAGTAAATTTCCAAGGGGTGAGGGGCAAACTTTGCACCAACGACTTAGAAAACTAGTTCAATTTTGTAAGCAAATTATTTCCTATTGGAAAAGGTCTGTTACTTAGCATAACATAGTATAGCATAGATAGTAAAAAAATAGTATAAAGAATAGAAATAATTAGAAACCAATTGACATGCTCTGCTCGTACCCATCAATATGTACGTCGTGGTATGCTAAAATTAAGATACCTTATCCATTTGCAGGAACGTTACAAGAAAGGGGCTTCAAAACTAGCATGACCAGGCTAAACCCGACAGTTTTACACCCACACAATGGCTTCAACATTTCGGCAAGCTATCCCGTTTGCCAACAAACGGGTTTTCCGTCGAAGGAGACTGCTCTACCAGCCTGGCTGGTAACAAAAAAGCACTTAGCCTCAACAGTTCCCCCGGTGAACATAAGCTCGAACCGTTTGCAAATGGTGTGGTTATTTTTCGGTTTACGGCTAGACGAGACAGTCATTGAAATCGTGCCATCAGACCACGGTCGGGTACTGAAGCGATGCGACGTACACGTTGCCCTCAGTTCGGGTACAATTCCTGATTAGATATATATGAGGGTTAGCAAAAAGCAGCACTTGTCTGCCTGAGCCAGTAGTGCAGTCAGTCAGTGGCGGGGTATCTCTTGAGTTTTTAAGAGTTGCGGTACGGTGCCGGTAGAGCTGCCAGTGACTACTGTTGGGAACAATTATTCAAACTGTGTGCAGACACTGCGAATCTGATTACTCGCCGGCAATAACGACGATGACTGCGACGACGACGACGACGACGACGACGACGGGAGCAGCGAGCTAAGTGGGTTCATCGCACACACCAGTACGTTTATGTCAACTACTGATGGTGTTATTCTCAGGATAACCCCGCTCAGTATCAAGTTGAACCGACATACTTTGAGTTGTTACAAAACAGCTAGCTAGCTTACCTGACAACTTGAGGGTGGAGATAAAGTCTTTTGAAGTTACATATAATGACAGCAGAAGTTCTTTATTCGAATGTTTTCATGTATGTAGTTAATTAGTACCAAGTATAAGTGAAAATAATTTTGACGGAGATCTTCCCGTTTCGAGGACTTACCACCGCGACCATTGTTATGATCTAATGTAACGGAGGTCTTAGTATTCTACACATATATTGTCTGTAAAAACTATTTTATACATTTTCAATAATATTTAACTTCGCATATTTTTCTGTAGTAGTGTCATTCTAAAAAGTTAAAAAAAAAAATAGACAGACGAAATCGGAACAAAACTTTCTAAATGACAACAAATAATGGTTCCAAGTCAAGTGGCTCTGCTTGCATTTTCGCAGCGATTTACAGAATTTATGTTTTGATTAATTATCTTCGGCAGTAGATAACCACTTTTTTTCTGTAGTTATTGGCACAGACAAGTTTTCACTTAGCGCCTTTTACCTGAACAGAAAGAATCAGCTAAAGCCAATGGAACCCATTCGAGATCCATATTAATTCTAGCTGAGGCCGAGCGCCCTGGAAGCAATCGCAAACTACGTTTAGCTTAATCATTCAATTAATTACTCCCATTAGGAGGATTTTAATTAGATTCTATTGTCTTGCTGATTTAGGTCTCATTACCGGCTTTTCATAGTTATGTTGAGCCCAGCTGAAACTCTTAGTTCGTACCTACATAGTTATGTATGCTTCACCAAATGGTGGTGAACACAGCGGCAAACACATCTCAGCCTGACGGCTGTAGGTTGGTTTGGTACCTACTTAGGAACGAACACATGTGAGTACAAGTGCAGATTAGTATCAGTGCAAATATCGTTCAACCGTGTCGCTGGCCGTGTGTTTGGAATTGGGTTCAGGTGGTACGGTAGGACCCTCCAACTTTAGATTACGATGCCAAATGACATTGCAAGCGACGTTCGCCAGTCCTGTTTGTTGATGGGGATAATTACGATGTTGGCTTTCCTGCTGTTGGTAAGGTCTTGCTTGTACATTAGTGAAATCATCCAGAAATTCCCAACGACGGAAGTCAGAATCTTGAATTTATTCGTAATATCAACTAATTAAGTTTTTCGTTGAAAGCATTTTATAATCATTGCTGCTCTCAAATTAAACACCTTGTATCAACGTTGAAAAATATCAGTATGTTTAACAAATAGAAATAAATCATTCTGGCAGGAGTCACCGTCTTGGTCTTTATTACTGTTCCTTTCATTCCCCAACATAAGGACACTCCTTCAGAAAGTACTTTTGCTTGATGGCCGACTCACCTAATGGGAAAAGCCTAATTAAAGCATAAAGCTTTCCAGAAGATGTTGATTCGTTGGCTCCAGCATACGATCAGCTTCATGCAGGTACGACCCTCATAAAACAATAGTGCATCACACTGGAAGCAGGCTATCGAAAGCGAAAACCATCCTGCAAACTTATGGCAGAAGAACGTAGAACTGTTCCCACAAAAAGTCCTTAAGCCATCCAGATTCCGGGACTGCATCGTTCGTAGCTAGGTACTCCGATTTGTGGTTATATACCAGTCATCATCGTATCATGCATCATTTAGCATTACGGTTAGATTTCTACACTTGCCTGCACATTGAAAGCCTGATTTCGGCCGGCAGGTCGGTTACTACGGTCGGATTGTCACTGTACCTCCAGCTGAACCAACTATACGAGTAGTCATGCACACAATTGCTTCCGGTTCTCAAGCCGGGAGATTGTTCTTCTCATGATGGCTAATGAGAACTCTGGAAGTGGTTAGAAGTTTGGTGGTCAGCCAACCACTCGGTATCTCTTCAGGATATCCCCCTTCTCCACCTACCGCTATCATTGCTCAACTAAATGGATTGGCAGGGCAAAATTAAGTCTCACAGCATTTTATTATGCTCATTTCATATCCATCCCGTTTGGTAGGAAGCGTAAATAGGCAGCAAACGATTAAGAAAATTTAAGATTTGGAGAAACAAGGCAATTTTACTTTTGTTATAAAGAGATACAGTAAAGGTACAGTTTAATTTAGTCTAATTTGAATGGGTTAGTTACCCGATTGGCTACTTATCAGAGGCCGGCCGTTTCTGAGCAGAAGGCAGTCTTCCAGAAGGAGCAACTGAAGGTGCTGATGAAAAACATTTTTCAGGCAGAGCGCAACGCCGTGGTCTTAATAGATGACGAGACCTACTTGACGCAGAGCGGTAACGACTGGCAGTGGACCGGGTGCTTTGCCAGATTTTGCCGAGGAAAAATCCGTAGTTTTATCACCGAAGAAAGGATTACATTTTCGTTTCATAATCAACGAAGTAGCGAAATTTAATCAAATTTTGGATTAAATAAAAATTTAACTGACACTTTTGTGCTTGTGTACTATGTTTTCTAACAACTAGAGTTTCTTTTAACATGGATAAAGTCAGCTTTTTCCGTCCAACTGTGTGATCAGTTTTCCAACTGTTTTATAGTTATAGTCCTTGAAGAGAAAATTAGTACTCTCTTGAATTAAACCATTTCATGTACGGACGCTTACTCTCAACTTTCACAACACAATGATCTTTCAACATTCGCCTTTTAGCTACGTTTTTCAACTTTTATTTTCCTTCGTGTGATTTTTCGGTTCGGTGGTTCGCTTTTTCTAGCATCTGCCTTTCTGGCTACTTTGCATTGTACTTCTTTTCTATTTCCAGCGATAATAATACCACAGACAAACAGACGAGACACGCGCGATAATTCCATCGTCCAATCAAAAACCACTCATTTTTCAAAAAAGCATGTTTCGCAAAATGGTCACACCACGGCGCGCGAGTGGTGGTTTGAGTTTTCAGTATAAGACCATTCAAATGTACAAAACCCTACAGCATAAAACCCTGCAAATGCAAACTACTCCGCAATATGCATAACAGAGGGTGCTAGTGTGCAAGCAAAATGTGCAGGACGACGGTTTTTAAAGGATTTTCTTCTAAGTGTCATGTCAGTTCGTCAGTGATAATACATTACTTATTGTCTTTTATAGCGTTCTTGGTTGTTCTTCATTGCGCCTTTTTGTCCACTTTTGTGGTCTCTTTCTGTTGCTGTTTGGCTGTCGTTTAATCGTCACTTCAACTCCTTTTTTGCATCTATTTTTAGTCTTTTCATCGTTCTAGGCATGTTTTGTCATTTCTGTGGCGTTTTTCGGCGTGTTTTCATAGTATTTTTGTTGTCTTTCGTCTTTTGTTGTCTTCAGTTTTTCACCTACTTGTCATCACTTTCTCGTTATCTTTTCGTTGTCGTTTCGTCAACTCTTCGCCATCTTTTTGGCGTTTATTTACTGTCTTTTCATCGTTTTTATATTGCCTTTTCGTTATTTTTAGTTGTTTTTTTTCATCTCTCTATTGTATTTTTGTCTGCTTTTCATGGTCGTTTTGACATCTTTGCGTCACATTTCCATCGTCTGTTCGTTATTTTTTGACTCTATTTCCGCATTTTTCATCGATTTTTTCAATGGCTTTTAACCGTTGTTGTCGCCTTTTTTGTTACTGTTTTGGCGCCTTCATTTTGGCAATGTCATTTTGTCGATTTTATTTCGTTTGTTTGTCATCTTTCTAGCGTTTTTTGTTGTTTTTTCATCACCTTTTTGGCATTTGTTCTCGTTGTTTGTTTTGAAGACAACCAAAACTGCCACAAAAAACGATCAATAAGACCCTTGCCTTCAATGACAATGCCCTTCTGGCATATAACAAAAGACAACCAAAATGTTGTTTTCTTTACTGTCGTATCGTCGTTCTTCTATTTTCTATATCAGACCTATGACAGGAAGTCATGTTTTAGTGACTAGAATCACAGCTCGCTCCCACACGCTTACGATTCACGAACACTACTTTATCCGGGCTCAAAATTTGTGTTACAAACAAACCCTGCGCATTCGTATAGGGATGTCACCGGCCTGGTCTATAATCGTCGTCCTCTTTGCATATTTTGCCGTCTTCTTGACGCTTTGTAAATGATTTATTTTTGACGTGCTTTCTGTTTTTGTTGTTTTTTGACGGCTTTTTTATGTCATTTTTGTCGCTGTTTTTGGCTTCTTTTCATCGTCTGGTTGTCGGCTTTCTGTCGTATATTCGTCATTTTTTCGTCGTTTTCTGCATGTTTTTGATGCTCTTTTATCGTGTTTTTGTCGCTGGTCTAGCGTCTTGTTGTCATCTTTATCAAATTTACGTTGTTTTTTCGTTCCTCGTGTTTTAAACTTTGTTTTTTTTTTAATTTCGTTAATTTTCTCGACTTTGTCGGCGTTTTTGTCGTTATTTTTGCTGCTGTTTTGGAATTTTTGTCGTTTTTTCTTTGTTTTTTATTGTCATCGTTTCATTGTTTTTTTGTTGTCTTATCGTTTATTTTTGCAATTTTATCATCGTCTTGCTTGCTGTCAAAATAACAAAAAGCAGTCTTTCTACTGTCTTTTTGTCATTCTATTGTCGTCTTTTTTGTGTGTTTGGTCGCCTTTTTTTAGCTTTTCAATAGTTTTTTCTCCCTGTTTTGCCTTCTTTCATCGTCTCGCTTTTCATACATGTATTTATATAGTAATTGCGTCATCTTATTCTTCTTCTTCTTCTTCAGCATAGAGCCGGGGTGGCCGTCTCCATTCAACTCGGTCTTGGGCCGCTCGTCGCCACAGCGTCCTAGTCGTCTAGTAAGTCGCAAATCGCTTTCGACCTGGTCGAGCCATCGTGCACGTTGGGCCCCCCTGTTCCTGGTGCCGGTGGGCTTGTTGAAGAGGACTGTTTTCGTCGCACTGTCGTCCGGCATCCTTACGACGTGTCCGGCCCACCGTAGCCAGCTAACTTTCGCTAGATGTACGATCCCAAGTAACAATTTGGGTTTTATTACACTCTTATGATGGCATTTAAGACCAAAATTGGTCCTGAAGACTGCCATAAGAGTACAATAAAACTTACATTGTTGCTAGGGATGGGAGTTTCTTCAAGCAGTGCCTGTAGCTCGTGATTCATACCGCTCCGCCACTCTCCGTTTTCAGTTTGTACTCCGCAGCACCTTCCACTCGAACAGGGCAAGGGCGCGTATGTCCTCCGTGAGCTTATTGTTGTCTTTTATTGGTATACGTCGTCTTCTTGTCATCTGTTTGCGATATTTCTGTCGCCTTTTTATGGTCTTTTCCCCAACGTGTTTTCGTTGTCTATTCATCGTTGTTTTTTCAAGTTTACTTTTGGCATTTTTTTCACTTTGTCGTCTGATTTTGCCATTTTCATCGTCTTTTTAGACACTCTTAAAAGGCTCTGTTTGTTGGGTTTGTGGTTTTCTTTGTCGAGATTTTTTTCTTTGTCGTATTTAGTCATGGTTTTTTTGTCGCTGTTTTGGCTTCTTTTTGTCACCGTATTGTTTTTTCGACATCTTTTCGTCGTCTTGTTGGCTTTTTGTCGTCTGGCTTTTCGTAGTCTTTTTTTTTCGTGTTCCTATTCTTTTTGTCATCTCTCTGTTGTCTTTTTGTTCGTACTTTACGTAATTTTTTATTCGACTTTTTTGTTGCTGTTTTGGCGTCTTTTCGTTGTTTTTGTCATCTTTTTTTTCGTCTTTTGTCGTCGTTTCGCGTGGTTTTTTTCCTCACTTTTTTGTCAGTTTTTCGTTATTTTGTTGGTTGTCAAGTCGTTTTTAGCATGTTACGTCATCCTTTTAAGGCTTTTTACAAATCTTTTTGTCACATTTTTGTTGCTGTTTAGACGTCTTTAAATCGCATTTTCATGTTGATTCGTATTTTTGTAGTTTTTCGTTATCTTTTTGTCAACTTTTTATCGTATTTTCGTCATCAACTTTTCCTTTTCTTCGTTTTTACTGCGTCTCTTCATTGGTTGTACCAAACGTACTGGAGAGTTTTGTATCTGAAAGAAATTTTCATCCATTTCCGGTAAGTTTATAAAAATCCGTGAAGCTATGAAAAAAACTTAATGCGCAGATCCGTAGAAAATTCTTAAATCCGTAGGCATCACTGCCGTTACGTCCACAACCCAGTGATGCCAGGTTTTGGTGAAGAAAAATGCGTAGTTTTACTATCTATGTTTTTTTATCACAGAGGAAAGGGTCATATTCATAGATTATAAAACTCCTAGTATACTCGTACTTTTTGTCACTAAATGAAACTTTCAATGTTTTCTGTAAAGTTTATGAAAATCCGTAGATTTGAGCACTTGATCTGTAGGTCCGAAGAAAATTCCTAAATCCGCAGAACTATGGATAAATCCGTAGACCTGGCATCACTGATGGAGGTAAGCGAAGAGGTTAAATATGTTTCCCACATCAAGTTCCCGAAGAAGGTCCTTCTGTGACTGACATTCAATGAGTAGAGAATACCAAAGTCGCTTTTCTTCCCTTCGGGGCTTGTGGTGAACGGGGAGATATACCGTGCTGCATCACTATCCGGACACTTAAGCAGGTCACATTTTTAATATGCTCCGTGAAAATTAATAGCGCACCACTTCGATATTTGCTTTGTGCTATAGTCAAATTTAAAGTTTGAACTTTCAGTAATACATCAATTTAATGATAGAAACTCAATAAAATTCATTAAAATAAGCGAAATAAAATGGCTTGTCTTGTTCATAAATCCGGACATTTTTGAATCAATTTCCGGACAGGTAAAATTTTCTCATATTGTGGTTAACCAATTAATACCTACAAGTATAAAAACGCATTAATTGTGATAATAATCGTTTAATAATCATTTTTCTTTACTTTTTTACCTTTAATAACACTTTTGTGTCGTTAACAAGGATGGAAAAAAACGTTTCTAGCAATAATGAACATACGAGCGATCTGATTCAATTTTATTGACATTGTAAGCGATAAACAATTTGTCGTAATCTGTACAGAATATGACAAATTTCACAGCAGATCTTGTATATTGCTTGATCGCAGTGAAAAATATAATAGATACAGACAATCGATTGTATGTAGTGTATGCTTTTCGATTCAAGCAGTGCGGTAAACCTTTTTATCGCAACTAGGTGAGATGTAACTCTAATCGCCTGTGAGAGTTGTCAAGAAAACAAAATCTTATGATCAATGCTCAAGGTTTACTGGCTATCATGAACTGTACAGATTATGATCTGTGCATGTGGGGGTAACTCACAGATTTGATCCAAACCACTGATTTTTCATCCGTTGTTGTTGGTAAATACCTGCCTTCCCAGAACGATGGTGATTAACTATTCCAAAGTTAAATAACTTAAAGCATTTAATAGAAAGTGTATCTTACAGTGAGTAAATTCGGTAGAAAGTTTCAGACTTATTAGTTAGTTTATTTAGATTTATAACATTTTTTAAAATAATAGACTGTTTACTCATAATCTCCTCCATCTTGGCTCTTTGCGTCATCTGTCTTTCTTCGATCTTTCTGAGTTTCTCCTGTTCCCTTCTAATGTGCTTCGAATGCCTTTCCTCAATTTTCATTCTCTTCAAATTTTCTTGTTGTTGCTTCTCATTGGCTTCCGCTTGATACATCTCCATCCATTCGTCACTAGTAGCTACTGCTCGAAACGCACACTATTTACGGTGTTTTTACCTATCTTTGGAGGTAAATTCATACTAATTTCTGTAACATTTGAAGGAACAATGTCAGCCTGTGGAAGCTCAGATAACGATGATGTATTCCAATACGACTTTCTCTTCATCGTTTGAAAGGGCAGGCTGAATACCCTTTCGATTCCCAGCATATCTCGATTTCATCTTGTCCTCCAGCGTACTCTTTGGAATTGCATATTTATTTGCTGTTCCACGGATAGAAGCTCCTTTTCGTACTGCAGTTACTGCTTGGTTCAATATCTCCTCACGCATTACTTTAGAAAAAAGTTAATCAGTTACCATTAATAGTTAAGCTGTCCGGATTTAAAAACATCTTGATGTCTTGGTAGAAAATCCGGACAGTGTAATTAATCATTAAAATACACTTTATTTCAGCATTTTAATTAATAATACTTCCTCACTTGATTAAAACTTACTATTTGTATTAATTCTAAGCTTAAGAAACGGTTGTACTAGTGATAATAAGTTCACAAAACCGCTAAAACTGAAGGCACTACTTCTTAATAATCCGAAACAACTCGAAGAAAAAAGACACTGTTTGACAGCAACGTTACGTTTGGATTTATTTTAATTATGTCGCGCAGCCTACTTAACTTCCGCTTATGTTTAAATGATCTGAGATATATTTGAAAAGCTCTCCACATAATTACACCTCATAAATAGCATAAATTTCTATAGTAATTAGGATAAATTTATGAAGGTGTCCGGATATTGGTACCGTCCGGATTTTGATGCAGCATGGTATAGTACGAAGTGCTTGCCGGAAGTTGCCGCCTTCATCAAGAAATATCACGCGAAGGAAGATGCGGTCTTTCGACCAGACCGCATTATATTGAAGCAAATCAACGAATTCTAGGGCTCTCTTTTTTCGGTGTTTATTAATCTAAAAAAAAAAAAAACAAAAATCGACCAAGCTCCGAAAAACTCTAATCTATACGGGTCTTATAAGGGTTAAGATTAAGAGTTCGAAGGAGACATGGCTGGATTCTCGTCGTTGAAGCCAACAACAAGAAACAGAAACTACTGTCAAATCGACAATTACTTAAGATCCCTTTGCGATTGGAGCAATTAAATGACATGAATAAATCATTTGCTTATTCTCACCGACGCGATTTTATGCTATCGCTGCACATCAATCAGCAGAAGTTTAATGTTGAAGTTGCACTAGCTTTATTCAACTTTTGCTTTCATACTCGTTCGCCTTTGGTTATGCAATTTGCACATCGCCGTCCAATTCACCACTCAACCAGTTGTTTTCCATTCTTCCATCAGCTATGTCTCAACCACCACATAGGAAATGTTGTTTTCATTTCCACTCATTCCTTTTGCATTGGAATATGGAGTATGGAATCGAAAGAAAACATTGCCCCGTTTTCGGCACCATACATATGTATATCCAACAAATCAGACACCTCCCAGGTGCCAGGTCCCAACATACCAACAACCCACTAATTACAACATACCTAAGCGGGCTAAGAAGCTGCAAAGAGGTTTCACCATCACCATTAGCCATCGTCAATTTTTCTACTTGTGAGCTCATTAGCATCAGTAACGATTATTTTGGCTGAAGTCACAAATAACTAAACACGTGTGTAGGTCACTTTGGATTTAGGTGGGTCTACGTCAGCCGTTAAACACAATAGCATAAAAGGAAGTTAATTAATGTTGATTTTAGTTGCATAACATAGAACGGCTATACAGCATAGTTATAGAATTTTTTTTAACTTTTTGAATTTTAATTTGGTGTTGTAGAACAACAATAGGTGCTGGTTGATGTTAATGTGAAATAATACACACGAGATTTGTTCGTTCAAAACATAAACGTCCAGCAACAGGTGGGTTAAATCCATCCGAAGTATGTGGATAGTACGTGTCAGAACAACACTGAATTCTTCTGCAACAATCAGATCAGACATAGTTTTTCGGGTTGAATTAATAAGTTTCAAGAATTTAGGTACTGAAATTAGTTCAAAGTTTCCATCGTCATTACGACCGGTGCCATGCTTTCGGCGAAGCTTTTGAGGTGTTTTTCGTAGTTCCTCTCTTACCCTTTCTTGCTGTGTTGTGTTTACATTTGTTTCGACGCAGCCAGGCGCCCGTTCGAACTTCGAATAAGCGCTGTCCACTTTCCAACCGTGCCCATTATAACACACCGTTGTAGGTGTATGCCTTCCGTTGTCAGGGTGACGATGTGGTATTAGTTGGCACACGTACACGAAGTTTGTAGAAGTACGTTTCAATCGTCGCAACGCAACCTAACCAGACCAGATGCCCAACCATTGATGGGGTGAGTCAATTCAATTCAGTACGGTAACGTTGGTCGCGTAGCGTCTCATTTTTCAATTCTTGCCCGACACACTAGAGAGGGATTTGTGGTTTTGTTTTGTCATTCCTACGGGTGAGTTTGGTTTTTGTTTTTCAAGCCGGATTAAGTGAAAGTTTTGTGAATCAGAGCGATTATGAATGATTTACTGAATACTACAAGCGGGACCCAGATTGGGCAGTTCAGTGTTTAGGTCGAACACCACACCCATATTTGACGCAGCATTAGTGAAGTCAAGCCATGAAATGCTCAGTGCTTTGTTTACGTATAACAGTTCAAAATTGTCTAAATTCAAGTGGAATATAGAAGCAATACGCAACAAAGTTCAATTAATGGGGTGACTTGATTAACTACTCCCTTGCGTGCTAAGTGAAGACACTCCCTCAGGTTTTAAGTGACCACCTGCAAGCGGCTCTGTGTTTGTGTTCTGGTGTTTGCGTACGTTTCAAAATAGATGAGACACTACTACCCTTATCGCGATAAAGATTTTATTCAAAAGTCCAAAATGTCAGCTTTCGATAAATCCGGTTTAAGTCAGTATCTTTATGTTTTGCATTTGGCTTTAAATAGTTCAGAGGCCTACTCATCTAAACAAGTGGCTCAATGGTCTAGGGGTATGATTCTCGCTTTGGGTGCGAGAGGTCCCGGGTTCAAATCCCGGTTGAGCCCGCCTTTTTTTTGTCGGAAACTTTTGTTGAGTGGTTAATAACAATAAATCATTTTTACAAATAATATATTCTAGTTTCTAGAATCTAGATAAACTATGCTTAAAACGATGAGAGCAGCCAGTGAACATTTCTGACGACAAATCGGTGAAACCCAATAAACGTAGATTGAACGAACAAACGTGCTCGTAATTCAAATTAGGGATGGACCGAGGATGCCAATGATTCGATTTGTCAATGTTTATATTCCCTTTTGTTACTATGGATAGGTAGTTCTTTTGAGGAAAACGGAACGAAATTTCTATTTTGCATGCATGAACAGCTGGATTGTGCAACAAGTATAAATATATTCCTAACACATAGCTTTCGGATTTGGTTTTGTTTATCATCATGATGAATGTTAAAAAGATATGGGTTAGACTCATGACAAAAGAAGAAAATGTTGGTGAATGGTGAATGGCGAATGGTGAAATAAAATGGAATGTGGTTGCTCAGTCTCGTGGGGATTTTCGAAGTCTATTTCCATCGCCCGGCTAGCTCAGTCGGTAGAGCATGAGACTCTTAATCTCAGGGTCGTGGGTTCGAGCCCCACGTTGGGCGGAAAGCTTTTTTATTTATTGTAAACTTATGTCGCTTTAACGTGAGGGATTACGTTCCGCATTACTTCCAAAAGTTTGCGCATTTCCGAAATTTGCGAAAAAACAAACCGCGTAAATTTCAAAAATTTGCGTAATGAGAAAGCCTTGTAAATTCCAAAAATAGGTATCAAAATAGTCGCATAGAGTAACAACCGCGTAAATGAAGTATTATTCCACTCACACATATAAAGATTTTTTGACATTAGCTGTGGTCCTCGCTGCAGCTGTTTGCAGTAGGAATAATATCAACAACATCAAATTCCAAACTCCCGGATCCTCTCCTTCACCCTTTGCTTTCCTCTTACTCCTACATAAACGAGCCCCAGCTAATGTCATTTTCGTTAGTGACGAAACTGCAAATTACTTCATTCCAGATTTTGCGAAAAAACGCTTCAAAAGCGACACTGACGTAATTACATTTCTTGAACAATATTAATATTAGTGACCCAATCATTCGTTATTTATCCTGGGGATGTAGCTCAGATGGTAGAGCGCTCGCTTAGCATGTGAGAGGTACGGGGATCGATGCCCCGCATCTCCAACGGTTTTTTGCATCGAAGCCAACAGCTTATGTGCTGTCCTTTGTCGTTACCACAGATTACAGTTATTCAAGCTATTACAGTTATTCAAGCTTACTACAGTGTGCATAATATAGTTTGAAAATGCTAGCTCACTACCGCCATCTATTATGGGTATTGACACAATTCATAAATACCTGGCTTTATATCGGTAATACAGGTGGTATTCTTCAGAAGCGACTATAATTAACCGGCCTATAGAAACCCGTCTCTCGTTGCTTAATTATCGACATTTATCGATAATTGTCGATAATTACCGATATGCTTTTTTCATTCTTTATTGCACAGCCTTTCAGCCTGCGGCTGGTTCACATTTTATATCTTTTAATATCATCATTATCCTTAGAAGTTTCCAGTTGGGGAATAGTGATTGATGCACGGTCTACAATTGATTGTTTACTACACGCAGCAAAATAGCAAATGTTTTCACACGTAGCACTTTTACTCTTGAACATCTGTGTTGTTACATTCCATGATATTAATGTCTCAAGAGTCAAAATTATTTAAAATTTAATCAGTCATTACTACAGCGAATTCCAAGCAGTTAAGGTTAACAATGATTAATTAAAATATTTTCACTTTAATGTTATCATAACATGTGCTTACCAAAATAAATAAACGACTCATTTAAATGCGGTTCACAGTATTTTAAAAGCTTGTTCATTTCAGTGGGATCATTTTAAATTGGCAGTACATATTTCGTTCGTAGTCTATCGTATGCATGTTAATTAAATAGTCTTATAGCTGTGTTGGTCAAAATTGAAAATCGGAAAATAATCCTTGCTGTGTTTATCTCTGAAATTTCTAATCACCCTTCAGTTAGAATGTACCCAATCGCATAAATAACTAGTTTACTCCATGCTTAATCCAAATTTCGCCTATTTCAGATCAAAGCACTCGAAAGCGTAAATCCCCGGGTCAATGTGAACCTACGTCACGTTTAGGAACGGTAAATTGGTTGCAATCAGAGAGTCCACACGCTCCACAGAGTGTCGCAGCCTTCTAGTTGCTAGTTGCCGGTCAGGCCGGCTGGATTTCCGATCGACAGCATTGAACCGGCCAGGAACGGCCTCGAAAGCTGCGCTCAGCAAATAATGTACCATGTCAACGATAGACGAACGTGTCGCCTATTTAGATAATCCTTACTTCAAAGGTCACATCTACGGTAATTTTAATCCGTTCTACGTAACCATCGCGGTCTGTACCGTGCTTGCTGTTTTTATCTTCGTACTGAACATCGTCTGTGGCTGCTGTTCCAAGCATAAACACTACTGGCAGGACCGTCATACAGGTGAGCAGGGATAAAGAAAGACGGAATTTACCACAAAGCAGCCAAACACTAGCTTATATTATTAGATGCTTTAATGTGTTGCACAGGTAAAAGTTTGGCTTTATAAACGACTTGCAACAGATGCGTCATTTTTAAATTAAAGGGTATATGCTTGAAGTGGAATTATAGTCATTATTGAATTATGCGATCGTTTCCTAATACGTTAAAACATTGCTATTTTTTTCGTTTCAGGAAATCGTTGGTTAGTCTCGATCTGGTCTGCTACTCCTCACAAGCAACCGCCTTTGGATTTAACCGAGCTAAAGGACGTGCGTTCCTTCCAACCAATTAATGTAAGTAGTTTTTCAATTTCAATTGCTTTCATTCTCGACTTGGTGACATGTATAATTTTTGTTGTTGTTACTTTAAGTGACAAAAATTTCAATGCTTTAAAACTGTAAAAAAGTCCCGCTATATACGGCTCCCTCGCCGAATTACTACGGCTAAAAGTTCCATATTTCCTGTATCAGCATTGCTTCCAGCAGCTAAATGCTACGTAGCATTTGATGCGTAGCATAATTGATTGCCTCTGGCAAATATATTTGTGGCATTGCACACCCATGGGACCGGAGAAAACTGTTTTCAGCTATGTTACTAATTGTCCTACATATATACCTGCTCTATAACCGTATTGCGCTCGGTTTTGCCTACCGCAAATGGCCTGGTATAGGTTTCTATTGATCTATTGGGGATCAACTGCAGGTAGTGTTGCAATTTAGCTAATAAAACATTTAGAGATAATTAAATTAACATAACCTCTCGATCCAGTCCGAATAATGATGATATTTACGTCGCAATTAGTAACAAGTAGGGGCACATGTTTTTCAGGGAAACATCCTTTTACCTATAGAGTGACATTAGCTTGCCTTCAAAATATGATTTTTTGCAACTCTTTCACTAGTTGTTATCATAAGTACGCATTAGATCATAAAGTGCATAATTGTTTTTACACAATGAAAATTGCGCCACAAATAGGGAACTCTTCCCGTGAAACAAACGAATCGACGCAACAGTGTAACGAGTGTAACCAACGCAGCGCAGCAGCGTCGGGACGACGAAAACCGGACGAGGTAAATCCCCCGGGGAAATCAAATTTGTTTTCCACAGAATGAACATTTTCCGGTTGATCGTCGATGGAGCTTGTACCGGGAAAATTGGTCGTCAATACACATACTTTGAATTGATGGGTGGTGGTTGGAATCTAATGAGTTTTCGTTTTAATTGACTGCACATCACGCATTCACTTCGTTTCCTTGCAATGTGGAATTGTTGAATTGGGTATTTTTTAAATTATCGAAATAACAACTGTAACAATGTTTTCCTGAAATTTTCCAAATTGTCGCACAAGTTTCGCGATTATTATAAATGAATGTTATCAGGGCAAATTAAAGTTTTAAAGCACAATTTGTGTTCCCTTCTAAAGTTCATTAATGCAAATATTAGTTTGCAAGAATATACAAATGGATATACCTATACTGTGCAGAAGCAGATTCCTTTTTCAACAAGCTCAGTGAGTAAATTTTCAACATTCCAACCAGCGCTGCTGGTTGGTTGGTTGCTCTCATAACACTCTAGCCAAGCCCCCGGCACACAAGAATGTAATCAACATGAATATTAAAACCACACTACAAAGTACGGGTTGAAGCTAATCTGTTCCGTACGGCGGCGCGGCGTCATTTGACCTATCGCTCACTCTGCTAGATGATAGCATATTTTCGATTGCAATTCCCAGAGATCGCAGCTTCTATCGCATATTCCAGCCATTTGCAGGCATATATCTGTCTATTTATGATACCGTAGTACAGTGGAACGTACGTATGTACCAATAATAAAATAGCCTTTTCATCAGGGACACATTCAGAGAACACAAAGCGATGTTAAAATTATTATACGTTTCCTACATAAGCAGGGGTTGACTTTTAGTTAAATGCTACACTGTGTCGAGTTGACAACAGTAAAAAATTAGATGGTTAGGTACCGCCTATAAAAACATAAAGAAAAGACATCCAGGAAACAATTCACCTTGTAAATTTCCCAAAAGCGAAAACCGAAAAAGCGAAAGCCGCGGCAGATTCTGGAGTTCGGTACTGCGAGAAGATGAGAGTGCGAGCGACACTCTCCACTTAACCAACCTCGATTATTAATTTGTCACCCTCCGCTTGGGTATGAGCTTGAGAATAAACTTGGGCGGGTAAAAGAACGGATAAGGAATTCACGCCCGGAGTGTAATTTACCGGTCGGCAGAATAGAAAAAAGCGATTGGAGAACTCGCCTAGGGAAATAGAGTAGGTGGGGAAATTCCCCTTTTTCGGTAGGGACCCGCTGTATGGAGAAAATATACGAGAGTTGTTCTTGAAAAGTCTAGCAGGATTTGATTTGATTTGTATTTCGAATATAGGATCTAAGTCCTTTACTCATTCTCAAATCTTGACTACAACATAGGATTACAAATAAAATAAATTTTGTACACGCACAAGAACTTACAATACATTACAATTGTCTTAAGATGAATATAAATAGCATTGGCATAATTGTCCTCTAAAGTATTGGCTGATTACATCCAAGCTCATGCCAAAATGGTTATAATATGTGATAATTGAACATGGCTTTACAATCAGTAGTAACGCCAAAATCCTTAATAGCCGACGTAGATGGTTTTGCCCGATAGTGTAATAGTTTCACAGGAGGTAATGTAGACGGCTAAAAGGTATGACGTAATATTTCGTGACGTGAACTTGCATGCCATTTGGAGTACACCATCGTAAGAGAGAGAGAATTAATATAGCTGTTGCAGTTGAAACCCGTAATAATCGACGTGCGACATTCGGTTTTGTTCTTGTTCTGTGTGTCGCAAATACGTTGCACGTGGTGCGCTGTGTTCGCACATTGATGCGCTATACAGCGCACCACGCGCGACATAGTTGCGACACACAGAACAAGAATAAAACCGAAAGTCGCACGTCGATTATTACGGTTTTCAACTGCAACAGCAATATCGCCTTGGGGAGCGCAGTCTCAGTTTCATGGAATATCTTTCGTATGCGAACATAAGTTTAGAACAGCTCAAACGGCTGCACAGCTGGAAAAAGACTAAAATCCTTCACGGGATATGGCCCTGACAGTATCCCGTCAATCATTCTGAAACGCTGTATGAAGGAGCTAGCGGCACCGCTTGCAGCGGTATTCAACCTATCTTTGGCTATAGGCATTTTTCCAAACTGCTGGAAACAGTCATAATGTTTTTCCTGTCTTTAAAAAAGGTTGTAAACGACTAGTCTCGAACTATCGGGGTATAGCTGCATTAAGTGCGACTTCTAAACTATTTTTGAGTTGATTATTCTCCAGAAGCTATAAACACTACATCTCGTCGGATCAGCACGAATTTGGTGATCACATTTCTTCGTCGTTACCTGTTTGTTCTGGAATTCCAAAAGGAAGCCACTTAGGACCGTTTTTATTCCTGCTGTATCTGAACGACGTTAATTCCATTTTGAAATGCGCGAAACTCTCATACGCTGACGATTTAAAGCTATACCATACGATAAAGCAACCACATGATATGAGTTTTCTGCAGGAGCAATTGGAAAGCTTCGCTAAATGGTGTCAAATTAACCGATTGTCGCTGAATGTGTCTAAGTGCTCGGTAATCTCATTTGGGCGAAAACATTCACTATTCCACTATGACTATGCCTTGGCAAGCGTACGTTTACTGCGTCAATCCACAGTTAAGGATTTGGGAGTTTTAATCGATGCAAAATTAACATTCGAGGATCACATTTCATACGTGGTAGCAAAAGCTTCTTCGCAGCTGGGCTTTTTATTTCCTTTCGCGAAAAAGTTTAAAGACTTCTACTGCCTGAAAACACTCTATTGTTCAATTGTGCGACCTGTACTGGAATACGCGTCTCCCGTCTGGTCTCCTTATTACCAGAACGAAATTCAACGCATCGAGGCTATTCAGCGAAAGTTCATCCGCTTCGCTTTACGTCATCTCAGATGAACGGATCTACGAAACTTATCCAGCTATAAAAACCGTTACATGCTGATCGGCCTGGAATTACTAGAGGAAAGACGCAATGTGGCAAAAGTATGCTTTATTGGCGATCTTCTGCGAGGTAACGTTGATTGTTCAATACTCAGCATGCTGGACATCAATATACGTCGCCGCAATCTACGATATCACTCGTTTCTCAGTATTACTCCAGCTAGGACGAATTATGGTCTACATGAACCAGTGCGCAGTATGTCTCGTCTATTCAATCAATGTTACCATGTATTTGACTTTAATGTGTCTCTAGAAATCAACAAGTGTAATTTTAGACGTGTTTTATGTTAATAATCTATACAGACGAGAATTATAAATACGTTAGTTAGTTAATTCTGTCATTGGGGGGATATTTTACCTGTTGACGTTAATAAAAATAAATAAAGAATTGAAATTCCGCGATTGTTCTCAATGTCGTAGATATTTGCAGTCTTGTGATATTGGACTGATGAATCCGACTTTCCACATTGTTGGGAAAATGCCACAATCTAGTGAACGATTAGACATGATTGACACGGGTGTAGCGAGGGATGTAGCAAATTTAGAGTGACTATATACAGAGTGGCGACAATGTCAAAATTGGAATGAAAATTATCTGTCAGTGTCATTCCAATCGAGCAGACGACCTATCCAACGCGTATGCAGGAAAGAGAAAGAAAAACCTTGGAAAAACCGCACTGCATACATTTGGGATGACTTGTCGCCACTCTGTATATATAGTCACTCTAAGCAAATTGTTTAATGAACGATGGTGGCAGACTGTCTCAACCAGGACCTTTTGAGGAATCTACGGACGAAAGTGCTTGTTTCACATCTTCGATGGACACAAGCAAGTGGGGCAGATGCATGTTGTAATGCGCTATGCCGGTCAGTCAATCCCGATGCTCGTCCGGTATATGAGTAGGATGAATGTTCGAGACCACACCCTTAAAGAAGCAGCAGCAGCTACCGCGGAGTTCGCGCGAGTGTCTTTCAAGAAAACGTCTTGCAGAATACCGCCTTTACGTCTAAGCTTCTTCACAAAAGTCCAGAATGTCGATGGATCCCGTTTTGCGTTCGCCGCACGTACGTAAAACCTACTTTTGGAATACTGTGTCCAGTCGGCTAGAGTACAGCACTTTCATGTCGTGAAGTAGCCGCTTGTTGATAAAGTGTCTTCTGGCTTTTCGTAATCTGTTTCTAAGATTTCGCAACTCAGGGGTCCACCAAGGTTAGCTGAATTGCACTCGGGGCAGTCTTTGTCTAATAGGGACACAGTCATAGACGATATCGAAGATTACATCATAAAACCGCTGAGCAGCGTGGTCAACATAACAATCAGCAAAAAAGTGTTGCCCAGTCTAAGGATTGAAGGCGTGTATAAATTGCAGCTTCGTCATAGGAGTCAGAGTCAGACAAACTAACAGCGAACTGTTGCGAAGTCTTTAGTAGCCCGAATGTAGTCAATTTTAACAATAAAAGATCTGTGATGAGCGTCAAGTTAAGTTTTAAAATTCCACTGGGGGATTCGAAGAGTTCAATTTTGCCAGTGTAGCTAACGAAAGTCAAGTCAAGCAGTCGGTCGTTCGCATTACGAATATCCTGAATCTGTTGTAACCTATATACTAGAATAGATTGAGTCAGGAGAATTCAGACGAGGAGGAGTTCAGACGAGGCGTTAATAGGAATGTAACTGTAGTCAAATTGTAGTCACCCAATACAATGACTGCATCAGTCGTTTAAGCGAAATCACATAGTTGTTGCACACATGCAACAACTATGCATGGTCAGGATAAACAAGTGTGTCTTAGTTTGGTCTTATGTAGACACAACATATATATACAAGACTGCATTGGCAATGATACGCATACCGCGACTTGCTCCAAACTGTTAGCGTTAACCAAGGGAACCAACTTACATCACAGGTGCTTCTTAACTTCTACCAGCACGCCACAGCCCTGCAGGAGCTGATATGACGGTAAGCGCAATGACGTCATAGTCGCGAAGGTCTTTGGTCTTCGTGCTTAATCCATGTACACTCTGGTAGTATATTGTTAACGAAAGTACAGCTTTGAGGAACCGGACGAGAGAGTGCTTGAAGAAATGAAGGCCAGACGGACGGCTAAAGCGGAGCAGAGATTAACGCTTTGATGATTTGAGAAATAAGCATACTTGCCATTTATGGCAGCTTGGAGAACCCCTTCACCGCTCCCATACAGGACCGGAACGAATGTTGAACGCTGGATGCAGTTGAGCGACTGCGCTGGGGGATTCAGGGTTTCATAGTGCCTACTGCTCTTGTAGAACTACGATTTGGCTGGACAATTAGATTATCTGAACAATCGCGGTTGACACGGCTGTATCTTAGGGGTGCCGCAGTGTCAGGATACCAATTAGGATTTACGTTGAGGTCCGGTTCGCTACAAGTATGTTCATATGTTTTCCAACAATCTGCGTTGGTAGTCTTCGAATTCCCGAAAGTATATATTGGATTCTTGGAGCTGTCTTCATGACTAGACATCAGTTTTGTGGTCATCCAGTTTTGTCAGAATGCGGGAAAACGCATTAAACAGTAGCGAAACGAATTCTGCGATATCTAAAGGGAATCACGTCGTTGAAGTTGGCCTGCCCGAAGGAGTCTAATAAGAGTTTCGACGGCTACAATGACAATGACGATTTGGAAAATGGTTTCGACGACACTCGTCAATCAGGTGCAGGCTACCTCTATAAGCATACAAGTGGTGCGATTTCGTGCAGCTGTCCGAAGCAGGCTACAGTTTCTCTGTCTACTGGGAAAGTATAGATCCACCTGTTTCAGTTTCGGCGGCGATTGTAGAAACTTTTGTGGTAGCGTGAACTAAGCAAGGAGTTGTATGGAACATCTAAATCTAAAAGTATTAAACACCTGACAAGGAAATCGGGTATTCAATTTATCGAACACTATCGAGCTAGACTAGTCCTGATTCTTTCACGTCAATCAAACCTTTGATCAATTTAATTCGTTTGCCAGAAGGTTTCACCGGCTTTTACGATACTTTTAAATATACCTTCGAGAACTCGGAACAGTTTACGGGGTTTGCCACATTTTATTTGCAGTTTTAATGGTTTCACACTATTGATAATGAGACTCGATACTAAAAGCCTAGAACGGACAAATTGATAATCGTGTGTGATTGCTAATAAATAAGAATTGCTGCTGAATATATATATTTAAATGATATTAATCAAGCATGTTTATTGAATAGACAAAAATAAGGAATCATTTTTCATAGGCAAACATTTAGCCAAACGCTTTCCATGCTAAATCTAAATCAATATTATTTCCTTTATCTCTTCAGCCGGATATCGAGCGTCCGGTCGAGTACACCGTGTCCCATCATCGTCCGCAACACCAGGTGCCCCCGCAGCATTTCGGTCGCAGCGGCTATCCGGAGGAGTACGTGGAGCTGCACAAACGCGAGAGTGACATTTGAGGAACGACGAACGGTTTTAGAACGCGCAAAGATGGCCTTCATTGTTGTCTACCCGGCCGTGGCCATGCTGGCCATGTTCATTGTATTAGTCATCATTTTGATCCTGCGGTGTGGTGGGCGGCTTGGATTGCGTCACCACGCTCTGCCGGATCGAAATGACCTGGAGGAGCATACCTACGCCCAGAAAGTTAGCTATGCCTGACGGTTTGTGTTCATTGGCAGAGGCCCAGATGGAGGTTGTTCGAAGGAGGATGGCAGAAAGCAACCAAATGTATCCAAGTTTAGATTGTTAGTTTGTAGCTATTTTATTCTGACTTCTTTCGGTCTTCGACCGCTTTCGTACAGCACAATCAGCAATCAGCAGCAGAAATCAAATTTAGATCAAAGAAGCAATAATCGGAAGAATGTTGTCTCCTCATCGAAAATCGTGCATCAATCGTAGAATCTCAAACTGATTTGTTTTCTTTTGCAATCAATTTCCTTTGCAGCTTTTTCAGACGCTTTCACATTTTAAGATAATTTTACTTTTTATTTTTTTTAAATCAAAGACTCTGATTTGAAACACATTCCCTCCAGTTTTAACTAATCATTTAAAGTTTTAGTAGTTAATTTGAGTTCTTTTTTATCAATATAGATAAGCAATATACTACGACATTCCCTTAATTTTAATTAAAGCTGTAGTTCCCTATTAATGAGAACATTCGCACATCGTATCGCAGTAAAACGCATGGTTCCACAGTACCTACCATAAACGTTAAAGATAACTTTTATCATAATTATCTTCCTGTGGCAAAACACACAAACAGCAGTCATTCAAGCAACCATTAATGAACAAACTTCCATACCGACAGACACAAGTCGATCCCGGAGAGGGCCATTGTTTTGTTTGTTTACATTCGTCATTGCGTGGTTCCCTTGGGAGCGTGCAATTAAAATTAAATAAAACGAATACAATAATAGCATGCAAAAAGCGTGTAGCTACCGGCCCACCTACCGCACGCCGTCCGCGCCGCAGGTTAACGGTAAAAAAAACCGGAAATCCGAATACATTACCAATCAAGTTTGCCTGATGTGTGTGGGCTGTTTTAATTAGTGCAAAAAGTTATGTTTAATCTGCATTTTTGCGTGATTATGGAGAATCACATTTACACTCACACGTAATTTGAATTGAAAAAAAAAACTGTGCAGAGCCGAAAATTGTTCTGAATAATTAACATACTTGTAGGGATTTTACAACGCGTTTGTTTTATTTATCGATAAGCTGGTCCGAAAGGGAGTTCCCAAGCCGAAATTGTCCGGTAGATTGGTGTTGAATAAGGTATTATACCTAGAATAGGTATCGTAAAATGGGTCGAATAGAAAAAAAAATTCCACGTTTAGAAATGTCACAAATATCCTATTTTGGACCCTATCAGCAGCTCTACATAATTTGGACACTTCCATTTGATTTTGTTATAAGTGTCCAAATTATGTACAGCTGCTGATGGGGTCCAAAATACGCTGGTTACCCTACTAGTCCATGAAGTTCTTAAAAAAGCTTGCGAACATATAATTTGAAACTGTACAAGTTCTTCAACACATTATTGAATTCGAAAAATTTCTAAAATTTTTATGGTTACCTAATTGAGAAAATGGAGACTCAGGTTACAGGTTTTTATGAGTTCCTATGAATTCATTTAAAACGCTGCTAATTCCTATGAAATTAGCCGCACGGAATTGGGGCGTCTCACGGTATACATTTGCATAGCTTCCAGCGTTTTGTATAGTCAACAGTCAAGAAATAATATGTCATTGTATCCAATTGAATGTTATGATTCTATAACTTAGAAGAAAATTGGGAGTATTTAGAACACATAAATGAATTGACTTACTTACTTACTCAGGTGGCTTGCCGTCCTAAGACAAAGCCTGTTGAACAAAGTATCTCCATGTAACTAGGTTGAGAGCTACCGCTCTCCAATTCCTTGGACACCGAGTACTCTCCGCCAGATCACGCTCCACCTGGTCTAACCATCTTGCTCGATGCGCTCCTGGCCGTCTTGTTCCTACCGGATTTGAGGCGAACAACATCTTTGCAGGGTAGTTGTCCGGCATTCTTGCAACATGCCCTGCCCATCGTATCCTGCCAGATTTAACCATCTTCTGGTTCGCCATAGAGCTGTGCGAGTTCATCCTCCGGCTCCATACTCCGTTCTCCTGTAAGCCGCCGAAGATCGTTCTTAGCACTCGTCGCTCGAAAACTCCGAGCACTCGCAGGTCCTCCTCGAGCATTGTCCATGTATCATGCCCGTAGAGAACAACCGGTCTAATAAGCGTCTTGTGCATGGTGCACTTTGTACGGGGATTTAGTCTGCTGGACCAGTGGGCCAAAGTAGACAAATTCGTCGACTATTTCAAACTCATCGCTGCCGATCAATATACTACTGTCCAAGCGGTGTCGTTCGGCCTCGGTTCCGCTGGCTAGCATGTACTTTGTTTTAGACGTGTTTACCTTTAACCCAATCTTTTCTGCTTCGCGCTTTAATTTAAAGTACTGTTCAGCCACCGCTACAGATGTACTGCCGATAATATCCATGTCATCGTCAAAACAGACGAATTGACTAGATTTGTCGACGATCGTGGCCCGCGTGTTGATATCCGCTCGGTTCATAACACCTTGTAGCGCTATGTTGAACAGCAAGCATGAAAAACCATCATCCTGACGAAGCCCTCTGTGTGATTCGAATGAACTTACCAATCCACCTGAAATCCACCACCGTAGATTTAATCAGTTTGATGAGCTTCCTGGGGAAGCTGTTCTCGTCCATGATTTTCCATAGGTCTTTCCGGTCGATGGTATCATATGCGGCTTTGAAGTCAACGAATAAATGAAGCGTGGGAACTCTGTATTCATGGCCCTTTTGGAGGATTTGCCGCAGTGTAAATATTTGATCCGTTGTAGAACGACCTTCGACGAAGCCGGCTTGATAAGTTCCCACAAATCTATTCGCAACTGTTGATAGACGGCGAAAAATAATTTGGGACAGCACTTTATAGGCGGCATTGAGACCGGCGATCGCTCGATAGTTCTCACAGTCCAACTTGTCGCCCATTTTATAGATCGGGCAAATAACCCCATCTTTCCACTCCTCCGGTAGCTGTTCCGTATTCCAAATTCTAACAATTAGTCGGTGTAGATAAACGGCTAGCTTTTCTGGTCCCATTTTAATAAGCTCCGCTCCGATGCCATCTTTTCAAGCTGACTTGTTGTTCTTTAGCTGCATGATGGCCTCCTTAACTTCGCCTATCGTTGGGGCTGGCACCTCTTCCCCGTTTGTTGCACCGGTCCTCGAGAGGGGCTTCGTGCAGCTCGTCCTCTTCCGGCGGTGCAGCTTCGATTGAATGCGCGTAGTTTGCGGCGATGTCTGGCTTGCTTCATCCGCGCGAGTTCTAACCGAGGCTGGCGTCGGTAGCGAAAGTTGTTCACAACGGAGAGTCTTGGGCGCATCTTGACCATCACTAGGTAGTGGCCCGAGTCAACGTTAGCGCTTCGATAGGATCTGGCGTCGCTAATGTCTGAGAAGTGCCGACTGTCGATCAAAACGTGGTCGATCTGTGATTCTGTCTGATTTGGTGACCTCCAGGTGTACTTATGGTGGATTCTGTGCTGGAAAAAGGTACTACGTACGGCCATATTCTTGGAGGCGGCAAAGTCGGTAAGTCTTAGGTCCATTTCATTGGTCCGCTGGTGTGCACTGAACATTCCAATCACCGGTTTGTATTCCTCTTCCTGGCCGACCTGAGCATTGAAATCCCCGATGCCGATCTTGATATCATATTTTGGGCAGCTGTCGTATTCACTCTCCAACTGCGCGTAGAATTCGTCCTTGTCGTCATCGGTACTTCTGAGGTGAGGGCTGTGCACGTTGATGATGCTTATATTGAAGAATCGGCCCTTGATTCTCAATCTGCACATTCGAGGATTGATTGGCCACCACCCAATCACCCGTTTCCGCATCTCGCCCATCACTATAAAAGCTGTACCCAGCTCGTGTGTGTTGCCGCAGCTCTGATAGATGGTATGTCCATCTCTGAACGTACGTACCGTTGAGCTCTTCCAGCACACCTCCTGCAGCGCTACGACGTCGAACTTGCGGCTCTTCAATACGCCGGAGAAAGTTGGAAATTGTCGCGTGAGTCTATTCCGATTGTTCCAGTAAGAATTGCCTTGTTTTTCGTTCCGGGCTTTAGTATTTTTCATGGTGACGGCTTGCAAAGCCTGCTACACCAACCTCTTGTTTCGCCGGAGGGCCAACGAAGCTTGAAAGAGCTCTCCTTTCCTGTCGGCATACGACCTTCGCTTCCACCGGGGTTGGTTACCCGATCTCCACCAAAGTTGCCCGTATCCCGGCTGGTACCACGAGGAGGTAGAAATAGGAGTTGCTGAATAAGAGGCTATGAACCACTGTAGGGTCTATTTTATGCCTACACGTGCACAAGGCACCGACGGTACGCATTATTCAGTCGTTTACCAGCCGCGGCTGAGTAATATGTGATGTATTTGGTAGTAGACTAATTAGCAATGTTCGCCACTTTGCAAAAGAAAACCGTGTCCATGGACACATGTGATGGATGACCGTCTACAAATATGATAACTGGGAACGCAATATTCTTCCGCTGAAACCAAGGGTAAATCCCGCAGATAAAGCAAAAATGTGTCCTTCGTCATTCAACCGGATTGTGTTTTTCCTGCCCCCCAGTCTGTTAGAAGCCTTTGAAATATTACACCAGGTATTCTTTGCTTATACGGAAAAATTATATCTTCTGCATTTCCAGCTAAACGAACAGTTGGGGTGATAGGGGCAAAATGAGTACACGGGACCAAATGGGCCACCGTTCGTGTGGGTATATTAGATAATCAATTTCGCTACTTTGCCTAATAAACTTGTTGATAATGTTCTTAATAAGCATCTCAACAAAAACCGTATCTGAATTCGTTGACATGTCTGAGATGCCGACTCAGGATTGTAAAAATACTACAAGAAATACAACCCCCAAAATAGGCCATTACCAAAATGCCATTTGTTGCGTGCTATGGACTTCTCCACTCCAATTCTTCTTCTTCTTCAGCAGCATAGAGCCGGGGTGGCTCGTGCTGTTTCAAGCACTCGTCTCCATTCAACTCGGTCTTGGGCCTAGTCGTCTCAGAAGTTGCAAATCGCTTTCGACCTGGTCGAGCCATCGTGCACGTTGGGTCCCCCTGTTCTTTGTGCCGCTGGGGTTGTTGAATAGGACTATTTTCGTCGCACTGTCGTCGGGCACGGCACAGGGCGCGTGTGCCCTCCGTAAGCAGCGTCATGGCTTCAAGTCCATAAAGAACTACCGGTCTAATAAGGGTTTTGTACATTGTTACCATCGTGTGGTGGCGTATGCTTCCTGATCGTAGCGTTTTACGAAGGGCAAAGTAGGCCCGATTTCCCGCTTGGTTGCGCCGCTGGATCTCCTTACTAGTGTTGTTGTCCGCGGTCACCAGCGATCCCAAATACACGAACTCCTCTACCACTTCTAGTTGGTCGCAGTCAACGGTTACCGTCCGTGAGAGACGCGCGTTTGTTTCCTTTGTGCCTCTTTCTTTCATGTATTTGGTCTTCGACGCATTTATTTTTAGCTCAATTCTCCTAGACTCCGCTTTCAGTCTGGCGTAGATTGCCTCCGCCGTCGCAAAGTTTCTGGCTATGGTATCGAAGTCATCTGCAAAGCGTAGAAGTTGGCTACCCTTGGTAAAAATCGTGCCTCTCGTTTCGATGCCCGCTCGTCGGATCATCCCCTCAAGAGGGATGTTGAACAGCATGCAGGATAAACCGTCACCTTGTCTCAACCCTCGCGGCGTCTCGAAGGGACTCGAAAGTGTCCCAGAGATAAGTACGAAAAAATCACTCGATCACACACTTTGCTAGCGTTTCTCCGTCATGTTTATAAAGCTCTGCTGGAAGGCGGTCCTTCCCAGTGGCTTTATTGGTCTTCAGCAGCCCGATTTCTTGTTTGACTTTTTGGAGATCAGGTGCTAGGACATTACTGTCTTCCATGGGCGCTCCTAGGTTAATGTCCGTTCCGCCTCCTTCTGCGACTTCGCCATTGAGGTGATCATCGAAGAACTGCTTCCATCTGTCGACCACCTCGTGCTCGTTTGTGATTAGATTGCCTCCCTGTCAGGTTTCGGTATGCAGCCCTTCCGAGTTTGGTTCACCTTCTAATAAAACTCGCGCGTGCCATTAGCTCGGAATAGTTGTTCTAATTCTTCGCTTCGATCTCTATCTTCCTTTTGGCGTTTTTTCCTCCTCAGGATTGTGGTCAACTGGTTCCTAGTTCGTCGGTATTTGGCCAGGTTCTCTCTAGTGGCAATATTTAGATAATTTTTCCTAACTCCTCGGAAGAAGGCAGTTCCTCATTCAGTATTCGCGCGTAGTTCTCGGCAGCTTGCGGGTTATCTAGCTGCCTGATGTTCAGCCGAGGAGGGCGGCTTTGACGTGTCCGGTGTACGGTGGACAGCTTTGAGCGCACATGTACTGCTACTAGGTAATGGTCAGAATCAATATCCGCAACCCGTCGGGAGCGTACGTTCGTGATGTTAAAGAAACACCGACCCTCTATGAGAACGTGGACATTGTACGTTGGTCAGGAGACTTCAAGGTGGCTTTGTGGATATCCTTGCGCGGGAAAAAGGTGCTTCGGATCACCAGGCCTCGGGAAGCTGCGAAGTTTATACATCGTAGGCCGTTATCGTTCGTGTCGGTGAGCAGGCTATGGGGTCCTACCACCGGTCTATACATTTCTTCCCTACTGACCTGGGTGTTCATATCCCCGATGACGATCTTGATGTCCCGTGACGAGCAGCTGTCGTACGTTGCCTCCAGCCTCGCGTAGAACGCTTCTTTCTCATCGTCGGGTCTACCTTCGTGCGGGCAGTGCACGACAATGATGCTATAATTGAAGAAACGGCCCTTTATCCTCAATACACACATTCTCTCGTTGATCACCTTCCAATCTATCACGCGATCCTGCATTCCGTCCAACACTACAAAGCCCGTTCTCAGTTCGTTCGTTCGTACAGATCTTCATCAATTGGTGACGAGTTCGTTAGTATTTTTTGCTGTATTTTTCCGCAAAGTGATTTCATTTCGTAACTGTCAATAATTCAGCAACTGTTTAACGAACTGTCAGTACCTATTACGAGTTGGCCCGCAAAAGCAATGCTGAGGTCAGAAAATTTTGCGAAAGTTGTCATCAAGCATTTCTTAGCTATCAGAATGAAGTGCAATCAAGAAAATACTTTATTGCACGTTTAAAGTGTATGGAAATTGTTCAAAATATGAACATGTTCTTGGGAGACAAGTGGTGCATAGCAAGGCTTTGCTACGTTTTTCAATCATTTTTTATGTCAGGTATGCCAATCTATTATGTAATTTGTGCTATAAATGTATATATCTCTCTACATCTCGCCTTCAGTTAATGTTAATTTGAATTGTAATTCTTCATTTTCCTTCTCATTCAAAATTTTGTCATCATAAATCAAAGCTTTGGTGATAGTGTTTTGGTGCAGATCTCGCAGGACAACGGGATAACATTACATAAGAAACTTTAAAACATGATTTGCATGCAGGAGTGGTTCACAGGACACTGTTACGTAGTGATAACTTCGGATCACAGTATAGTTACACGTTGCCATTTATGAAACATAAATTTTCTTCATTTTATTCTTGTTTTTTGCTTGGTCACCCCGTCAAAAGTGTCCAAATTTACATTTTATTATTTTTTTTACAAGGATTTTTGCATGTTTTTTTTACTCAATAATATCTCCATAATCCACATCTGCTGTTCTGTTGATTTGTGTTGTTTCTTTTTCTGGTAAAAACATGACAAAAAATGATGATGAAACCAATTTTGGTTCAACAAACGGAAGGACAAGTCGTCAATTAATGTTGATGAGATCAGACTTACTTAACAAAAAAAAAGTTAGATTTCAGGCGATGGCGGGAATAAAATGGATGTATCTACCAGAAGGATTTGAAGGAAGAATACGAAAATATGAAGTGGCGTAATTTAAACCAAATTGCCAATTTGAGCGAAAGCTCAATTCAAACAGAACGCTAACCAACAAAATATAATGCAACCTTTGTTGAAGCAGATGTTTTCGTAATTTTTTTGTGCTTTTGTTTTCTGTTTTATTACAAATATATTTTCTTACTATGTGATTTGTTGTTTTATCGGTATTTCTGTTTACTTTAGTTTCTCCTTTGTTTCTTTTTCATTTAAATATTATTTGTCACAGTAAAAAGTCTTTCACTAAATTTCTCAATTTTATGCTTTCTTTCTCTTTCTCTCTCTCTCTCGTTTTTCGCTGCTTCTCAGTTGCTCCAGGAAGAATATGAATTTGTTTTCTGTTGTATTTTCGAGACGAATCATATCTCGCTCGGCTTTATGTTCTTTTTTTGACTTGTATAGAAAGATAAACCAGTTTCCTCCCTGTGTCTCATAATGCATCAATATCAATATCAGTTTAATATCTATTGGTTTCAGTTTGCTCTAGTTGTCAAGTTAAATTCTCTTTCTCTCTTTCCACTCAAACCTAAAATCCCATAGTTTATGGTTTTTCAGCTGTAATGCTTATGCCATTTTTTTTGTTTACTTTAAAAAACAACTCTTTTGCTTCGATGCTGCTGTCTTGCATTTTGTTGCTAAGTTTAAAAAGACTTTCACTGTTACTTTTTTTAGACTTTTTGTAGGCATAGTTCAAGGTTTGAGAAAAACAAATCTAAAAGGATGTGCTGGTCGATCGATAAAGAGAGTTGTAGTACGGCTTTCATTATTTGATGAGACCTGGACCGGTTTACTTCAGTAGTTCGATGATCAAAACTTTGGATCGAAAACGATCAAAACTATATTTTGGGTTTAGTTTTATATAGGGGCCTTTTATATAAGAGCTCTTTCCCGGATAACAACTTTAGACCGCGATAGTAAAGTAACGAGAAAACAATCTTACTTTTTTGTGTTTTAGGATGAACTCGAGGTATGTATTTTTTTCTCTTTATCACACACACTGAATCGCTTCTTGTTTTTAGTTTCTTAATCAAGAACGTGAATAGTACACTAGCAAAAACAATAGTAATAATAATTTAAATCATAATCAAGAAATAAAGACGCACAAAAAGGACTCTAAAAATAATTGTTGTATAGTAATAAAAAATAACATCACAAACGTTTTTCTCAGCTTTAATTACTTAGAGAAATGATAGTTTCATCTTATAAAACGATATTCATTCGCTCTTGACTCACATTTATATAACTCACTCGTACGCTGCAACACACAGGTTTGTATTGTAGTATCTTAAAGTCTTAAAGTAAAAAGAACATAAACCCCATTTTCGTTTTGTGAAAAAATAAACCCTCATCCTATCAGATGGGTTGTCGCCAGCTGTATGATTACGATGGAAACGTTTCTAAAATGCCGCAGCTGCCTTTTGATGATGATCGTTTGATAACACTAGTGACGTCACCTAGTTTTGACAGCAAGCAAATCGGGTTTTCTTGTAATGTTTACCATACGATAATGCTATTATAATAATTTGCTCACCGCGGTGAGTTAAGGTGGAACCGAGTTAGTTTAAGGATTGCTACACTCAGCGCTAACGAATTTTTACTATATCGAATATTTAAACAGTTTAGATCAAACTATCCGGAATAAGTTGATAGTCGTTGTTGGATAAAGGTCAGAAAAGAGGATAGTGGCTGAAAAATGGGTAGTAAAGGTGGTCGATACATGTTTTTTTTTATTTATTTTACAGGCATCTTCGAGAATACCATCATTGTTCGATCAAAAAAGTGATTTCGTATTTGAGAATAAAACCATTCAAGAGTTAAAACTTTTCGTTTTAAACTTATGTTCCGAAGATTGTCACTAGATTTTCGTGTTAAACTAAAGTCTAAGGTCTAAGATGTGACACTACAGAATTTTGTTGCTCTATTCTTCCACGCAATTCTTTCCTGACCTATCATTTTGCAACTTTGTGACCTTCACAACGTTTATTCCGCAAAATTTACTCATTAAAAAGAGACGGGTGGTTACATATCAATGTAAATTGCCATTTTTAATAATAAAATAAACTAAAAAACATAGAACTAAATCTTCACTTTGCATTTCGCGTCTCTCTTTACTCGAACGCTCTCTCGTTAGCTGCAATCTATATTTGTGATTTCTTCTTCACGCATTCACGCATTTACGCATTTCATTTTCTCTAATCTCGTTCAACGATTTTTTTGTTTTGTATGCTTTCTATTGTGTAAATATCTATATTCACGATGATGTCTCGTTCTATCTTTGTAGTTTCTTCTGCACCCTACGCTACAATGATTCTTCTTCATAGGGTCTTGTGTGTTCGTGTATGTGTATAAAAAATAAGATCATGATCATATCTTTACAAATTGCATTCTTTCACTTTCTCTCTCCACTTTTAACCTGCTGTTGTATTTATGCATGCATGTTGTGTGTATGTGTATGTATGAGTGTTTATTTCTGTGTACTGCTACTGTATTCATTTTCGATTTCTTAATGGTGCTGCCGCTGCCGACGGCAGTTGTCTGCACTATAACCTCTAATTTGAAAATATTACACCTCTCGAGCCTCATTAAGGCTCTGCCTTTAATTAGTAACAGACACTCCTAGTGTGAGTGTGTATGTATGTACGCAGTTGATACGCGGCGGCTATTTATTACTGCTACAAGTATGTATCACCTTTTAGTACTTTCGCTGCTGCTTTCATTTTTACACGGTGGCCGCAGTTATCAGTTCGGAAAATGCTTGCTCTAAACAGTGCTTTAGTTCAGCATAAGTTACTACTAATACTGATTGTTCGTCACGTGACATCAGCTGTACCTGTTGTGGGATAAAATGAGCCGTTATAATTCCTCGTAAAATGCAAAAAAAAAACGAAAACTGCACTAACCTTCTCCATGGTGCCAGCATCCAGCTTATTGAGACACTGCACAAAGTGCGACTGGTTGAGCCATGGACGGCCGTCCTCGGTGACGGTATGAAAGAGGTAGTCACGGAACAGTTTCAGCATGTAGCGGTCTCCTGTTTCCGACCACGTGACGTCTAGGTTCAGTCTGTTGAAAAGAGCATACAACGAGGCGCATGTTAGGAAATATTTGTGGATCTTTTTTTTAATCTATAGCTAGTGAATTAGCTGAAAGCTCCGTTAAAAAGTTAAATGAATAAATAAATAAATAAATTAGCTTTGTTATTCCCTTACTCTTAATTTTCTGTAAAATGTGCGCACTTGCGTAGTCTAAATTAAATTACCAATCTCATTGGAAAAGTGTTATTAAAAAACAGCCTAGGAAAAAGCGTCCAACATAGCTCTAGTCATTCCAAGACTGAAAATGTTTCAGTTTGTAGAATTGAGTAGCCAAGCTAGGAAGTGCGGGATCATATGGCACACCAAGTTATCGGAGAAACTCTTTCTCTGGCTGACGATCTGCGAGAAGAGAATGTCCAAGCCGCTGTTCTTTCCTTTGGGGCTTGCGGTAAACGAGAGATATACAGTACAAAGTGCCTATGCCTGCCGGAAGTTGCCGCCTCCATCAAGAATCTGGACCTGGTCTCGGTTCATTGGCCCGGCTGAGGATAAACGTTGTATCGAAGACGGCAAACACTCCCAACGTTTGCCAGCTGCCACAGACAGAAAACTTTTGAGCGAAACACAAACGGATGATCCAATAGTAGAACATGCCGACATCCATCTTTTCAACAGTAATGGCTAGTGTTCCTGCTAACTACTGTAAGGCCGCGCGGTCGAAATGTCGAAACATTTTTAAAACAGGCTCAGGAGAGAAAAATGAACGGCATGCTTGCCTGGCAATTAAACATCTACGAGGAGCGGAAGAAGATCCCCAAAATGTTGAATCGAAGTTTGGGGCGCTAAGCCAACAGTAATGAATGTGCACAAGTCATTCGATCATCCCACTCGAAAAGGAAGTACTTGTGTGATGATTATTGGCGAAGCTCACAAGTGTCCACTTCTACTGATATTTGCTATTAGACAGGTCAGAGATAGGATTCTCTCCAAAAATCAAGGAACGTTTGTTTTATAAAGTGGACACTTGTTTTTCAATGGTTCAAGATTAATTGTTGAGGAAAAATTATGAAACGTATTTCAGTGTGATTAAAAATGCTCATTTTTACAACAAAATGTATTTCTGTAGTAAATGTCAAAAAAAGGGCAATTTTCAAGACCATGGGTCGGATTAGCATGTCGATATAGATCCATTCTGAATAAATGGTGTTTCGAGAAGCTATCGTTGCGGATATTAGCAAAAAACGCGGATATTATTAGCAAAAACTTTGAACGCCTCTAAAGTCTGCGGTGTTTAAAATCGTTAATAAGTATAGAGTGAGACTTATACTGTAGAGTATTTACCAAAACCCCGACGCAGGAAAGGGCCAGGGACCTAAATAAGAAGTTTAAAGTTATTCAGACCTTAATGTCTAATGTTACGCATTCTGTTCTTAATTTCTGTTGTATTGCCAACAAATTGAGCAAAAGCATCGCAACTGTATTTCGCAAAATATCAAGAAACGGCATAACATTAGAACTTACAAGAAACAAAGAGCATCTAAAAGGATCTCTGCAACAGCAAATTTCCTCGAAAAAAGGTCACGGATCTTGTATAACCTTTTTTCTAGAAAAGTCCGATCGAAGCGTTTTGATTGACGAAGGAAGTATGTCAAATTGGGCACAAGTTTCAATGCTGTACAAGGGACAAGTATTGCTGATGACGTACGATATATCGTACGAAATACGATATATCGTACGAAAAGCTTGGAAAGAAGGTCTTGGTATGGCAAATACTCAGCACATGTGGATTGAAAAGGTCTTCGTGGTTCACAATGGGCATGACCAACGGTCCTCGCCGACAGGAAGTAATGCATTAAAAAATGACTTTTGCCTATCTACCGAAACCATCCAACGACCCATTTCTAGAATGCCTGGATATACACGCACATTCCGAAGTCGCCTTCATAAACAATAAGCCCCGCATGGATACTTTTACATATCCACACTTCCAGAATAATTTTCATTATTCTGGCGCGTATTTAATTTGACTAAATCATAGTTATAATTTGAAATAAGCAGCATGCGAAGCTGATTTGAAATAGTTCTCTTCCATATATATATCGTTTAAGTTCTATTTTGGAGATATTGCATTAAACACGAAATTTCATTCATCATCTGTAGCGTAGCGCCAACTACATGTCCAACGAAACCCATATTCGTCAATAAACATCGAAAACAATTGGCATCTCGAATTATTTTTTATGGGGTTTCTATGACATGCCATCGGAAACTACTTTAAGTTTGAAAATGTACTTATCCGCTTATCGTTATGCTTATCCTCTGTAAATCAGTGGGATTAGGAAGCCATCAGCACTAAACAACACACTCGCGCAAACTGCAGAAATAAATACTGAGTTTTAACACTGAAAATTTCGAAAGCAACGGAGCGATAAAATAAAAACAACAATTCTCACTTCGCGCGCGCGGTGTAAAACTTTAACCTGACTTTAATAAGTTTACTCAAAAATGGGAGATTTATTTTAGACAGCAGTTTTTTCAGTCGAAATTGAGACTAAACTAAATCTAAATATACTTCATTTGGCAAAAAAATCAACTCAAGCAAGTAAGTGAAAATAGGTCTAAATTTTTGCATCGCTTTAACAGCGAATAGTGAAGATTTAACCTTCTGCGGCTGAGGTGGTAGTCTGTACCGAAAATCAGACAAATGCAAGAGATTCGTTAAGTATTGTACCGTATGGTCCCCATCTACCGCTCATTTACAAACGATTCTAAGTTAGTTTGTCCATAGCAAATCTAAATGCAGGTCCATCGAAACCCAATTTGCGTCATAAGATAGAGAAAACAATTGTGTTTACAAGAAAAATTTACTTGGTTTCTAAATAATAATAATAGTGACGCAATCTCATGACCCCTTTTATCGCTTACTTGAAATATGATGATCCATTCACCGCTCATATGGGTGCCATTTACCGCTCATATTTTTTACTGTTACCAAATAAATAAAACCCGTGTTTTGACCCTTGTTTTGGGTGTGGCAATTATAGCAGAATAGAACGCTAATATAAATACTGTTGACTTATTTCACGTTATTCAGTAGAATAGAATTCAGTAGAATTATGATTCTGAAGTTTGCAGTGTCTTCCCGACTTATATCTGCAGTTTTATTACATCCAACAGGTTGCTAAATATATATTCTCAAATCCAAAATAATTTAAAAATGAATATACATAATTCAATGATAAGAATTAAATTATTAATTTAAGTCAAGGTATCCAGCAGACTACCACGTCAGCATAATCGATAAGATTGGGGCACCTCCGCAGAAGGTTAAGTTGCGTTTACCATTAGCTGGAAAGCTGAAGTTGAAAGAGGACACGCTGACTCGATTATATTATTTATCATTTTAATGATTTGATATATAGCCAGAATCAATATAAAATCCTAAACAAGTTTGAAGAACCGCAGAACAACCAGGAATGATTGAAGCAGTCTTGAGTTTGGGTTTGGGCTAAGACTTGTAATTGGACTACAACTTGAACATGGATTTAGTTTTAGACTAAGACCTAGAGATGAACGTAACCTTGGCAATGCGATTAATGCTCGATCTCTTGAGCCTGTTCAAGTATCGGCCGAAATTTTCGATTCGCGATGCAGGGCGGATGTTTTCATCTAGTTTCTGTAAATGTGGATGAAGTGTCCCGGCCTCCATGTTTTCAAGATCTAGAAAGCATCGATCCAACAAACCTCACAGTATTCAGAACCCGCGAACTAAAAGCTGTACCCAGAGTGACTAACGAAAGGAAAGCGTCATGATAGACGACGAGACTTACATCAGGGTAGATACAAAGCATTCGCTCGGGCAGTAGTTTTACTTTGCTAGATCACGGTTGGCCATACTTATCATATATCGAAATGGTAAAAAACTATTTCGTCTCAACTTACTCTGGTCGTTCGTTCACGGTGCCTAGCTTGACAAGTAGCCGATAGAGGCGACCGTTCTCCATCTCCTTTGCCAGTTCGTCCTCCTGGATATCACATTGGGCTTGTAATGCATCGAGTTGTACATAGAAGCGAGCGCCGATCATCGGCATTATTTCCGTCACAGAGCGTCGGTTACTCGACGATAGAAGGTACCTAAAAAGAGGAGTTAAATTTAACATACGGACAGGATGCTTCATTTCTAACGCTAATCAGAGGACAAGTTTCTCACAGAATTATATTCCGTAAATCCGACGAGTAGTGGCGTGATATTAGTTCAATACTGTTTTGAATCTGATCCCTTTGTACGGATTGTAAACTTCGACAGGCGAGTGCTAGCACGAGCTTTCCTAGTGCCGTTAGATCATCCTAGAAATAAAGCCATGGAATGAGATTACAAAAGCAGTCAAAATTTGGAAAAAAATATCTATGAAATTTAGTTAAGAAGTAACAACAAAAACCTGTTGATGGTGGCTCACGACCGAAAGGGGATTCGGCTGATTGGGGTCGTACGTCGCAATGTCCGATATTGCGACACAGCTGAATCGTATCCGTTTGCCGGTGATGATGATTTTGGTTGGGTCCAGTGTTCTGTCAGACGATATGAATAGGGATTTTTAGTGAATTTGCTCTGCTGTTGAAACACACACGAGTAACCTACCGACAGGCCAAGCCAGTTTGGTGAATCGCTCGCAGTCCGGCAGTAAGCTGTATGATAATTGACCAGATTTCGTTTTCTGGTAGCAGCGCCGTGGCAGCCGTTCGATGAAGAGAACTTTTGTGACTGTGGTGTAAAACATTAAAATTACAATGTGTATTTGTAATATAATATGGAACTTTTGACGGGTACCTGAAGGGTCGTGCTTCTCCGGAGAATGGATCGGAATATCCGTTCGTTGATTCAGCGCTCGGAATAAAATATTTCGAGAGTAGCGTCTGGGAACCAGGATGATAGTCGTACACTATCACCAGGGCTATCACACAACGAAAATGAAGACAAATAAACCAATCAATAAATTGACAAGGGCTAATCATAAATATTTACAACTTATTGAGAAAAAATTTAACAACTGTACTGCTTAACGATGTTTGTTTCCTTAATAAACTCAAAATTACCAGTCTGTAACATTATGTATGGAAACACCGTAGTGGTGGGAAATGCCAGAAGCGTCACAAGCTGTTAACAAATAAAACACACAAAAACAAACTGCTAAATACTCACAGTTATCCCCAAAGGTTTTGGTTGTAAATACTTCTCGTAGCTGTACTACGTTGGTGTGCTGCAGCTTTTTCCACATATCGACAAACTGCATACATTTGGTCGACTGGAGCCGGAAACCTTGAAATAAATTAGCAGCATTTTTTAGAAAACAGCAGCTTCTTCGCCCGAATTACATGATGAGTGAGGAGGACTTACCATGAAGACGCCTAAGGCAGTATTTTACGCCAGTGAGATTGTGTGTTGCTTTGTAGGTGGATGATGGAAGCGGTAGCTTAGGATGGACTGGCAAAGATTCCAGCAGACACAATGAATGGTAGGTTTCCACCTCCAGAGGTAAATCTATAAAAAAAACAATAAACAACAGATTGGTTAGAAAAATGATGCGTCCTCTCTGGAAAAGGTTGAATTAGGTGGGTACCTTGACACTCAGTTTCGACACTATTCACCGTTTCGTTTCTTGTTAGTATATCGTTTCTCAGTTCGTCCTGCAGAAAGTACGCCATCGATACTTGCGACTTTGCTTGCATGTTGACAACGTGCGACGCAGGTCCCGGGTACACATGTCCTGAAAGATAACGGCGATAATCAGTCGATACTTTGAGGGAGGAGGCACTCATGTTACTCACCTGGATGCGAATAACTTAGATTAATTTGTGAGCTTGTTACATGGACAAATGTGTTTTCAGTCGTGTTAACTGTACTACTCGGTGTTAATTGATGGTTGGCTGCGGTCGGATAGAAGTACGTCGTACCACCGACATTTTCCTGTTGGTGAAAGGGTCGGAAAAGAAAATGTTTCGGAAGAGAAAGAAAAAAACAACATGAGCGTGATTCATTTAGGTGGGTCCCATTCTGTCCTGTTTCCGTTTGGGTAATTCTGCAGCTGTGCACTATTAAAATTAACGAGGTTTAGAATAAAACTGCATTTGAAATAGAGATTTATCTAAAATTTGTTCTAAAATTTTGAAAAATCTCAAACGTTAGACAGAATGGGACATTCTCCTGTAGAAAATTTGCTGTCGCTTGGATTCGTCACGTTACTTGATGAATGTTGGTAGTAATTGGCGGTGGTGATGGTTGAGGTGTAATTCGAGGAGACGTATTAGTACTCTGTGGTGAATCGTTACGAAGTAAACTTCGCCCTGTAAGCAGCGCGCAGAAGAGCAAGAAAGAAAAGAGAAGAAAAAAAACACAAAAGCTCAATCAGTTTCCGCATTCGTCGTGTATGTTTCATATGGATGGAAGACAGAGAGAGCACAAATCATTTGTTGTAATGAAGCTGCAGCTTCCACGCTGAAAACTGAAACAAACCAAGCTAGCAGAGTTAATTAGGTCTTCGCGACAGACAGACAGACAGGGCATCCGTTTGTTCCGGTAACCAGTGGGAAGCTTTCATATGTAGACATTTAGATTTTCTGCTTTCCTAGTGGTTTCAACTTACCCTTAATGGGGGTGACGGCGTAGGTTGAACTGTTGCTAAGTGAGCTTCCCAGTATACTGCTGCCATAGCTGCTGGCCTGGGACTTGGCGCCGGAACTACCAGTTCCCCCTCCGCCTCCGCTGCCTCCTCCTCCGCCTCCGCCTACTCCGGTGGGTACGATCGCCGTCGCCACCGATGAAAGTTGTGCTGACTGAGCTGGGACGACGATGCCAGTTCCGGAACCGACGGTCCCCGCCACGACCACTGTGGTGCCATTGCTGGACCCTATCACACTGTTGCTACCGACGCCAGCAATGCCACCGGTTCCGTTCGAACCGTTGCTACCGAGTATCGAATACGATGAGTAGAAGTTCGGTGATGATGACGCGTTGAGGCGATTGGTTGGAATGAATTCTGGCGACTGAGGCGTCACCTAGAATGAGAGTCGAATTATTGATGTCCTATTTCCAAGTTATAACTGACCACTTTCGCGGGTTGAACACTTACCTGTGTTTTCTTGAGAGATATAGGAGAGTCTAAGTTCAATTTGCTGAGGCCGGAAGACAACCCGTATGTTGGCGTCGAAACATTTTGACGACTCTGAAAAAAGTAGAGACGGAATGAGATATTGTATGCCAAAGCTATATAGTTGGTGTTCGTTATTATCTTGTTGGATTTTTTTTAGTCTTTATTTTAGAATATTTCAGGCCAAAATTTCACTTTACGAGTGAAGTATTTAAAAGCTTTTACCATTAGTAGATGATTTACTAAGTAAATCTATAGCTTACTAACATAACTTTCAATAGAATATTGTATTTTGACAGTAACAGAGTTATGCAAAAACAATTCAATAGTAGAAGTAATAAAAAGCCGAAATCAGAGAGTTACTTACCATATAAGTTGCCAGTTTGCTTTCCGACGGGACTCCATTAGGCGGGGAGAAGAATATTGGATCCATAGCCCGGTGGCCTGGAAAATAATTGAGAGAAAAGAAATAAAACGTTAGATACTAGTCCATAATCCAAAACATTGGTACATTGAATTAAGAATTAATTAATTGCATGTAAATAAAGCTGAAACGCCATGAAACTTGTTTCGTTTTCAGAATTGAACCTTTCGAATAAACTCTAAATGTTATTGGAAGTCAAGCACGATTCATCTATGATGACCGTTGACTCAATTAATCATGAGATTGGTAATTTGGTGGAATCAATCGATCAATATTAAATTTATGCCCATTCAAGAGCAGAAACCTGTTAGCTAATATTTTTATTGGCAAATGGAGCGACAAATATGATCGTCAAAATGAATTAAAAGATGCTTCATTGAAGCCGAAGTTTCGTTTCGAATCGAATCGGAATTTCAAAAATCATACGCCAGTTATTGGCACCTCATCTAATTTTACTTTAAATACATGACGGGTGAAACAAGTTAAAGCTGTAAAGCATAAAAACAATTCTAGTATTATTTATTAGGACAAAAACCCAACGACAGTAGCTATATTACTTACTCAAAGATTTAAATGTGCTTTGGTAAATCACAAATCACAACGGGTTGTATGAATTAGCGACACAGAACTCAGTAAACAGTGACTCCAAATCGCGATGATAAATAGAACCCGGTTACTCCTGGCTTTTCAAATATGTGCCAAAACACAGACATACCTACACAGGTAGTCTTAAGCAAAGATTGTATCGCTTTACCTATCCGCTTTAGGCTTTACCGACAAAAAACAAGATCAAAAATTACTTTACTGGCAACTGTTTCTCCAGGCCCCCAAACACTCAAGTCGGTTTTTACGCGGAGGATACGTCCCGCGTAAATCAAAACCGCGTAAATTCCGAAAACCGCGTAAAAAAACCAAAATTTCGCGTAAACAAAACTTTGTGGATTTCAACACTACATACGCGAAAAATAGACGTTTTGAGCACATCCGCGTAAATTCCGAAAACCGCGTAAAAATAGTCGCGTAAAAAGCGACTTCAGTGTAATTAGGTAATATTTGGTGGTATAACCGTTATACCGAATAACTTCACGTACTCTTCGCGGCATGGACTCAGCAAGTTTCAACATGTGCTGACAGGGATAGCATAGCAACTTCATATCGATTTTGAGATTGTTTACGGTCAAGGTACGGGTATTCGGATACGGAGAGGAAATAAAATAAAATAAAGACGATAACACCCTTTAAGTACTTAAATTTAACCAGTTCAACAATTCTTGGAGCCGATGTCAACCTTCGATGGAACGCAAGGTTCGAAAAAAATTAGGATTCTCAGCATAGTTAAGTGCGCATCCGACTTCTGGTAGTGTAACTACATCGTTGATAAATAATATGAAGAGTAAAGGGCCCGCATTGCTTCCTTGAGGAACATCAAACTTTTTAATAAACACAGATGAAATTGTAGATTCCAACTTGACTTGCAAAACATTATCGCATAAATATGACTCAAGCCACGCCAATAGTTACTATGAGGCTCCCAGATGATGCAGTTACCGCAGTTATGAAATTGCAATGCCAATAATAATCGCAAAAAGCTTGGAAGCTGCAGAACAGGCTGGTAATACCCCTCTCACGGTGTTCAAAAGAACGTTACTAAAAATAAAATAAGCCAATAAAACGGCAAATGCCAATTGGTTTGCATTGTCATCATACAATTCTGATTCCTCATATAAAGTAAATAAAAAACTTTAATGACACTTCCACAATGAGCGTAAATTGCAGACGGTATTGAATTTTTATGCAACATATGGCCACTGGCGATCATTTCACCAGATTTACGATGACTGGGACTAATCGGAAATGTTCCGGATTAAGTTACCGCCGCTGGGGGAAATGGTCAGCGCCGTAGCGTGCGGTTGGCCAGACTGGCCCCGGTCAAGGGCGCTAGCTCTTGGGGGAGACAAAAAGGGCCTGCACGTCAGTAAAGCATTAGTAATAACATATAAAAAATGGACTGATTTTAGAGATTTTTCATACCACGTTATCAGTTGATTTGCATGCAACATCCATAGCGAAGACAGTCAAACAACTACGCTCGGTGCGTTTTTTGTACTGCCAGCTTCACCCCGTAGCGAAGACGCTGGACCTGGTGAAGCATTTCGTATCGACTGAATAGAATCTCCCGCGAGAAAGGCGGAAGTGTTGAACGGAAGCTTGGTTCCGGCCGCCCCAGGTGCTGCGCTACCGTAATGTGCAGCAGAGGGGGGTTACACACTACAGGGCGCAAGGTTACCGAGTCTGCCTTGACAAGCGAGTGGTCGTGGGTTCGAATCTTAGTAGAATCAGGCTATTCGATGTTAGGTGACTTTAGCATGAGTTAATTCTCCGGCCCCTCCACATCCTTCCTACTGCATTTTGCATTTACTAACAATGAAAGCCTCTTGCCAGGGCAAATTATAAGAGTGGTACTTGCTTGAGGTGCGAATGAAGCCTCTTGTTCAAGGGCAAATTATAGCTTGTTCCGCTTCCTGGTTCTAGGAACGAGATAGGTGATGCATAAGTAGTAAGGAACACATACATACACACATACACACCTTCACTCTGTGCTGAACTCTGCTTTACCGACCATGAAACCTTCAGCCGGGGCTGGTTATAAGAATGATACTTGCTCGAGGTGCGAATGAAGCCTCTTGTCCAAGGACAAATTGTAACTAGTCTTCGCACTTCCTGGCTCTAGAGCTAGATTGGTTGAAAAGTAGTAAGAAGCGTAGAGGGAAAAAGGGGTGAAATCATACCGATACTTTAAGCACGAATATCAAGCAGTTCGCTCACTCTATAGCGATACTGTAATAACAACGAAGTACGGAACAACACCTGGATAAGATCACAATAGATCAAAATGCTGATCGTAGTGATAATATCCACACAAAAAAAAAGTGCAACAGAAGCTAAAAATGAAGACCGAGAGCGAGGTAGTCTCATCGTTCCGCGCTTTTGACCAGGAGGTCGGAGCAGACGGCTAAACGGTGTAGTACTTGGCCAAAATTGACATTTTTATGCAGAAGCGTCAGTCGAGGCTAGTTGTGTCTGAGTAGCAGGCAATCGCCTAGAGAACAGCTAAAGGTGTTGGTGAAATACATATTTCGGGCGAAGCACGATGTCGTGGTCATAATGGGCAACGAAAACTACATGACGCTGAACGGCAATTACTGGCAGAGGATCGAGTAGGGTAAAGTGGTGCAGAATGCACCGCTTAAGCAAAACATCCTTTTGCAGAGCAACTTCTAGAAGACCTTGGGATCTTTTTTACACTTACTCTTTACCTGTTATTTTTGACGATTTTTGGCAAGAGTCAAACTCATTATGTGAGGCAGAACGCCAAAGCCCGTGGACAAAACGCACCAAGTTTGCCCAGCTAGGCGTTAAACGCAACCAAAAAATGTACATTCAATCACGTGTTGTATGAACTCCTAAAACTAGGCTGCCGAAATGGCGGAAGCGTTCGTTATAGCGTTTGTTACTTGTTTGCTGGGATACAATGGGTTCATATCTCAACATAATTGGCAATAAAATTTAATCATCTACTTTTCTCCAACTGATGTGTGATGAAATATTGTTAGTTAACCAATTTAGGTTTAAGGCAAATTGTAAGTCCTGTATAATACATAATATGGCTACATTTTTAATAAATAATCCGAAACAAAAGAAGTACCGCAAATTAAAAATATTTTATAACTGTTCGATCCCGCTGTGATGCATTCTACCCCTGTTTTGTATTTTGAAGTTTTTTGCAATATATGTGAAAAACATGCCTAGTTAATGCCGTTTTTGTGATGAATCATCGAGTATGACAGTATATTAATTAGATAGACTGTAGTTATTATGAAATTTGCATACCGACTAGTGGTAAAAGCTTAAGAGAAAACCGTGATTTCTTACATGTGGAATGAGATCGCGGATAATCGCTTGATTTTATTGGATGTGGCTATGTTTGATGCTTTTACATGCTACACAATTATAAATTAGCTTGTTTTACACCAAAATAAAATGCGCATTCATAATTTTACCAAATAGTTTTCGCGTTTTTAAGCAATTAATAGCATGGACCATTCTACCCACCCGGTGCGTTCTGGACAGTCTTACCCTACTTTACGTCTTCCACCAAGAAGGTAAGCGATGACGTCTAGTATGTTTTCCGCGCCAAGTTACCGAAGTAGATCCAGCTGTGGCTGAAGATCAGTGAGAAGAGAATGTTCAAGCAGCTGTTCTTTCGTTCAGGGATTACGGTGAACGACGAGATACGAAGGTACGGTAAGAAATACCTACCGGAAGTTGCCACCTTCATTAAAAAGTATTGCGCAAAGGATGTGGTATTTTGGCCAGACCTGGCGTTGGCCCATCATGCCAAGAGATCACTAGAGGAGATGAACCGGCTGAAGGTAAACGTTGTACCATCAAACATTAAGTCTCCCAACGTCCCCCAACTGAGACCAATAAAGCATTTTTGGGCGAAGCTCAAAGGGAGCATTTACTCCAATAATTTTGTAGCCAAAACGGAGAAGGAGCCGCCATTGTAGGATTTAACGAAAACTTGTTTCATTGAATTATCTTTTGGATTTTTTTTCGACATCCGAAATTAGTCCATTTTTGCAATACATACGTTAAGTGCAGCGAAGTATTGGATAAGGAGCGAATACGAAAATAAGATAAACTTCGAAGGAACACTTTAGGAAACGAGGGGGCGCCAAATTGGGTTTCCGCCAAGGGTGCCACAACGTCACGCTACGGCTCTGGAAATGGCCAGTATCGAACAAGAACAAAGACTTTATCATGCGACACCTCAAATTACGTTAGAATTTAAAAACTAGATCAATGGCAGTCAGATCAACTACCTAGCACCACGTTCGTTTTATCTGGACAAGCTCCAGGAACTCCCGGAAACACCGAGGCAAATGGCCAGTTTCGTACATGAAGAAAAGCTTATCGTGCGACACCTTAAATCACACTAGGAAACAAAAAACTTAATGAATGGAAGCCAAATCTGCTATCTAGCGTCACGTTAGTCAAATCTGGATATGTTCCGGGGACTCCGGCAACTAGTAGAGTTACAATAACACAATGTGGTATATTTTTGTGGCAACTAAAATTTTGGAATTTTTTTCTCAAGCTTTCAGAAAAAAGACAAAGATACACGAAGAAGATCTGATTTACCGAAATCAAAGATACATTATCCATTGTTGAAAAAAAAAATTAGTGTACATTTAAAAACGGTCCGTAATCGGCTGTTCGGCAAAGTTTTCGTTTGACGTCGAAACAGGAGCGTTGTACGGACGTCATGTCAACTTTGTGAATGCATCTCTTGATTCTAGCAATCAACTGTTTGCAATTCGTGGCTCTCCAGTTATTTTTGTACACCAAGAAACTCAAAATCCAGAAGAAATCTTCGTTTGGGCGCACTGAGACAGATTTTTCGGGACGTGGTTTTTGGGTAAATCTGAGATCGAATGGGTATTCAGGAACGATTGTGTTTTTTTTGGCGTAAGGCGATGATGATCTATCCGGCCAAAGCACGTATTGTCCATCTGTATGATGTTTTTGTAGAAACGGGATCAAAATTTTCTTAAAACATTTTGATTATAGCCAAACCAGAGGGCTTGTTTTTGAAGAAACGAGAAAGAGAACGATGTCCTTCTGCGTCCATAATTTTGGCTGGTCTTCCACTGCCTTGCTTGCGAATAGTTGTTAGGCATCGTAGGATATGGTAAACAGTCGAAGCCGCAACATATTTGCTTTTTAAATGTTGTACAGTATACTTTTTGCCGAGATTTTTGTTGCAGTTCGTAGAAGTGTACAACGCGCTCCCGAAATGCTTCTTGTTTCGACGTCATTTTTAGCAAAACTGCACAAGCATAAACAAAACAAAAAATATTAACAAAAAGAGGAGAGAGAGAAAGCTAACACATGCATACCCTCATTTCTCTCTGAGCTCGTTTGTTGTTGCGTATAAGGGCCGCGAAAAAATTCCAAAATTTTAGTTGCCACCCGTTAAAATCATGTCCGGAATTTGTCATCGTGACCCTAGGTACTTGATTTGGCCTGCATGGATCTATTTTTATAGTTTTGGTGTGATTTAAAGTAATGTTCGAAACTGGTCATTTTGTTAGCGGTTCCCGGTGTCCCACAAACATGTCCAGATATGACCAACATGACCCTAGATAGCAGATTTGGCCTCTATTGATTCAGGTTTTAAATTCTAGTGTGATCTAAGGTGTCGCACGATAAGTTTTTGTTCCTGTACGAAATTGGCCACTTGTCTGGGTGATCTCGAGAGTTTCCGGAACTTGTGCAGAAATAACAAACGTGGTGCTAGGTAGTTGATTTGACTTCCATTGACCTGGTTTTTTAATTCTAACGTAATTTGAGGTGTCACGTGATAAGCGTTGTTCAACACTGGCCATTTCTCCCAGTGGTAACTTAATGCGGAGCGTTTCAGGTTGATCCCAGTACAGTCCAAAACTCCTAAAACGATCGTAATGGTCATATGTTGCATCAATAATCAGTACCGGCTGCGATTTACATTTATCGTAGAAGTATCATTGAAGCTTTTATTTACTTTATGTGATCAATCTGCCTTCTAAAACATCAAAAGGGCGTAACTCAAAAGTTCATCCAACATTTTTTAAAGATTGGCTCAGAGGTTGGCAATACAAACCAACTGGCATTTGCCGTTTTAATGGCTAATTTTATTTTTTAATAACAGTCCTTTGAGCACCGTGTTTGTAGCACCGTAAAACGGGGGTAACATTGATCAAATGGAAAATTCGCATAAATAAGTGAAATAAACAACTTCTGCCAACTTTCTTGAACTGATCAATGTTACCCCGATAACCGCTAGAATACCGTTAGACGAAACATAAAATGATAGTTTCAATCTACAAACAAGCTGCTTTAACGATTATTATTGGATTAATATCTAAAGTGTCGAGAAGGATCAGTTTTTCGGGAACATTTATTGCAACCAATTTGCTGCATACACTCACTCAGTTGCAAATACCGAGAAGGATGTAAACATTTCACACCAGTAGTCTGCAGTAGAGCGCGATTCTGAGCCATCAACAAGACAGACGGTGGCAGGTATAGAATTGCATTTGCGTTTCGAGTTGACAAAACTTTGACGTTGACATTGACGGTGACAAATCTTTTGGATTTTGTTCGTTGATTAGTTTACACAAGGAGAACATACGCCTTATACAGGAAAGTGTTATACTGACGATATTCGGCACTAGTACGTTTTAATTCATGTTTTAGTATTATTATGAAACGTAATTTCGTCATATATATGATACATGAAAATGAAATTATTTAATCAAACTCTTTTGTCAAGTAATAGGTAGGAGATTGTCTAAGATATCAAAATCAGACCTAAAAGCTCGTCAATAGCTTCTGCTAGTAATGCAAAAATATACGCTCATCATACACTATCATGTTAATCAATCATGTTTCTTCACCTAATGTTTATTACATTATAGTGTCGAAAATCCCGTAAAATGACAGAAAGTTGGCAGCTAATATTTATGCCCTAATTTTTCCCCTTAGCGTTTCGCGTCAAAAGTGGGAATTTTTCTTCTTGTCATGTACATATTAGAACAGAATTTATTATTATTGATTTGTGGGCATGTGATGCATTTTTAGAAATTATATAAACATTCTGTTTTGTATTGATTTTTTCAATTTTAAGATGGTACATGCCTAATAAAAATTGAGTTCTAATTGTTCTAATATTTTTTTCTGCAGAAACAAACAAATGTTCGAAAATAGCAAAAGCATTCGAAAATATAAATGTTAGAAGCTTGAATCAAAATGACACAATAAACAGTACAGAATTAAATATGGGATAATCTTGTAAGAAGGTAGTCCTATGAACCTGTGCGACAGCCTTTTCAAGAGTAGAACAAACTACGACCAAAACTAAGACAGTATTTCACCTGCGGCAGCTGCCGCCATAGCTGTACGAATTCAGGGCGAAACCCTTTCGTTTCTCTTTGCGTTGTTTACAAGGCCTTCGAGTTCGGTCAACATTTACTGCTATCCAAACACCTCCATCTAGGTCGTCGTCATCACTATTGCCAGAGCAGAGCACCCTGCACCCACCGTCAGGCAAGCAGGCAGCGTCAGCGTCGCCAATGTCGCGTTTCTAGCTATTACACTCCATTCTGCCGTACATCAGCTGAGTTGGCGAGTGGTTTCCTTCGTTTCGTTTTAAGTCTGCTTTCTTTATTTCTCCACTTTTATTTACTCGAACTTGCGTAGGCAACAAGTCATTCGTTTTGTGGTTCTTCCGGTTCTGTGCACGCTGTGAGTGGAAAAACTACTTCTATTGTGATGGTAATTCGTCCCTTCCGATAGATGTTAACTTATACAGTATTGCCGTTTGGCTACAAATCTCATCCTAAGAAACTTTAAATTCTAAGGTTTCAATCTTCGTAAATCCTTTCGAGCGATCCATCCTGCTGCATAATTCGAATTGATTTTCGAACTTCCTCAAATAAACTCAGAAAATTTGATTACATTGCATTTGATTACATTTTGACCACATCATTGAGTATACATCAAGTTACGACTAGAAAAAAAAATCCCCTTTAAAAAGAGATGAATAAACAATATGCAAAGCGTGCTGAAAATTTCAACTCATGCCCTGTTTTCATCTTACAGCATCAATCAATGGTTGGGTATTTTTCAACCCGCAAACGAGACAAACATATCACTCTCATCGTGACATCGTCAGTTTTAAGACTGCCCCTGTCGGTCGGCTCGGGGACTGTTGATTGACGAAAAAGTCGGTCGGTGCTGCTGTGTAATGGAAATTGTGTGTAAATAATTCGCCCATTTAATTTCTTTCGCCCCCAAAGTGGGAAGCTTTCTTTCGCCGCATACTACCCATGCACCGCCCCCAAACCCGTCCACCGCCCGCCGTTTGCCAGTAGGTAGTAGGGGAAATGTGTATAATGTGCCCCCCCTAAGAATAAATGGTTATATCTCCGTTATACTTCCCCAAATTAACGTTACAACTACGTGTATATGTTGGTGTTTAAGCTGACAACCAATTGCAATTGTTTATTTCATGTAGTATTGTGGAATAAACATGCTAGGAATTATTTAATAAAAGCACCTAAATGTTGTGTTTCTCGTCTGCGCGGGGTAAAATGCCCCACCTGCGGTATAATATGCCCAATGCGGTAATTTGAGTATTTCTACCAGTGACAGACCAACTCTATTTTGTAGAAAGTGAACCTATTTCCTTTGTTTTGCAAAATATCGTTATTTTATGTAAAATAAACCTAGTTTCGGCCTTCTGGTGCACTTTTTCTTTTCTGCATGGGGCACATTATACTGCAGCTGTGGCGTTTTGTACCGGGTAGTTGAATTACCTAGAATTTGGACGTTGGTAACAAATTATTCCCACCACGGTTGCTCTACAATACTAATTGAATTAAATAATGGCAATTGGCTTCAACTTAGATCTGTTTACCTATGTTTATAGCCACATTTGCAAGGGGGGCAAATTGCACCACCGCAAGTGGGGCATTTTGGCCTGCTTTTACTTATTTGAAAAAATATTAAATGCTAAAGCAAATCAAGCGTTTCATACCGTTATTTTTGACAGGGATGTCCTTTTGAAGTTCACTTTACGCAATCGAATCACAACAACCGGTTATTTACAGATTTTGACAAGAAAATAGCTTATGGAAATGACGCCAAAAGTTACATCGGAAGCTGCTCAAAAACAAATTTATTTTTGTTTTGTTTTTACAGCATGTGACAACTGTCATACTTGCATAGTAGGCTAGTTCCATCAAATACTATGGTTTCTGGGTGGTTTTGCATTTTGATTTCGCTTGTTTAGCGAAAAACGAAGGGGGGGCACGTTATACACAATTCCCCTAGTGCTTGCTTACATTTCGGTACGGCACATTGCGGAACAAAAATATAAGTTATTTTCTCGACCGTGGGCGGAGACCCCATGACGAAGCACTTAAACCGAATAAATCGTTCGACCTTGGGTTGATCCTTTTTTTTTCTCTCCGCGCGCAGGTTCTCGTCCGTCCAAAAAGCCTCATTATGCTGCTTTGTGTGCTTTGGAAAACAATGATTTCGCCGAGCGTCACTGAAGCCTATTTCCGGCTGTGTTTTGTGCTGGAAAAGTAATGATGCTTTCTGGTAGTTCTCCTCTCAGTTGAACGGAATATTTAATTTAAAAACAATCGAGATAAATGAAAATTTTGCTCAAACTGTGCTGTGTACGCATTCTCCTTTGGATATACTGGTTGGAATTAATGAGCAATGAAAATTAGTAAAATAATAAACAGTTCACAATGAACGAGTGAAAACATGTAAACAAGATCATTTTTGTGCTCTTTAGGTTTTGATTTTTTTGCTTTCACTTTAGGAAAATGTTTCATCTGGCTTAAGCAGGAGAATTGACTTGAATGAATTTACATCAATGAAGTTAAAGTTGGTCTGCAAGCAATATGGCTGTTGGGTAACGTATCAATCGGGAAACTTCCTGTTGATTAAAAAGAAAATAAAAAAGCAAAACCAAAATAAAATCGAAATTAGCACGATATTGAAACGCATAAACAGATATGTTTATGGAAGAAAAACTTTCTTCTTGTATTTATTGATGAAGGTGTAAAAATCTAAACAAAATACAGTTGCGTGTGCGAGGTCAGTCCCGACATAGTGGTTAGCATTCACGCCTCTCACGCCGAGGACCCGGGTTGAAATCCCAACTAGGGATGCTTTACCGGTATTACCGAATCCGGTTTTACCGGTATTACCGGGCTATTTTCCAATACCGAATTACCGGTTTTTCCACGATCGAAAACCGGTATTTTCGGTATTTTTTGTATGATCAAATAACAACTCAAGAAACCTGAATCGCTGGTAAAACTTTTAAATTATAGGGCCAACTAAATTTCATGATGGAAGGTTCTACAAATACTAACTCAATTCTGTAATTCTTCCAAAGGGAAAGCTCCAAAATACCCCACCGCTATCAGCACCAGCATAGAGCCGGAGTGCCTTGCGCTTTTTAAGCAATCGTCTCCATTCAACTCGGTCCACTCCATGGGCCACTCGTCGTCAATTTCCCAGACGTCTAAGAAGTCACAAGTCGCTAATCTAGTCGAGCCATCTTGCACGTCGATCCCACCGGATGCCGGAGTGCTTGTTCAGAACCGCTTTTGTCGCACTGTCATTCAGCATCTTTACGATATATCCGACCCACCGTAGCCTATTAACTTTAGCCAGCTTACGATAGTAATCTCTCCAAGAAGTGTATGCAGCTCAGGATTCATAAAACTTTTCCGCCACTCTTCGCTTTCAGTTTGTACTCCGCCAAATATCATCCGCAGCATCTTTTTGTCAAACACGACAAGGGCCCATATTTCCACTGTGAGCGACATCACAGTTTCAACTCCGTAAAGAACTACGGGTTAAATAAGGGTTTTGGAGTTGTTGGAAACAAGCAAAGGTTTTGCCACTAAAAAAGAAACCTCATCTAAACGTCATCACAAATTTACGTCCTATAAGCATATTATGCGGATTGTCAAAAATATTCGAGAAACTTCTCAAAGAGCAAATGACTTCATATATTGACAGAAACAACCTACTAAGTGAATTCCAAGCTGGTTTTCGGGTAGGTCAAAGCATCAAAACCGCCGTGCTGAGGGTTCACGATGACTTAGCGGGAATAGTGGATAAAAAAGGAGTAGGCATCCTGCTTTTATTGGATTTTTCGAAAGCTTTTGACACCATTCCTCATCGAGAACTATTGGATAAATTGGGAGCACAATTCAACTTCTCTTCTGCAGCTGTGAACTTGCTCCAGTCGTATCTCCAAGGAAGAAAACAAACGGTGTTCTGCAATGGCCGCTTCTCGAATATGGTAGAAGTAACGTCTGATGTACCCCAAGGCTCAGTACTCGGCCCTTTGTTGTTCTGTTGCCACATAAATGACCTTCCAACGGTTCTCAGGTATTGCTCTATCCAAATGTATGCTGATGATGTTCAACTCTACATTGGACGACTCGGCCCGAGTATGCGCGATATAATCAGCAGTGTGAATGAAGACTTAGAAATGATCTCTGATTGGTCTCAGCGAAATGGCTTGGTGATTAACGCTGACAAAAGCAAGGCACTGTTAGTTACAAGCAGACGTCGAAGAACTGACAGGTCAATGTCATCGATACCCGACATCATGATGGACGGCAAGAATATTCAGTGGTCAGAAAAGGTCAGTAATCTGGGATTTATATTCCAAAGCGATCTTCAATGGGACGGCCTAATAACGCAGCAGTGCGGAAAGATCTACGCTGGTTTGCGGACGTTATATGTGTGTATGTCTGCGGCACCGGTTGAAACCAAACTAAAAATGTTTAAATCGCTAATCCTACCGCATTTTCTTTTCGGAGATGTCTTTCACGTTCGCCTCAGTACAGCCTGTTTCGATCGCCTTCGAGTAGCTCTAAATTGCTGTGTGCGCTTTGTCTTTGGGCTAAGCCGGTATGATCACGTGACCCACCTCCAAAAAAACTTGTTGGGATGCCCGCTGGAAGTCTTCTTCTCGTATCGTTCCTGCGTTTTCCTGAGGAAGCTGACAGCAACACAAGCTCCAGCCACACTGTACCGAAAATTGATACATGCCCGCGGTCGACGTTTGCAAAATTTAGTTATACCGGCAAATAACACCATGAATTACGCCAACTCTTTGTTCGTCCGGGGTGTAATAAATTGGAACCGTTTACCATCTTCAGTAAAGCGTGCAAATTCTGAAGTAGTTTTTAAGAGAGGCTGCATCGACTTTTGGAATCGTAATTAGAGTAATAGTTTTAGTTTAAATAATTGTGTAGAAATGTAAGACTTTATTATACTTATCGACAAATCGGAAGTAGCATTTTTAAAAGGGTAAACCTTACGCTACTAGACAATAAAAGACAAACAAACAAACATTGTCAGCTTAGAACGGCGGCGTATGCTTCTTGATCGTAGCGTTTTGCGAAGGACAAAGTAGGTCCGATTTCATGCTTGAATGCGCCAATTAATTAAGAATGTTGCGCAATACAAGAAATGTGCGATAGACAGTGAAACTGTTCAGAAAATCTTCAGTGAAAATTAACGAATTACTCTAGAGAAATGTCAGAATACACCACAGAAGAATTTGTTCGGTTGCTAATACAAAAAATATAAATAAGAATAAAAATTTGCTTAGTTAGAATAGTCTGTTGACAGGGCTAAGCCAATTATACGGGCTCTAATCATCGCTTCGAACGTCTCTGTCCGATCTAAGAAACAAGCATACGCTTTACTCAAGCGATGCCTGGACTGTCAGTATTAATTTATCATATCTCAGTATCAGTATCAGTATCAAAGCCGCTCATTGAAAGTTATTGAACAAGGGTTTTCCTACGTCACATGCCAAATTTACCGCTGGGAATCGCACTTCCATTTTCTGTGGACACCGAATGTTCTACCTCCGGAAGTTTTTTCTTTAAAATTTAAGATGACACTATAAATTCTCTTCGCGTTCTTAAAAATTATTTTTTTAATGAACTAATCAATTAGTTATGTCAAAATAAATTGAGTACCATTGATTATAGAGAGATTTTCTTTAAATCATATAATTTGTATTAACTTTTACCCTGAACTGAAAAAGTATTAACTTTTACCCGTTTTACCGGTATTGCATTTATCAATACCGAAAAATCCGGTTTTCGAAATACCCCCCGGTATTGACATCTCTAATCCCAACCCCGCAGAAGTCACGAATGACCCAAGCTGATTAAAGTGACTATAATCAAAACAAAAAAAGTTGCATGTGCGTGTGTAAACCAATCTACCTTTCACTGTCCGGTACAGATATTATGGAAAAAAGGACAACGGAGGGATGTTTCGTTTGTGCAATTATCTTAGTTTCGAGCTCTCCTCACTTTTCAAAGCCCCATAAAAAAAGACTGAGTACCTGCAGCGCAATCCGGAATCCTTTACCTGTCAGTAAAGGGCCAAACAGAATGCTGCGTCAACGCATACATCAGCGTCAATTTGACGATCGGAAAATCAATCCTTGCGTGGTATATTCAATATATCAGCAAAATTCCATCCCAATCGAAAATAATCCAAACAACAACGGCTATTTTCCAGCGTTTCAAGCTGAAAATACTTGAAAACGATGTTTTAACACTACCCGAATAAAAATGTACAGCGAAGAAACATTGAATTTCACTGTTACAAAACATCGACAAACCACATTAAGCACTTTTTTGTTTCGTCGCTGCTCTTTTGATCACAGTCAATCAGAGTTCAAAAAAGTAGTGTATTGGGTAATTGTAGACTTAGTTACCTATAATATTGCTAAAGATAGAGTGCCAACGGGTAATTGACGAGAAGAATCGAGCCAGAAGTCATATATTGGCTTCAACTGTGACATGGCAGAGCAGAGAGAGATATCGAGATGCTAGAGCTGTTGATCGCGTTCGTTACATAGATGCCAGAATCACAGATTTTTTCACACGCATAAATTTGGGACCCACCAATTATGTCAGTTCCTGTGAGTTTTGGTTCTACCAATGTGTCTGATAATTAAAGCGCTTCATAAACTATGTATATTACAGAAAAAAATACACTAGAAAAATTAAATATCGCGGAGAAAATGATAGGGTCCCAAATTTATGCGTGTGAAAAAATCTGTGAAAATGGCATCTATGTCGTACACGGATAGAAATCCATTTGTTCTACAGGATGGACACTCGCCGCTGTTTGAGGTCACAAAAGTAGTTCTTCTCTTAACTGTCTCTTGGTTAGACCACTATTTTCTGGTCCCTTATTATAGCTTGATTCCAAACTATTATAAGTTTAATATCGTCTAATTTTGAGGATTAGGTAAAATCTCCAAAATGAGCAAAATGACTCATGATTTCAGATTTCTAGCTTATGCTTTTTGAAAATTGGCAACCCTGCCCACTGTGTGAATCGATTGTGTTTATTTTGTCGCATCAATAATCCTGTGTATTTCCGTTCAATCGCCGCTAAAAATCTGCATTTCATCGCTTACCGAACCGCTCCGTTCCAGTGTTTTCGTGGAAACAGCTTGTCACATCAATTTCGCCCAGGTAGGATTCAGATTTTGTCGTCAAATCCGAGCAGGCTTGAGAGTGGAAGTATTTTGCCACCGCCGCCATTAGCCTCAAGCACTTTTTCCCACCTCGCCGCTCTCCACCTGTTACCATCAGACGAAAGCTGCCAACCACCGAATCACTCGTACTACACCGTCAACCGCTCCACTGTTATCACTAAATAAAAATCGGCCTTAGTGCAACGAACACAAACCTGCGCTACTTAACCGTTGCTGCACGCACCTATATCATCTGCAATTTACGTCACTTGGAAGAAAATCACTGTAAAACTTCACTAGCCGGCAAAATAAACCAGATTTTTGCCACCGTGTTTTGATTTACGCCGAAATTCGCACACCGCTACGGATATTCACTGTTTCACTTCGCTGCTTCGAGTCACCGCACGTAAACAATCTTCACCGCCGTTCGTTCGCTGTTTACTACAACAAATATCAACAGCATTCGCACCAGACAACGTAAGTCGAAATCGAAAACAACTGTCATCGTTTACTTGTGTATCATACGCGCCACAAATTTTTCCACCTACCGAATTACATCAGATAACTTCACACTGAGCCACCTAGTGTCGAGTAGGGGCAACCTCAAATTTTAACCCTTTCGATACCAGACGTTATCAAAATGACTAGTACTTGCGAAAAGTGTGCGAATGAAATTACAGGAGAAGTTTTCAAGTGTGGAGCATTTTGTTCGTCACATTTTTGCTCTCGTTGTTCCGGTATGACTGAAGATCTCAAAAAAACGTTGCAACATAATCATCACGTAGTTTGGATGTGTACCGCTTGCAAAAATTTGCTGGCTAAAGCGCGTTTCTCCAACGCTATGATTTCCACCAATGCAACTAACGACAGTATTGTTGAGTCACTGAAAAAAGAAATTCGTGACAGCATACTAAACGACTTACGTCAAGAAATTCGCTCCAATTTTAAATCATGGATGGACTCAGTACCAGCAACTCCTATTTCGAGACCGCGTTTCCCGTCAATTTCTTCTGTCCGCTCGAAGAGGCAGAGAGACGAAAATGACACCGACGATATTTCGCACCGTCCAACGAAACTTCTTTGTGGGACTGGAATTTGTAATCCAGAATCCAACATTGCTGCTGCACCGGCTAGCCAAGGGAACGACAAGTTTTGGTTGTACCTGTCTAACATTCATCCGGAGGTCAGTGATGAAACGGTTACGAATATGGTGCATTCGAATTTAGGAACCAACGATGCTACGGTAATCAAACTCGTTCCTCGCGGAAAAGATTTACGTACCCTTAGTTTTGTATCTTACAAAGTCGGGATGGCAGAGGAACTGAAATCAAAAGCAATGTGTTTGGATACATGGCCATCTGGTATAAGATTTCGGGAGTTTGAGGACACTGGTAAAAAACGTGATTTTTTACGGCCAGTACTGCTGAACCCGTTACAATCGTCAACATCAGTGACTCCGGCAATGGACATGTAGGTGTTAATCTTAGTCCTACAGAACCAGCTGAAGCCTCACCTTGTCCTAACCCTCACCGTGCCCGTCCATTAACAATTTTGTATCAAAATGTCCGTGGATTAAGAACTAAAACTAAAGAACTCCGCTTGGCACTTTCAACGAGTGACTACGACGTCATCGCACTAACGGAAACGTGGCTCGCATGTGATATATTTAACTCTGAATTCTCGACCGATTATGTGATTCATCGCCTTGATCGCAATCCTTCTACATCCCTACTTCTACGTGGTGGTGGCGTGCTGATTGGTGTAAAAAAGCATTTACGATGCAAGCTGATCCCGCTAGCAAATGCCGGAAATTTAGAACAAGTTGCGGTGTGTATAACGTTGCCAACGCAGTTGGTCTACATATGTTGCATTTATATTAGGCCCAATTCTGACCCGGATGTGTACTCCGATCACGCATCCTGTATTCAACAGCTAAGTGAACTGGCAGGTAATACGGATACTGTCATCGCTTTGGGTGATTACAATCTGCCGAGGCTTTCATGGGAATTTGATAGTGACTTAAATTCTTACATCCCTACCAATGCCTCCTCTGAACAAGAAATTGCTTTGACGCAATCGATTCTTGCGTGCGGACTGCAACAAGTTCAGCATGTGCGGAATGTAAACGAAAGATTACTTGACCTAGCATTCGTTAGTGATACTGACAGAATCGAACTTTTTGAATCGCCTTGCGGACTTTTAAAAATTGACGCTCATCACAAACCTTTTATTATTAAACTTGACTGTATTCGCAATACTAAAGACATTGGAAAAGACTGGTTTAATTACGACTTCAGCTCTTGCGATGAACCTTCGATTCAAACTCGCTTACGCTCAATAGACTGGACGACGCTACTGGCGGATTGTGATCTCAACGATGCTGTTCTCCGGTTTTATGATAAACTCTTCGAGATCATCCACGAACATACTCCTATTCGACGACGCAGGGTCAGTATTCCTTACAACCAACCTTGGTGGACGCCCGAACTTCGGAATCTTCGTAACAAATTGCGGAAAACTAGGAAACGCTATTTCAAACAACGGTCGGAGGAAAACAAGCGGTTACTTAGTGACATGGAGAAACTTTTTAACAGCAGACTGAATACAGTCTTCCACGAATACATACTACGTATTGAGTCGAACGCTAAGCAAGATCCGTCATCTTTTTGGATGTTCGTTAAAAAGCTGCGGCGTAATGGCGGTGTACCTCACGATGTATTCTATAAAGATGCTCGCGCTGATGCTGCTGAAGGCGCTGCAGAACTTTTTGCAAAATTTTTCGGTAATGTATACTCAAACACCTCTCCAGTTCATTCTCGGGACGAATATAGTGATTGGATAAACGGTATAGTGCATTACGATATGTATCTACCGCAATTGAACGTATCGGTTGAAGAAGTGACGGAAGTACTTTTACGCATTGATTCCTCTAAAGGTCCGGGTCCAGACAATCTACCGCCATCGTTCATTAAACAATTCGCCACTTCACTTGCCTCACCCGTTTCAATTATCTTCAACCGGTCGCTAGCTAGTGGAGTATTTCCGACAGCGTGGAAAGTCGCCTCTATCACTCCAATACACAAAGCTGGCAACATCCACAATATTGAAAACTACCGTGGGATTTCCATTTTAAGCTGTCTTCCTAAAGCTCTCGAAAAGGTGGTATATAATGTGGTTTATCGTGCAGTTCAACCAATAATTTCTGAGCATCAACATGGCTTTGTAAAGAGACGTTCCACGACGACTAATTTGATGGTGTTCGTAAACTCGCTAATATCCAGCATCGAAAAAAGGCGACAAGTCGATGCGATATATGTTGACTTTAGCAAGGCCTTCGATAAGGTTCCACATGCACTTGCGGTTGACAAAATGAAATGCCTGGGATTGCCCGACTGGGTTACTCAGTGGATGCTGTCCTACTTAACTGATCGCTCAGCCTTCGTCAATATTAATGGTGTTAGCTCGTCTAGTTTTGTGATACCATCGGGTGTCCCTCAGGGTAGCCATCTAGGGCCCTTAATTTTTATTCTCTTCATCAATGATCTGTGCAGTAAACTGCGGTCTTCTAAGCTCATGTACGCAGACGATTTAAAGATATATCGTGAAATCAAAACCACACTTGACTGCTGCGTCCTCCAGGAAGATATTCGTTCTCTTATATACTGGTGTACATTGAACGGTATGCAAATCAATGCATCAAAATGCTGGGTTATATCATTTAACCGCTTACGCGACCCCCTGCATTACGAGTATAGCTTAGGACACAGTAGCCTGCTCCGTGTCCACACGGCTAAGGACTTGGGCGTTGTCATTGATACCAAAGTCAACTTCACGGCACATGTTTCCATGATTATTGCTAAAGCATACGCAACACTCGGTTTTTTGAAAAGGAACACTAATGACTTTCAAGACATCTATGCACTGAAATCGCTATACTGCACACTCGTTCGGAGCGTTGTTGAGTATGGGGTTATTGTATGGGCACCCTATTACGCTGTGCATGCAAATAGAATTGAGTCCATCCAAAAGAACTTTGTAAGATACGCATTACGTGTCCTCCCGTGGAACGATACAATGAATCTACCTCCATACGTCGAACGATGCAAGCTTATCGATATCGATACATTGTCAGCCAGGAGAAAACTACTTCAGCGAATGTTTGTTTTCGGACTAATCAACGGCGATATTGACTGCAGCCCTCTTCTTAGCCTGATATGTATACATATCCCTCACAGGCAACTGCGTAACTACACTCTGCTATGGCATCGTCCCCACCGTACCAACTATGGCCGTAATGAACCGTGGGAAATGTGCTGTAGAGCTTTTAACGAAACGTCAAGTGTATTTGATTTTAACATTAGTAAGGCTACCTACAAAGTTAGAATTAAGGCATTAATTTAGTAAACAGTCTGTGCAACTATATGTTGAAGATGAATAAATAAATAAATAAAAAATCCACCATGAATAATAATCGTGATATCACGAGCTTCTTGCAGTACAACACAACGCAAAATCATGACCTATTACTCATGATTTTGTGCTGCCTGATAAGGCAGTTCAGTCATGATTTGACAGCAATTCCAACTTCATAATTTCATAATTTCGGTCATAATGGCAACTCCTGTTATGTGCAACGACAAGGAGTAGAACCTGATTACCGAACGATCAGAGGTGGCGAGGCGTTGGAAACAACACTTCGATGTACTGTTGAATGGTAAACATGATGAAGCTGTCAACAGAAACAGGATAATAATTCAGGATGATGGACAATCAGTGGATACACCCACTTTGGACGTGGTTAAAGAGCAGCTAAAGAGCTGACGACAAAGCGGCTGGAAAGGACGGCATCTCCGTCGAACTTTTGAAAGTCGGGAGTGAACGACAGTATTGTGCAATCCATTAGATTATACCAAAGGTATGAATTGGCTAAGAACTACCTATGAACTGATGCCCAATTTTTTAAATGGCCCACCGACTCGAATGCAGCAATAATAGGGGCATTATTCTTCATAATTCTACATTTAAAATTATCTTCCGCATCCTGTTTCGTAGACCGAGGACGTTGCAGAAAACCTTTGTAGACGAATACCTGTGCATAATTTCGAGAGGGACACTCCACGCAGGACCAAATGCTCACCATGCGACATATCCTCAATAAATTGCGAGAATTAAACTTGCAAACTCACCATTTGATTATAGACTTCAATGCGACGTGCGATTCAGTTAAACGAAATGAGCTGTAGTAGATTATACTTGAACATGGTTTTCCAACAAAATTGACTAAGCTGACCCGTGCTACTCTTGATGGTATAGAATAGCGGGCGAGACATCGGAAACTTCGACACTTCGTTTGTGACGTTAGATGGTTTGAAACAAGGTGACGGGCTATCGAATTTGCTATTCAGCATTGCATTGGAAGAAAACCGGGAATGAAAGAAAACGACCGATGGGCTCTTGGCGTTTCTGATCGTAAGATCCTGCGATCAATTCTTGGCTGCATATTAGAAAAGGAAGTGTGGCGCAGGCGCATGAACCCCGAAATTTACCAAGTATGCAAAGATGCGGATATTGTGAAGCGAATAAAAGACGGCGGGCTGACCACGTAGCGAGGATGCCGGATGAGAGACTAGCGAAAACAATATTCAGCAGAGATTCAGAGATTCCAGACAGAGGTCTACGACTTCAAGGCGGAACCCGTACCTGTAGGATGAGCGTTGTTGACAGCGGGTGTTAGGGTCGAATGTGCCAGGCCAAGACCGAGAACCGTGGAGACGACTCTTAAATTTCAAATTTCTACAAAAATATCATGCAGATGAACAATACGTGTTTGGCAGGATAGAGCATCATCGCATTACGCCAAAAGAACACAAACACCCCTGATACCCATTCGATCCCATTTGTATCCAAAAACACGTTTCGAAAATTTGTCTCAGTGCGCCCAATCGAAGATTTCTTCGGGATTTTGAATTCCTTGGTATGCAAAAATAACTGGAGAGTCACGAATTGTAAACAATTGATTGGTAGAATCAAGAGATGCATTCGCAAAGTTGACATGACGGCCGTACAAAGCTCCTGTTTCGACGTCAAACGGAAGCTTTGCTGAACAGCCGATTATGGACCGTTTTCAAATGCACACTAATTTTTTTCAACAATGGATAATGAATCTTTATTTCGGTAAATCAGATCTTCTTCATGTATGTTTGTCTTTTTTGACAGCTTGAGAAAAAAATTCCAAAATTTCAGTTGCCACCCGTACAGTCAAAAAAATCAGCACGTCAAGTTTACGTGAAAACATAGGTAATAGGAGAATATCAATCACACTTTTCATGTAACATTCACGTGAATTGTTGGTAACTCGCACTCATACTAATCAGTTTACGTGCGATCCCGGTTAATTTTATCAATTTTTCCGTTAACTAGTACATGAAGTTCACGTAAGTTGCTGTACAGAAGTTTACATGATTTTTCACGTGGATGCGACGTGTTGATTTTTTTGAGTGTAGTGAGTGAGTAAAGGGTGTCCACGGTAAAATTGCAACACACTCAAATTGCTCTTGCTTTTGCACCGTTGGGTAAAATCAATTGAAAATTTGCATAGATAAAGCTTAAAGTGCATTGTTTATATTGTGTGAGTCTTTTTATCAGGTACGCAAAGATATGAAAAATGCCGTCGAAAGAGCAGCTCGTTTGCGAAAAAGTTCTGTACAAGTACATCGAAAATCAGAATCTGTCACATCGTGCCATCGGTAAAAAGTTGGAAATCCCAAATTCTAGCTACTGCAAAGGATATGTTTGATGTTCCAGAGAACCTCCGAAAATAGAAAATGTTGAACTTTGTCAAAAAATTCTTGATTTGGCAAGCAATTTGTTCATATGGAAAGCGGAGCACACTTTTCGCGACCCCGGGTACATAAACATAGACAGGTGTGTTTGAAAGAGTGTCTCCAAAACAACTGTCCTACGATCTTCTGGTAGGATTTTACTTCATGCCTTAGTGCGAAGGCCGTGCTGGACTAGTATAAGGCAAATAAAAACGATTTCGTGTCGAAAGATCATAACCCCTTAATTACGCAGAAGCGGCCAATCGAGAAATACTAGGCTATTGTGAAGCAGAATCTTCTGAAACATCCTAAAGTATTCAAAACAGTTGAAGAAATGTAGAAATTATGGCTAAATATGCAAAACATGTCGATTTTGTGGTTGTGCAAAGTGTTATTGGAGGAGTTAAAGCCAAAGTACGGACAATCGGATACGGAGGTGAACTTTCATAAAATAAAAACGCTAAAACTAATTTTAATTGTTTCTTTTGATGCCCTGGAAGTTTGATGGCAATCGGATAAAAACTCGAATTTTGCGAATTAATTTTGTGTGTTGCAATTTTACCGTGGACACCCTTTAGTGAATTCAATTCTTTGACTAAAGTATACATTGCCCGAGCGTGATGAGTCTTTACGGTATACAGCTCTTGCAGGATTCGAAAGTAGAAATATGAGTCATTCAAGCAATAGAATATACCTTTTACGGGCAATATAAACTGAATAAATAACCATGAACTTAATGCAACAGGAATAAAAATGATTGTTTTATTTAGTGTTGGTACTGTTCAAATAGCAGTGCAAAATAGAGTCCATCAATAAAAATACGTTAGAGCGCTGACTGCTCCCAATTTAGTAGAACACATGCTGAAACATGATGACCATAAAGTCGAAATATAACCATCGCGCGTGCAGCAAGCATTTGTTCCCATTATTGCAATAATCGATTTGATCGAGGTAGTAACCTCGACGGGTATTTTGCTAGAATGGCTGCCCGTTTTTAATTGTCCACTGTTCACTGCCCAGGTGGAAACTACCAACAATAAAGCTGCCAATTGTATATGTATGAGAATTATTAGTTTTCCGAAAGTTGTAAATCGACACAAAGAAACGGTTAATAGTAGATGAGGTGTGAATAAGGCACAGCGTAAAAATCGCAAGGCAGCAAGATTTCGTACTGTCGGTCGGAACCAAACATGGTACGAAACGCGCTCTGGTGAAACCGGGTTGAATTTTTTATTTTTTCATCACCTGCAGGCCGCCGCGCCGTCTTTTCCGATCGTAAATGTGCGCTTAAACCTCTCAACCGGTAGCGCCGAGCCCCGAGCGGTATGAGCGGTAGTTGTAACAACAATAGCGAAGCGATATATTTGCTATCCGCGGCCGAACATTTTACGGGTGTCTCTGGGCACACATATAAACACGAACGGCAGGAAAGTAACTCGAAATGAACAATAATTCAACGAATTGCAGAGAGACGACGACTCTGCTCTAATTTTGGGCAGATTGTATTTTTACCGATTTTGCATGATATTTATAATTTCAAAAAAGTCAAAAATAAACACACACCTGCCACCGTACTGGCGAAAATACAAACAAACGCATTATAAAAATGCGTTTCTGCTTGTTACTTAAGGTTTAACTGTAAGCGTAAGCGGCTCGAAATAATATTAGCAAATTTGTATCTGCAGTATAGTTTTAATATACATAACAAATATCTCAGATAAAATTACCAGATCATGTTAAATTGTATTTCATAAGCCAATATTCGGTTATCAATTGGCAAATTTGATATTTCCCGTAGCATTTGTGACATTGCCGCTAGCTGTATATCAGTCCCATAATGACTATGTCGAGAAAAAGATAAATGAAACGATTACAAATATTTGTTATATATTTCGAGTAACTCATAATTAAGCTAGAATTTAACGGAAGGTAAACAAATTTGGTACAAAAATATTGACAGACAAAAAAAAGGTGACGACCATTCCTAAGTAACCAATAAGCATTGCCAAACCAGTCACTTTTTATTGCTACTATGCATCTACCCTCTGTGGCCTGGCATCTTTATCAGTGATACCCTTGAATAACAAGCAAGGCCAACAAAACAAATTATTCTCGAATTCTCGGCTCCAACCACACAACCACTGAGTTTTGTAGCATTAAACGTAGAAAAGACGGTGCAATTATTTTCCCTTCAATCTATACCTATAAAGAAGGATTTCTGTCTGTCTGTCTGTCTGTCCTGTGTTCCTTATAGAATCAAAAACTACTGAACCAATCGGCGTGAAAATTTGCATGTAGAGGTTTTTGGGGCCAGGAAAGGTTTTAGTGATGGTTAGAGACCCCTCCCCCCACTAAGAGGGGGGGCTCCCATACAAATGAAACACAAATTTCTGCATAACTCGAGAACTAATCAAGCAAATAGAACCAAATTTGGCATGTGGGTGTTTTCGGTGACAAGAATTTATTCTAGGGTAATTTGAGAACCCTCCCCTCTTTATAAGGGGAATTATAACTCCTCTCCCCTTTAAGAGGGGGGGTTTCCATACAAATTTCCTCATAACTCGAGAACTAATCAAGCAAATGGAACCAAATTTGGCATGTGAAAGTTTTCGAGGGCAAGAAAATTTTCTATGTTGAATTAGGACCCCTCCTCACTTTAAGAGGGGGGGCTCCTGTACAAATGAAATACCAATTTCCTCATAACTCGAGAACTAATCAAGCAAATGGAACCAAATTTGGCATGTGTGTGTTTTTGGAGACAAAATTTTTTTCTATGATGAATTGGGACCCCTCCCCACTTTAAGTGGGGGGGGGGCTCCTATACAAACGAAATACAAATTTCCTTATAACTCGAGAGCTAATCCAGCAAATGGAACCAAATTTGGCATGTAGGTGTTTTTGGAGCCAAGAATTTTTTCTATGATGAATAAGAACCTCTCCCCACTTTAGGAGGGGGGCTCCTATACAAATGAAATACAAATTTCCTCATAACTCGAGAACTAATCGAGCAAATAGAACCAAATTTGGCATGTGGGTGTTTTCGGTGACAAGAATTTATTCTATGGTAAATTGAGACCCCTCCCTCTTTATAAGGGGAATTGTAACTCCTCTCCCCTTTAAGAGGGGGGGCTTCCATACAAATTTCCTCATAACTCGAGAACTAATCAAGCAAATGGAACCAAATTTGGCATGTGAAGGTTTTCGAGGGCAGGAAAATTTTCTACGGTGAATTAGGACCCCTCCCCACTCTAAGAGGGGGGGCTCCTGTACAAATGAAATACAAATTTCCTCCTAACTCGAGAACTAATCAAGCAAATAGAACAACATTTGGCATGTGGGTGTTTTTTTTGGTGACAAGAATTTATTCTATGGTGAATTGAGACCCCTCCCCTCTTTATAAGAGGAATTATAACTCCTCTCCCCTTTAAGAGGGGGGGCTTCCATACAAATTTCGTCATAACTCGAGAACTAATCAAGCAAATGCAACCAAATTTGGCATGTGAAGGTTTTCGAGAGCAAGAAAATTTTCTATGGTGAATTAGGACCCCTCCCCACTTTAAGAGGAGGGGCTCCTGTACAAATGAAATACAAATTTCCTCATAACTCGAGAACTAATCAAGCGAATTGAACCAAATTTGGCATATGTGTGTTTTTGGAGACAATTTTTTTTTCAATGATGAATTGGGACCCCTCCCCACTTTAGGAGGGGGGTCCTATACAAACGAAATACAAATTTCCTCATAACTCGAGAACTAATCCAGCAAATGGAACCAAATTTGGCGTGTAGGTGTTTTTGGAGGCAAGAATTTTTTCTGTGATGAATTAGGACCTCTTCCCACATTAGGAGGGGGGCTCCAATACAAATGAAATACAAATTTCCCCATAACTCGAGAACTAATCAAGCAAATAGAAGCAAATTCGGCATGTGCAGGGGGGGCTTCTACACAAATGAAATACAAATTTCCTCATAATTCGAGAACTAATCAAGCAAATGGAACCATATTTGGCATGTGGGTGTTTTTGGAGGCAACCATTTTTCCCATTATGAATTAGGACTTCTTACCTTTTTAGGAGGGGGGGGGCTCCCATTCAAACGAAATACAAATTTGCTCATAACTTTAGAACTAATCAAGCAAATGGAACCAAATTTGGCATGTGAGAGTTTTAGATGGCAGAATTTTTTTTCTGTGGTGTATTACGACCCCTTTCCCTTTTAAGAGGGGAGCTCCCATACAAATGAAATTCAAATTTCCTTATAACTTAAGAACTAATCAAGCAAATGGAACCAAATTTGGCATGTGGGAGATTTTAGGGGGATATGGACTGTGGTAGGGGGATATGGACTCTCATACAAATAAAACAGAAATTTTTGCGAAACTCAAAAACTAATCGAACTCGAGAAATTCGAGACTCTTCCATAAAACATTAGTCAATACAAGACCACAAAAACTATCTATAGTAACACTAGATCATTCAGGACGAGACGGTTGCGAGTGTTGCCGGTGACCCGCCGTCGGAAGCGCCGCCCACTGGGGGGCTTGCAAAACTCGAGATAGTGACAAAGATCATCCGAGATTCATGATTTATGTACAACACAGGTTAATTTGTGGCAATACGAAGTTTGTCGGGTCAGCTAGTCTATACCTATAAAAAAGGATTTCTGTCTGTCTGTCTGTCTGTCTGTCTGTCCTGTGTTCCTTATAGAATCAAAAACTACTGAACCAATCGGCGTGAAAATTTGCATGTAGAGGTTTTTGGGGCCAGGAAAGGTTTTAGTGATGGTTAGAGACCCCTCCCCCCACTAAGAGGGGGGGGGGCTCCCATACAAATGAAACACAAATTTCTGCATAACTCGAGAACTAATCAAGCAAATAGAACCAAATTTGGCATGTGGGTGTTTTCGGTGACAAGAATTTATTTTAGGGTAATTTGAGACCCCTCCCCTCTTTATAAGGGGAATTATAACTCCTCTCCCCTTTAAGAGGGGGAGGTTTCCATACAAATTTCCTCATAACTCGAGAACTAATCAAGCAAATGAAACCAAATTTGGCATGTGAAAGTTTTCGAGGGCAAGAAAATTTTCTATGTTGAATTAGGACCCCTCCTCACTTTAAGGGGGGGGGCTCCTGTACAAATGAAATACCAATTTCCTCATAACTCGAGAACTAATCAAGCAAATAAAACCAAATTTGGCATGTGTGTGTTTTTGGAGACAAAATTTTTTTCTATGATGAATTGGGACCCCTCCCCACTTTAAGTGGGGGGGGGGGCTCCTATACACACGAAATACAAATTTCCTTATAACTCGAGAGCTAATCCAGCAAATGGAACCAAATTTGGCATGTAGGTGTTTTTGGAGGCAAGAATTTTTTCTATGATGAATAAGAACCTCTCCCCACTTTAGGAGGGGGGGTTCCTATACAAATGAAATACAAATTTCCTCATAACTCGAGCAAATTTCCTAATCAAGCAAATAGAACCAAATTTGGCATGTGGGTGTTTTCGGTGACAAGAATTTATTCTATGGTAAATTGAGACCCCTCCCTCTTTATAAGGGGAATTGTAACTCCTCTCCCCTTTAAGAGGGGGGGCTTCCATACAAATTTCCTCATAACTCGAGAACTAATCCAGCAAATGGAACCAAATTTGGCATGTAGGTGTTTTTGGAGGCAAGAATTTTTTCTATGATGAATAAGAACCTCTCCCCACTTTAGGAGGGGGGGCTCCTATACAAATGAAATACAAATTTCCTCCTAACTCGAGAACTAATCAAGCAAATGGAACCAAATTTGGCATGTGAAGGTTTTCGAGAGCAAGAAAATTTTCTATGGTGAATTAGGACCCCTCCCCACTTTAAGAGGAGGGGCTCCTGTACAAATGAAATACAAATTTCCTCATAACTCGAGAACTAATCAAGCGAATTGAACCAAATTTGGCATATGTGTGTTTTTGGAGACAATTTTTTTTTCAATGATGAATTGGGACCCCTCCCCACTTTAGGAGGGGGGGTCCTATACAAACGAAATACAAATTTCCTCATAACTCGAGAACTAATCCAGCAAATGGAACCAAATTTGGCGTGTAGGTGTTTTTGGAGGCAAGAATTTTTTCTGTGATGAATTAGGACCTCTTCCCACATTAGGAGGGGGGGCTCCAATACAAATGAAATACAAATTTCCCCATAACTCGAGAACTAATCAAGCAAATAGAACCAAATTCGGCATGTGGAGGTTTTTGGAGGCAAAAATATTTTCTACGGTGAATTAGGATCCTTCCACACTTCAAGAGGGGGGGCTTCTACACAAATGAAATACAAATTTCCTCATAATTCGAGAACTAATCAAGCAAATGGAACCATATTTGGCATGTGGGTGTTTTTGGAGGCAACCATTTTTCCCATTATGAATTAGGACTTCTTATCTTTTTAGGAGGGGGGGGGGGGGCTCCCATTCAAACGAAATACAAATTTGCTCATAACTTTAGAACTAATCAAGCAAATGGAACCAAATTTGGCATGTGAGAGTTTTAGATGGCAGAATTTTTTTTCTGTGGTGTATTACGACCCCTTTCCCTTTTAAGAGGGTGGGCTCCCATACAAATGAAATACAAATTTCCTTATAATTTGAGTACTAATCAAGCAAATGGAACCAAATTTAGCATGTAGGAGATTTTTGAGTCTTGAATTTATTTTATGATAGTTAGAGACCTCTCACCCCTGTGGTAGGGGGATATGGACTCTCATACAAATAAAACAGAAATTTTTGCGAAACTCAAAAACTAATCCAACTCGAGAAATTCGAGACTCTTCCATAAAACATTAATCAATAACAAGACCACAAAAGCTATCTATAGTAACACTAGATCATTCAGGACGAGACGGTCACGAGTGTTGCCGGTGACCCGCCGTCGGAAGCGCAGCCCACTGGGGGGCTTGCAAAACTCGAGATAGTGACAAAGATCATCCGAGATTCATGATTTATGTACAACACAGGTTAATTTGTGGCAATACGAAGTTTGTCGGGTCAGCTAGTCTATACCTATAAAAAAGGATTTCTGTCTGTCTGTCTGTCTGTCTGTCTGTCTGTCCTGTGTTCCTTATAGAATCAAAAACTACTGAACCAATCGGCGTGAAAATTTGCATGTAGAGGTTTTTGGGGCCAGGAAAGGTTTTAGTGATGGTTAGAGACCCCTCCCCCCACTAAGAGGGGGGGGGGCTCCCATACAAATGAAACACAAATTTCTGCATAACTCGAGAACTAATCAAGCAAATAGAACCAAATTTGGCATGTGGGTGTTTTCGGTGACAAGAATTTATTTTAGGGTAATTTGAGACCCCTCCCCTCTTTATAAGGGGAATTATAACTCCTCTCCCCTTTAAGAGGGGGAGGTTTCCATACAAATTTCCTCATAACTCGAGAACTAATCAAGCAAATGAAACCAAATTTGGCATGTGAAAGTTTTCGAGGGCAAGAAAATTTTCTATGTTGAATTAGGACCCCTCCTCACTTTAAGGGGGGGGGCTCCTGTACAAATGAAATACCAATTTCCTCATAACTCGAGAACTAATCAAGCAAATAAAACCAAATTTGGCATGTGTGTGTTTTTGGAGACAAATTTTTTTTCTATGATGAATTGGGACCCCTCCCCACTTTAAGTGGGGGGGGGGCTCCTATACACACGAAATACAAATTTCCTTATAACTCGAGAGCTAATCCAGCAAATGGAACCAAATTTGGCATGTAGGTGTTTTTGGAGGCAAGAATTTTTTCTATGATGAATAAGAACCTCTCCCCACTTTAGGAGGGGGGGTTCCTATACAAATGAAATACAAATTTCCTCATAACTCGAGCAAATTTCCTAATCAAGCAAATAGAACCAAATTTGGCATGTGGGTGTTTTCGGTGACAAGAATTTATTCTATGGTAAATTGAGACCCCTCCCTCTTTATAAGGGGAATTGTAACTCCTCTCCCCTTTAAGAGGGGGGGCTTCCATACAAATTTCCTCATAACTCGAGAACTAATCCAGCAAATGGAACCAAATTTGGCATGTAGGTGTTTTTGGAGGCAAGAATTTTTTCTATGATGAATAAGAACCTCTCCCCACTTTAGGAGGGGGGGCTCCTATACAAATGAAATACAAATTTCCTCATAACTCGAGAACTAATCAAGCAAATGGAACCAAATTTGGCATGTGAAGGTTTTCGAGAGCAAGAAAATTTTCTATGGTGAATTAGGACCCCTCCCCACTTTAAGAGGAGGGGCTCCTGTACAAATGAAATACAAATTTCCTCATAACTCGAGAACTAATCAAGCGAATTGAACCAAATTTGGCATATGTGTGTTTTTGGAGACAATTTTTTTTTCAATGATGAATTGGGACCCCTCCCCACTTTAGGAGGGGGGGTCCTATACAAACGAAATACAAATTTCCTCATAACTCGAGAACTAATCCAGCAAATGGAACCAAATTTGGCGTGTAGGTGTTTTTGGAGGCAAGAATTTTTTCTGTGATGAATTAGGACCTCTTCCCACATTAGGAGGGGGGGCTCCAATACAAATGAAATACAAATTTCCCCATAACTCGAGAACTAATCAAGCAAATAGAACCAAATTCGGCATGTGGAGGTTTTTGGAGGCAAAAATATTTTCTACGGTGAATTAGGATCCTTCCACACTTCAAGAGGGGGGGCTTCTACACAAATGAAATACAAATTTCCTCATAATTCGAGAACTAATCAAGCAAATGGAACCATATTTGGCATGTGGGTGTTTTTGGAGGCAACCATTTTTCCCATTATGAATTAGGACTTCTTATCTTTTTAGGAGGGGGGGGGGCTCCCATTCAAACGAAATACAAATTTGCTCATAACTTTAGAACTAATCAAGCAAATGGAACCAAATTTGGCATGTGAGAGTTTTAGATGGCAGAATTTTTTTTCTGTGGTGTATTACGACCCCTTTCCCTTTTAAGAGGGTGGGCTCCCATACAAATGAAATACAAATTTCCTTATAATTTGAGTACTAATCAAGCAAATGGAACCAAATTTAGCATGTAGGAGATTTTTGAGTCTTGAATTTATTTTATGATAGTTAGAGACCTCTCACCCCTGTGGTAGGGGGATATGGACTCTCATACAAATAAAACAGAAATTTTTGCGAAACTCAAAAACTAATCCAACTCGAGAAATTCGAGACTCTTCCATAAAACATTAATCAATAACAAGACCACAAAAGCTATCTATAGTAACACTAGATCATTCAGGACGAGACGGTCACGAGTGTTGCCGGTGACCCGCCGTCGGAAGCGCAGCCCACTGGGGGGCTTGCAAAACTCGAGATAGTGACAAAGATCATCCGAGATTCATGATTTATGTACAACACAGGTTAATTTGTGGCAATACGAAGTTTGTCGGGTCAGCTAGTTTGTATATAAATTTCAGTTCCTTCATCGCAGCACGTGTCACTATAGTATACACTTTTCACCAACATGAATTTTTCTGGCATATTCTGTGTAGCAAAAGTTCGTTTTCAAAATGTCGTCCACATCACATTTCTGGGCTTCCATGATAATTTACCAAGAACTAATGCACGGTTTTCGGTACATTTGTCATGTCGTAATTTTAAGCTTTATTTTAAAATGTTTTAAGAAGTGATAATTTCTTTTTCATTGAATATTTTCTTCTTGTTTAGAAATCCATTTTCTACAACTTTTCCTTAGATATAATTTTTGAGCAATCGATAGTTTACGATCTTTCAAACATGATACACGTTACGCCCTTTTTAAAAATGAGTCTTGAATCAAAATTGTGCCAAAACCGATGGAAAGTGCATATTTCCTCCTATCAAACACGTTGGTAAAGTATCATCCAAATCAGAACGGTCCAAATTTTGTCATTTACCTATTTCACGTGTAACTGCTCACAAGCGAAATGTGGTAGTAAGTTGTTCAATGGTATCGCTGAACCAGCAAATGGGAAAATTTTGTGAATGATACGTGCAGATACGGTAATCACGCTCTATTTTCATATCGAGTAAAAGTTGTTTCACATCCTCTTTTTACCTCACTCATTAATACCGAATCAGCACCAGGAACAATATGTTGGTATGCTTGTTCAATGAAATCGCTGAACCAACGTTCTCGTCGTGTTGAACGTTTTACTCATCAGCTTCATAGCTATATAAAATGGATATCAAATGGAATCCAGGCTGGTAAACGGCTGGGTAATGCGTACCATCGGTACCTTGCGCACTAGGCATAAAATAGACCCCACAGTGATCCACAGCCTCTTACCCAGCAACTCCTACCCCTACTTCCTTGTGGTAGCAGCCGGGATACGAGCAGTCTCGGTGGAGATCGGGTAACTAAACCCGGTGGAAACCAAGGTCGTATGCTGACAGGAGAAGAGAGATCCTTCGAGTAACGTTGGCCCTCCGGCGATACGGTGGGGTTGGTTGCGGGCAGTGTTACGAAGCCCACACTCGTGTGGTCTAATTTTCTCACACACGTGTACTCATTCTAACGAACACGCCGACATGAGCATACCTTTAAAACTCCCGCTCGTATTTCTTCATGCACTGCAACAAGTTTTTGCCACTGTGTGTTTACCTTAGCTATAGTCGTCGCTCGTCGTTCGTCGCTACAGCCCGATCTGGTGATACCAATTATTCACGACGGCTCGTACTCCCGCCCGTGAGTAGAAACGAGGGCGAAGAGGAAGAAGAAGAACAAGTAAAGCAAAATTTGTATCCCAGTGCGCCACGAGCCTCATGGGCAGCTGATTCCCCACGAATTTTTCGGCTCGGGAATAAGCTATGCATGAAGACGATGTGACGATGGGTGTGCGCGAGTGTATGGGTAGCAGAATGCCTGCACACAGCACCGATGGCTGTTTCTTTTACGCTTGCGTGCGCGGCGTAAGCGCTGAATGCTATGTTTCTCATACTATTTTGCGTGTGAGTAGGCATGGTTGACTTCTCTATTTCGATTCGCAACCTCGGTTGCGGGCTTTGCAAGCCTGAACCACAAATAAAATCAAAGCATTGGACTCCGTAAATAATAGTAACTCTAATCGGAACAATCGGCAAAAACTCAGGCGATGAAAACGGACTAACGATTGAAAATTAGGAACATGGAACTGTCGGTCTCTATATTCCCTCGGAAGTACCCACGTGCTTTCTAAAGAAGTGAAGAGTCGCAAGTTCGACATCGTAGCGCTGCAGGAGGTGTACTGGAAAGGAACGATGGTACGTACGTATAGAGATGGTCATACCATCTACCAGAGCTTCGGCAGTACACACGAGCTGGGCACATCTTTTATAGTGACGGGCGAGATGCAGAAGCGGGTGATCGGGTGGTGGCCGATCAACCCCCGAATGTGCAGATTAAGAATCAAGGACCTATTCTTTAATTTTAGCATTGATTAGCATCAACGTGCACAGCCCTCACCTCAGAAGTACCGATGATGGCAAAGACGAATTTTACGCGCAGCTGGAGCGTGAATACGACCGCTATACCCAAGACATGAAGTCAGAATTGTCACCGGGGACTGTAATGCTCAGGTTAGTTAGGAGGAGGAATTCAAACCGGTGATTGGACGGTTCAGCGCACACCCGCGAACGAACGAAAACGGTCAAAGACTTGTCGACTTCGCCACCTCCAAGTACATGGTCATTCGTAGTACCTACTTCCAACATAATCTCTACCATCGGTACACCTGGAGATCACCCAACCAGACGGAATCACAAATCAACCACGTTCTGATACCTAAAAATAAAAAATAAGAAAACTTATCCAATTTAATTCTACTATGTGTATTTTATTCAATGACAGATACGTATTTCGCCTACGACTTGCAGGCTTCCTCAGTGTCTGTTTTCGAACTGTCTGTCTGTTCGAAAACAGACACTGAGGAAGCCTGCAAGTCGTAGGCGAAATACGTATCTGTCATTGAATAAAATACACATAGTAGAATTAAATTGGATAAGTTTTCTTATTTTTTATGTTTAGGTATCAGAACGTGGTTGATTTGTGATTCCCTCTGGTTGGGTGATCTCCAGGTGTACCGATGGTAGAGATTATGTTGGAAGTAGGTACTACGAATGACCATGTACTTGGAGGTGGCGAAGTCGACAAGTCTTTGACCGTTTTCGTTCGTTCGCGGGTGTGCGCTGAACCGTCCAATCACCGGTTTGAATTCCTCCTCCTAACTAACCTGAGCATTACAGTCCCCGGTGACAATTCTGACTTGATGTCTTGGGTATAGCGGTCGTATTCACGCTCCAGCTGCGCGTAAAATTCGTCTTTGTCATCATCGGTACTTCTGAGGTGAGGGTTGTGCACGTTGATGCTAATCAATGCTAAAATTAAAGAATAGGTCCTTGATTCTTAATCTGCACATTCGGGGGTTGATCGGCCACCACCCGATCACCCGCTTCTGCATCTCGCCCGTCACTATAAAAGATGTGCCCAGCTCGTGTGTACTGCCGAAGCTCTGGTAGATGGTATGACCATCTCTATACGTACGTACCATCGTTCCTTTCCAGTACACCTCCTGCAGCGCTTGTGGTTCTTCACTTCGTTAGTAACCACATGGGTACTTCCGAAGAAATTTAGAGACCGACAGTTCCATGTTCCTAATTTTCAATCGTTAGTCCGTTTTCATCACCTGAGTTTTTGCCGATTGTTCCGATTAGAGTTACTATTATTTACGGAGTCTAATGCTTTGATTTTTTTGTGGTTCAGGCTTGCAAAGCCCGCAACAAAGGTTGCGAATCGAACGAGAAGTCAACCATGCCTACTCACACGCGAAAGAGTATGAGAATCATGGCATTCAACGCTTACGCCGCGCACGCAAGCGTAAAAAGAAACAGCCACCGGTGCAGTGTGCAGGCATTCTGCTACCCATACACTCGTGCACGCCCATCGTCACATCGTCTTCATGCATAGCTTATTCCCGAGTCAAAAAAATTCGTGGGGAATCAGCTGCCCATGAGGCTCGTGGCGCACTGGGATACAAATTTTGCCTTACTTTTTCTTCTTCTTCTTCTTCGCCCTCGTTTCTACTCACGGGCGGGAGTACGAGGCGTCGTGAATAATCGGTATCAACAGATCGGGCTGTAGCGACGAACGACGAGCGACGACTGTAGCTGTTAGCTAAACACACAGTGGCAAAAACTTGTTGCAGTGCATGAAGAAATACGAGCGGGAGTTTTAAAGGTATGCTGATGTCGGCGTGTTCGTTAGAATGAGTACGCGTGTGTGAGAAAATTAGATCACACGAGTGTGGGCTTCGCAACATTGCCCGCAACCAACCCCACCGTATCGCCGGAGGGCCAACGTAGCTCGAAGGAGCTCTCTTCCCCTGTCAGTATACGACCTTGGCTTCCACCGGGGTTGGTTACCCGATCTCCACCGAGACGGCTCGTATTCCGGCTGGTACCACGAGGAAGTAGGGGTAGGAGTTGTTGGGTAAGAGGCTGTGGATCACTGTGGGGTCTATTTTATGCCTAGTGCGCAAGGCACCGATGCTACGCATTGCCGCAGCCGTTTACCAGCATTTTATATAGCTATGAAGCTGATGAGTAAAACGTTCAACACGACGAGAACTTTGGTTCAGTGATCTCATTGAACAAGCATACCAACATAGTGTTCCTGGTGCTAATTCAGTCTTAACGAGAGAAGTTAAATGAGAATGAAAACATGATCATGACATGAAAATAGAGCGCAAAATTTTCCCATTTGCTGGTTCAGCGATACCATTGAACAACTTACTGCCATATTTCGCTGGTGAGCAGTTTCACGTGAAATAGGTAACTGACAAAATTTAACCTTTCTGATTTAAATAAAACTTTACCAACGTGTTTTATAGGATCAAATATGCAGTTTCCACAGGTTTTGGAACAATTTTGATTCAAGACTCATTTTTAAAAAGGGCGTAACGTGTATTACACCTGTGTGCAAAATAATAGCAGCGATGACTTCAGTTTTACATTTTGAAAAAAGAAAGCAATGCGAGAGTTGATATATTTATTAATCATTTGCAGTTTATTTAAGGATATGATTTAGTAATTGATTGTTATAAAGAACAGAATTTTATGCATAGCTATAATTAACAAAAAAAATTATATTCAAAAATATTATATTCAAAATTCAGATTTCGATTATCGCCTTGATTTTAGACTAGTAGTTTATTGTAAACTTTGTTTATTGTAGGCGAAATACGTATCTGTCATTGAATAAAATACACATAGTAGAATTAAATTGGATAAGTTTTCTTATTTTTTATTTTTAGGTTTCGTATTCTACTAAGACGCTCCAAAAACTTCAGTCACGTTCTGATAGATGGTCGGCACTTTTCATACATTATCGACGTCAAAACCTATCCGGGCGCTAACTTTGATTCTGATTACTACCTAGTGATGGTAAGAATACGTCAAAAACTATCTGTTGTGAACAACAGTCTAGAGCGACTGAAGCAACCGGATGTCGCCGAAAACTACGCTTTTTCTCTCGAAACCGTGCTGCCGAAATGGGGTGAGCTGGATGAAGCCCCTCTTCAGGACTGTTGGAATGCCGCGAAAACAGCCATTAACAGCGTAGCGGAGAACGTGTAGTACCTAAAAGACGTAACGAATGGTTTGACGAGGAATGCCAGCAGATATTCGCTAAGAAGATCGCAGCAAGGGTACGAATGCTGCGTAGAGCCACCCGTCAGAATGTGGAGTGATACAAACAGAAGCCGAAACAGCAAACCCGACTCATCCAGGAGAAGAAGCGCCACCAAGAGGAAAAGGAGTGCGAAGAACTCGAGCAGCTGTAGCGCTTACACGACAAACGGAAGTTCTCTCAGAGACTCAACGAAACTCAACAGTTATCTTGACTGACGACCGTGCGGTATTCGAAAGATGGAAGCAGCACTACGATGAACACCTTAATGGCGTGCAGGCGGAAAACCATGATTGCGGAAGAAGTGACCACATTGGTGTAGCAAGCAACAAAGATGTGCCACCCCCATCGATAAGGGAAGTTAAAGAAGCCATCCAGCGGCTGAAGAACAAAGCAGCAGGAAATGATGACATTGGAGCGGAACTTATTAAAATGGGCCCGGACAAGTTGGCCGGCTGTTTCTATCGACTGATTGTCTAGATTTGAGATATGGAACGACTACCGAAGGAGTGGAAAGACGGGGTTATCTGCCCTATCTACAAGAAAGGCGATAAGCTGGGTTGTGAAAACTACTGAGCGATCAGTATCCTGAATGCCGCCTACAAGGTACTGTCCCAAGTCATCTTCCACTGATAACCGCCAATAGCCAACAGATTTGTGGGAAATTACCAGGCCGGCTTTATGGAGGGTTGGTCTACAACGGACCAAATCTCCACCCTGCGGCAGATCCTCCAACAGTGCCGCGTCAACAGTCCCCATGCATACCCTGTTCATCGATTTCAAGGCCGCATATGATAGTGTAAACCGACAAGAGCTATGGAAAATTTTGGATTTCCGGGTAAGCTTACTAGACTTATCATGACTACGATGGATGGGATCCAGTGCTGTGTGAGAATCTCGGGTGGATTGTCGGACCCATTCGAATCTTGCAGGGGACTTCGACAAGGAGATGGTCTTTCCTGCCTGCTATTCAACATTGCGCTTGAAGGTGTTATAAGGCGAGCGGCGATCGAAATGCGGGGCACGATTTTCAATAAATCCAGTCAATTTATCTGCTTTGCTGACGACGTGGATGCTGTCGGCAGAACATTTGAGGTGGTGGAAGATCAGTACACCAGACTGAAACGCGAAGCAGAGAAGATTGGATTGAAGATAAATACGTCTAAAACTAAGTATATGCTGGCGGGCGGGACCGAGCGCGACAGGGCTCGCTTGGGCAGTACCATGGTAATCGACGGGGATGAGTTCGAGGTAGTCGACGAGTTCGTATATGTTGGCCCACAGGAAACAGAGGACAATACCAGCCGTGAGATTAAAAGGCATATTATCAGCGGAAGTCCAGCCAAAGTGCACACTGTACAAAACGCTAATTAGACCGGTTGTCCTCTACGGGCATGAAACGTGGACACTGCTAGAAGAGGACCTGCGAGCGCTCGGAGTTTTCGGAAGGACGGTGCTAAGAACCATCTTTGGCGGCGTTCAAGAAAACGGTGTATAAAGGCGAAAAATGAACCACGAGCTCGCGTGTCTCTACGGCGAACCCAGTATTCAGAAAGTGTTAAAGCTAGACGGATACGCTGGACAGGACGTGTTGCTAGAATGCCGGACAACTATCCTGCAAAAATGGTTTTCGCATCGAACCCGGTAGGACAAGACGAACACGGGCACAGCGAGCGAGGTGGCAAGACCAGGTGGAGCAAAATCTGACGAGCACTGGGTGCCCCTGGAACTGGAGAACAGAACGTTAGGCCAATTAAGTAAGTAAGTAAGTAAGTAAGTAAGTAAAAAGCAAAGCAGATTGCCAGATTCCGTTATCGAAACTTACCTCGAGGTCAACTGGGAAAGTAAGTAAGTATAAAATGGAATCGAAGCGCAAACTATAGGAATATGTAGTAGTGAGTTGTTCACTGAAATTCCTGAACTAGCTAATGAGAAATTCCCTAGCGAGTTTACAACAATAATATAACGAGCACTCTAATAAGAAAGTATACTGTCTGAATAAAATTCGTATTGCGTGTGCGTCGGTGCAAGCAAAATCATGAACGAGTGACGAAAATATTTTTATCCGGCTGAATTTTGTTACCTGTTCTATGAACAAGTTGAACATGCGAATGAGTCGCCACTGAGAATTCGTAGGGCCGGGGAATAACCAAATGGTTAAAACCACATTAAAATAAGAATGAAAAACTAACAAATTCGTAGGGCGTATCAAGCGGGTTTTATGGGTGCCGTGCTACTACGAATAAAATTTTCACTCACGACAAATCCTCCAGGATGGTCGGGAGTACAATGTGTCCACGCATCATATTTTCGTAGATTTCAGGGCAGCATACGATACAGTTGAACGTGAACAGCTATGGCAGATAGGGCTCGAGTACGGTTTTCCGGACAAACTGACGCGGCTGATCAAAGGTACCTTGGAGCGAGGGATGTGCTACGTGCGCATTTCGGGGCACTCTCGAGTCCTTTCGAAGCAGGCATCAAAACGAAAGAAACGATCTTAAGCAAGAGTAAACAACTCCTAGCCTTTGCAGATGACCTCGATATCATTACTAGAAACCTTGGGACGGCGGAGGTAATCTACACCAGTCTAAAAACGAAGGCTAGGAGGATAGGGTTGCAAATCAATGCGTCGAAAGCCAAATATATAGTAGGAAGAGGCTCCAGAGAAAGTAACGTTTGCCTCCCACGGACAGTGACTGTTGACGGGAATGAACTGGAAGTGGTTGTTGAATTCGTATATTTGGGAGCTTTGGTCACCACCGACAATAATACGAGTAAGGAGATTCAACGAAGCATTCAACTTTTTTTTCCCTCGCAAGACGCTTCGATCAAGGAGCATAAGCCGCCGCACAAAGTTGACGATGTACAAAACGCTAATCAGACTTGAGACAGTAACTTTGCTTACGGAGGACATACCTGAACAACAGGTGTTGCGGACTATTTTTGGCGGAGTATCAAACGGGCAGCGGAGAGTGTCATAGGCGTATGAACCACAAGTTGAAGGCACTACTTGGAGAGATTCCTATCGTCACCTGATGGAAGTTAGGAGACTACGGTGGACCGACCATGTCGCAAGGATGTCAGACGATTTGTGCAGTGAAATCCGTTCTCTTCCAGAATCCCGCCGACATTACGAACAAAGGGGCCAAACGTGCTAGATGGCTCTACCAGGTTGAAGCCGACTTGCGTGTGACTAGACACGCAACGAATTGGCAACGAACTGCCCACAGGACCGAGTACAGTGGAGAAGAATTGCTGATACAGCAAGAGCCACCCGGCTCTCGGCTGGTAGAAGAAGAAGAAGCAACGACCCAACAGCCGAGATTCGAATATACGACTACTGGCTTGTTAGACCAGCATCATTACCTCAAAGCTAACTGCGCAGAAATGCAGATGGATGGAGATGGAGAAATGCACAAATGAGATGGATAACTATTGTGCAGTCCATTAAGGACATTTGCAGTTTTATTTCATCTCTTACTTATGACGTCAATAAAATCTCACTGCGATCTGGAATATCTCCGGGCAAATAGAATCATAGTTTACCAACATATTTTTTCATTAAAGGCCAATCTATAGTTCTTTCAAAGTCAATTGCATAAAAATTGACTAAAAATAGCGGAGTGTAGAGCCTGGGAGGATGAGTGCTTGGATAGCGGTACACAATTTCTCAAGCGTTGCTTCAATGACCCTCTCTTACCTAATTTTCTGCTCTTTCAACTTCACGCCTTCTTCCCGTTCTGTATGGAACTCTATCATTATCTTTGTTTTATTACAACTAATTTATAAAAATCTAGAATTTTGTCGAATAGGAAAAGTACACAAAGTTTCGAACAATGCCGAACTGTCGATCCTGAAAATAAGGTTTGATGTTGAAATAATCTTTTTCAACAAGTTGAATAAATGAATGAATTCTCCGACAAATGTATCAAGTATCGAAACCTACGATTTCTTTATGTTTTTATAACTGGACAAAACACACAACAAACATTTCAATTAAAATTTATGATGCTGGTATTGACTTGCCAACGGGGATCTAACTACACAGGCTTTGGCACACATGGTGGGTAAACAGTGGGTCATTACGGAGCGTGTAATCGATTTTCACTCTTTTGCAGTGTATATTAATGATGCTAAACGATTAAGCAATAAATCTAAAAAAAGACTAGCTTTATGTACGATATTCTGTTCATAATTGGTGCTCGTTCCTCCCTTCCTCGGCGTCCCCGCTCACGCAAACAACTGAATGCATTGAAACTGGCTGCTACTGTGCATCGAAAAGCCATAAATTGATGGCATGCGTGTCTTTATAATTTATGCCAAGAGCTACAAAAGCTCGATAATGACTCGTTCATGACGAGCGGTGCCGGCGTTTCATTGTTAGTTTCATTCCACCGTCGTTTGCCTTTAACGATCAACCAAAAACAAGAACTTTTACACTTAGCTCGCAGCCCAATAACCGGTGGCTCAATTCATGACCCAATTATCATCGAGACGAGCAAAACCAAATTGGATCGAATACGAACGTGCAGAAGGAAAACTAATCTTGCATTATAAATAAGTTGCTACGAAGTACGCACGTGGTTGAATCGTGCGATTCATCGTTTTGGTCAAGGGTAGAAAGTGAGGACGAGTGGGTTTCCTCGAGCGAGTAATAAGGTCATCATCCCATTTCTCCCTGGAGGCACCATCATCATCATCATGCGAGACGGGACCACGAGAAGTACGAACTCTGTTTAACATGGTTAGCTTCCTATGTACCTTGAGTCGAGCAAGGGTAGCGAGTGATATTCTAGTCTCAGATCGTGAATTTCGAAAGCAGCGATTTATTGGGCAATCCATACAAGGATTTACACCGTTACTCCAAACATATCTATATTGACACCTTTCGTTCGTTAGGACAGACAGCTGCTTGAAAGTTAATGTTCATCGTGCACAAAACCGTTGATAATTTTTCAATTTGTTTTCAGCTCTGTGTGTCGAACGGTAAGGGGTTTAAATCTACTAGGTTGGCGTTGTGTAGGAATAAAATAAGGTCAATGTACATACCTGAATTTCTTTTTCCTCGTGTACACGCGTTATGGGATCAAACACTGAACGAGTAGCAGCAGCAGTGACTGCAACGGCTGTGTTTCGCCTGCTTGCCGGGTTACTCCAGTTCCAGTTCGGCAGTTTATGGCGATAGTGTAATGTCTGTGCCCCCTCCGAAAACACCGGATCGAGCCAATACGCTCCGTCGCCAGGTTGATCTGAGTTTCGCTTTGCTCTGCACACCCGATTACTTCGTGATCACGATCGATTCTGTTTTCCTCTGCAGGGATCAATTCTCACTTTACTTCTTTTCACCGGAACGGAGCAGCTGAACCAGATTTGATCAGAAAATCAAATCTAATCGGTATCTCGTCGTGCAAGACTTGATCCTGATGTTTGTTTCTTCACTGTTTCATTACACTTTTTATCCCGCTTTCATTGGCAATTTTATCATTGTTGTTACCGTCACCAGCATCATCTCCGACGAAGCGAGATGAATATCAAACACATTGTAATCACTTGCAGCTTAGGCGAAAGAAATCATCTGATCGTTGTTTTGTCTCCTCTTCTTGGCGTTTTCTTTCGATTGCTTTTTGGTATACTTCTCGCCAGACGCCCATTCACTCTTCTTGCACTCTCTACCACTCCGAGCAGTTTGTATTATTATTACCTCTTTCTCTTTTTTACCTTCACTACGAATAGAGAATATAAACAAATTTTCATCTACTATTATACACAGCCATCGATAGCATAATGCCAGCAGTGCACCAACACCACCTGGGGGCCGCGCAATGGCGCAAGCATGTGGACGATGTTTTCATACATCACAACCCCAATAAATGTGAGCTGCACGACACACGACTACGAAGTCGGTGGTGATGGTGCTTATGAATCAGCTAGCTTGCTAGAGCTAGCTAGCCCACAGAGCACAGACAGTGTGAAATATAACGGAGGCTAACGATTATGTGAAACACAGCAGAAATTGGCACTCCGACGAGCCTTCAGATTCAGCTAAGCGTGTTGTACGGTTGGTTGCAGATGGTGATGCTGCGTGACCTTATGGATCACACAAACCCGAACGCTGGAAGTGGAGCTTTCGATGCGGTTGTTGCTATGTTGGATCACCTTCTTCGAATAGGTAGCGAATAGCACTACATATACTTGAATTGTTGATGATTGCAAATATGGCTAGACTGAATACCTACACTGGGCCACAGGTTTTGATTTTGTTGCAAGTATAATTCGCGATAAGCAGCAAGATTAGGTCATAGAAAAATATGATCCGGGTTGGACGTGTTCAACGTCACAGTTGAAAGCTGGTTTTTCAGAAACAAGAGCACCAAAACCAAAACCAAAATGACCGGTACCTACTAAAGAAATAAAAGATTGATTAAGTGAGTGAGAAAAAAATAAAAAATTGGGACTTCGAGTTCGAACAAAAAGACCCAAAAAGAAGCCAGAATGGTTTGATCTGCGAGAGTGGTACGATGGTCATGAATTTTTGTTACTGGCGAAAAACTGTTTTTGTTGGAACTCCTAGAACTAGAAAAATGATCACTTGTTTGCAACGACGTTATCATTTGATAATGTTTTAAAGAACTATTTATTTCCCTATGCTTCGAAATTCTGCTCAATCCCATAAGGTAAAATCTCTTCAGGCGAGGTGATGCCAGGCGAATTTACCAAATTCCATATTCCACAAAGAATGGCCTGCAGCAATTAATCCGTTGAATTGCCTTGTATGGGGCAATATCCTCAGTAACTATTCAGTCATATTTAACGGAACGCAAACCAGTTGTTCATTTTCAAAATGGCTATTCAAGTTAATTCCGGGGTTCCCTAGAGTTCCTACTTAGAGCCTTTTCTTTTCATTTTCGTACAGTGTGACACATAGATATTTGAACAAAAATAATTTTATGCTTGGCAGCGGCATGTACAATTAATACAATCAAACTAATACCACATGTATGTGTGTCATCATGACTTAAGCCTTACTTGACGTAATTTCATTTTCGTATTGTGTCTCGTTTGGTGTGCACGTATCAGAATTTGAGTTACGGTCGTTGATAATAAATAAATTCCGAAACGGTGCTACATGCGGCTCTATTTTTTGTGACCTCAAACATCACAGCATAAGATTTGTATACTATACACTAAAAAGATTTGTCGAGATGGGATCTGTTGCGAATCGTAAAAAAACCGGAAGAAAACGAAGCGTTAGAACTGCACAGGTTAAAAAGGTTGTTCGATAGCGAATTTGTCGCTGTTGCGCTCGGTCCGCACGGAAAATAGCAGTTGAGCTGAATATAAACAGAAAATCTCTTCGTCGAATTTTGAAAATGGATCTGGATATTGAAGCTTTCAAAAAAAAAAAAGAAAAACATACGGCCCATGGATTAACGAAAACAACAAAACAAAAACGACAGGATGTAAACTGCTGCTCCGTCGGCACGGTGATTCCAAAGTGATCTTTTCTGATGAGATGAAACAAGGGTGTAAAAGAACACTACTACTTTCATCAGCATGGAGCTTCCAGCCCATACTGCAAATCTTGTGCAGTTGTAGTGCAAAGCTAATCTAATGGATTTCATATCGAAAAAGGAACGACCTCCAAGTTCTCCTGATTTGAACACACTGGATTTTTGCATATGGGGGTACATGCAACAGAGGCTCAAGGATTATAAATATCATAATTTGGATGACTTTAAGTTAGTTATCAACAAAATATGGGATGATATTCCGATGGAAGTAGCGCGTGCCGCAAGTAACGACTTCAAAAAGCTTTTGAAGCATGTTATGCAAGCAAAAGGCGATTAAATAGAGTAATGACTGTTTTCTGCGTTCTGTATCAATGTGTAAACAATTTCTTAAACTAGAATTCGAAATAAAGCCTTTATTTACAGAAATAAATAACTTTGTTTTTGTTCAAATACATGTGTGTCACACTGTAAATGACATTTCCTTCATACTTAACCACTAAAAAGTACTTGTATATGCAATATGAACTCAGTGGAAATAAAGAATCTTCATGACGTCGATGTCATTTAAAGCAACAATTCTGTACTTAATGTATATATTTAACTCTGATGTAAAAAGAATGAATCTTAGGCTCAAAACTGACATTTACAGAACAATATAATGTCATTATAAAGCGCGTTCCACGGCTGTCGTGCTTTGTTGTATATTTTATTTGACTCAAAATTTGAACTATAATGTAGAAAAAATAAAATTAGTAGATTTATTGAAGGTTTGAAAGCGTCGACTATTGGCGCCAAATAATTTGATGCTCGATACTGACATGTGATCATGTATTGTAGCAAAGAACATACCATTTTACATTGAAAGTTTTTCTTACATGGTTCATTTTAATCGATTTTGAATTTATTCTGGAACAGAATTCGTTCTAGATCCGAATATGTAAAGGATTGCCCGCTGATAATCAGATGGGGCAAATGAAGCGCCCAAAACTAACATTGGGATGTTATTCTCTATTTTGGGAATTGGCGTTATATCATGAATACATCAGATGACGCGATAGGACAAGACACTATTAGTTTTCTGCGTTTTTTCATTTTTGAATATGTTGAAACAGTATGCCTGTACTATCGATCGAAGTCAGGGGATCGCTGCGCACTTACCCAGTACTGTTTACTTTCAGGACATCATTTGGTTTTGACGTAGGACTACGTCTTACGGCAAGTTTTGAGATAGGGTGTCATTCCAAAAAATCGAAAAATGCGAGCGTCACGAAAAATGGTGTTTTGAGCGCTAATAGCTCAGCGGTTTTCCGATCGATTTTCAATATTCTTACACCAATCGATCGGAAAATCTTCTAAGAATTGACCCAAATTAAGAAAAGTATGGATTTTTGATGTTGAACTATTGAAAAATCGAAAATAATGAACCTATGTTTTACCAGAATTCTTGCTTCGTGATTGGTTGGAAGATTCTTTGCGATGATCTAAACCTATACCAATTTGATATCTGTGCTTGGGAAATAAGCCAAAACAAGTGACAAAGTTTCCACATTTCAACAAGATTTACCGCGGTTAAACCTAGACCATTTTGATGTCCTTGCTTGGGAAGTACGCTAGAAAGAGTGACAAAACCCCCTCGTGCCAACAGATTTCTTACGAACGCGATTAAACCTAGTCCAATTTGATGTCTGTGTTAGGGAAGTGTGCCAGAAAAAATGACACAAGTTCGCTGTCCCAACAGATCGCAAATTCTTTACTGCGAGACGATTAAACCTCGGCGAATTTGATATCTGTGTTGGAAAAATGTGCTACAGCTGTAGTGTTCAGTTATAATACGACTCTGTATGAATACGCATGCTTGCCGTTTCATTAGAAGTGTAGTGAAAAGATGTGCTATGCTGTTGATGAAGTAGGATTGAATTGGTAAAATCCCTTCAAAGTGGGGAACCATGGGTAATAAAAACAATCTTTAATTTCAGTAAGGTAGCAGGAAAGCAATAGTTTGTGTTCTTGATTTAGTTAAATTGTTTTCAAATGCACATTCTTTTGAGAATAGAACGTATGCAATGTTACTACTTTGATAAATGTTACATACAGCATGTATACATGAAGAATCGAATGATTACAATCACGAATACATGCTACCAACACTGCAAAGAGACTTACGTAGTCCTGCGTCACCTATATATGCAGTCGTGTCTTGTACACAACCCCTCTGATTTTTTATCAAGTTGAAGAACTGTAGCATATTACAAATGGGATCTTGGTCTGGGTCCCAAGCAAACTAAGTACAATTGGCCAGCCGAACTAACCCTCTTCGGTCAATTGAACACCGTCAATTCATAAGACCAAGAGGGCCAATAACATCTAAGATCTCTCAGTGAAGTTTTTGGGTTATTGTTTGTCATATGCTGGTCTTGGTAAATTGTATTCTACCCTTAATTGCAAAAAGTACTACTATTCGGTACTATTTTTCAAATCTAGCATTGTTTCCTTTTGATCTACCTACCTACCAAGAAACCTAAGTCTAGAGATAACCAAACGTTCTATTATTTAATGCAAAGACTACTAATTGTTCAAATACATTACTATTATATTGTTAAATTGTTTTTGGGCGAATTAATGGGCTGCAGGATATTGTCAAGTGGATCTCGTTCCAACTTGCAAGCCGGTCAAATGATCGTTGAAATGAACGTCACTCTTCGGGTCAAGAGGGCTTATGTTGCTCAGGATTAGCTCGTGGTCATGGCCGTTTTCCTAACAGCCAGCTACTTTATCGTAGTTGATTGTCACTAGTTTTGTGTCAGCACAATTATTCTTGTCTAGTATTGAGACCTCGTGCATCTATAAGTATTGGACCTACGATGTTACTAACGTCTTGAGGCCCCCCAATACTATTATCCACATGTGGTCTGCACCATTTTCCATATCTAGTGGGGTACGGGAGGGTATTTTCAGCAGGTTTCTAAATTCAGCATAGGGTAAGGAACGAGTTGAGCAGTGTTACCTATTTTAATCAGTTGAACATAAATGATCCGAAAATGCACTTTTTTATTCATATTTTCAAAATCTTTTGATAGGATCATCTTCACAAATCACTTAACCATACATTTGATTCACACAAACACAATTTACTGGGTTTCCGACAAGAAATATGATGAATTAAAAATTGTTGTCCAAAAACGTACATTTTTCAGCTGCTCTTCAGCAATCGCCACCTCGCTACTAACGAATTCATCAAATTTTCAGCACTGATTACAGCCACTCTGAAAGTCAAGCACTCAATTGTCACATACCATATTATTCACTCTCTTTTTTTCTATTATCTAAGGCTTTGTCACTAGCCAAAAGTTTTATTATTTTCTAACAAAACTGAAAACAAATTCTGAATTGACGGAACCTGTTCACCACTAGCAGCAGCTGCAGCATAGCTGATGAACTATCGTGTTGCCAAGACACTGTTTCGGTTCTGGAAATAAGAATTTTAAGTTTGAAATTAACTGAAACCTCCTATGGTGAAAACGTGGTTCAATACTTTCAAGAGAAATGAATGTTCATAATTAATTTTTTTTATTAAAAACAACACAAAAGACAGCTTTTTCAATACTTTTCGAAGATTTTCTCAGTGATTTAATGAAGCAACGATGTGTTTCAATGTTATTTGCTTTGACAACACTGTTCTGAGTCGGACCGTGCGTACTGCTATGTTTACCTCTTTTGTTCTCCCATCATCCTTATGAACAGCGAGTGAGACGTCAAACTCGCAGTTTCTCATAAGAACACTAGAGAATAAAAGAGACGACGAATACCGTTTGCCGAACGGTGCGGTGAGTGTATGCCCCGATAAACAATTTAGACAGATGGCATTTTACGCATCTATGCCGATTACGCATCAGATGCCGATTAGTAGGTCGCGGATAGGAACGCGAACTTACTGAATAGGGGGAAAAGTTCGAGGGATTTTTTAACGGGACGTAAAAAAATTCAGATTTCAGGATTGCTTAAAAAAGCACCTAGCGGGTGAAAATGGGTTCGGTCTGTTCAAAATTAGTTCCGCCGCTCCAACTTTTAAAGCGAAAAATCAAAAGTTTAGCTCAACAATAGTGTCTTCCAATGGTAACAGCTTGAAGAACCAAAGATAGGCTGAAAATACCCTCCCGTGCCCTATTGTCAGTATTGTTTTGTCTAAAGGTATGACTCTTTATGATTAAATACAAAAACAATTGATCAAATCTATAACAGTGTTTTCTCAAACTCAGAAAAATGATGTTCTGCAATACTTAACAGGTACCTAATTGTTTTCTATGCTTCACTTTACCCCAAAATTCTTCAAACACGAATGAGGGTGTGGAAAAAATCTGGCGCTTAATCGAAAAAATAAATTAGCTCGGTAGAGAGGCGTTTTCCGGGAAAGGTCTTAAAAATGTTGTTCACCCCATATGTAAAATTTTGTCTGAAATTAGCAGTGATGACCTTTTTGCATAACGGAAAATCGGAAGTTTAGCACATTGCCAAATATCTGGAATATTTTGAGCTTTGTCTGTTTACTTGGCGTGCAATCAATTTCGTATAACCCCAAAAAAACTTGCATATCTTAAAAAGAACCAAAACTATGGGGCTGTATCGGAAAGAGTATCTTACATGATCAGAAGCTGGTTTGCAGTGGTATATACTCGACCTTTGAATCAGTTTTCGCGTCCCGTTCAATCAATTTTGGTTTTTATTTCACGTTAAACGCTCATAACCATAACCAAATAGTAAAAGTAGACTTCTCATCTTTCAAATCAGTCATCCGATTGAATATTTCCATAGTTCGTGAGAAAATTCGAGAAGTTTATTCCCCAAAGAAGCCTTTTTGCAGCTAATTTGTAATAAAAACCATTAACTTCCACAGAAAATATAATGATCTATCCGAATTTATAGTTAAATTTGGGATTGATGAAAACTTGAGTTATTGAGAAAAAACTATCGCAGAACCGAATAAAATCCGTGAAGTTGTAATGAGTAATGTGTTTGATATAATCGTGACAACACTGAGCATCCAAGCTGAAACATGCACAAGATTTATTCAAAACTTTGGCACTTTTTCCGCGACAAGTTGGACTGTGAGAACTATCGAGCGATCACCGTTCTCAATGCCGCTTATAAAGTGCTGTCCCAAATCATTTTCCGCCGTCTATCACCAATTGCGAATAGATTTGTGGGAACTTATCAAGCCGGCTTCGTCGAAGGTCGGTCTACAATGGATCAAATATTTACACTGCGGCAAATCCTCCAAAAGGGCCGTGAATACAGAGTTCCCACGCATCGTTTATTCGTTGACTTCAAAGCCGCATATGATATCATCGACCGGAAAGAGCTATGGAAAATCATGGACGAGAACAGCTTCCCCAGGAAGCTCATCAGACTGATTAAATCTACGATGGATGGTACACAGTGCTGTGTTCGGATTTCGGGTGGATTGTCAAGTTCATTGGAATCACACAGAGGGCTTCGTCAAGGTGATGGTCTTTCATGCCTGCTGTTCAACATAGTGCTACAAGGTGTTATGAACCGAGCGGATATCAACACGCGGGGCACGATATTCAACAAATCTAGTCAATTCGTCTGCTTTGCCGATGACATGGATATTATCGGCAGAACAGTATACCAGACTAAAGCGCGAAGCAGAAAAGATTGGGTTAAAGGTAAATACGTCTAAAACAAAGTACACGCTGGCCAGCGGAACCGAGGTCGAACGACACCGCTTGGGTAGTAGTATATTGATCGACGGCGATGAGTTTGAGGTAGTCGATGAATTTGTCTACCTTGGCTCACTGGTAACGGCGGACAATGATATCAGCCGTGAGATTCGGAGGCGTATTATCAGCGGAAGTCGTGCTTATTATGGGCTTCACAAGCAATTGCGGTCGAGCAGACTAAGTTCCCGTACAAAGTGCACCTCTACGGGCATGAAACATGGACAATGCTCGAGGAGGACCTGCGAGTGCTCGGAGTTTTCGAACGACGAGTGCTAAGAACGATCTTCGGCGGCGTACAGGAGAACGGAATATGGAGGCGGAGGATGAACCATGAACTCGCACAGCTCTATGGCGAACCCAGTATCCAGAAGGTAGCTAAAGCTGGACGGATACGATGGGCAGGGCATGTTGCAAAAATGCCGGACAACTACCCTGCAAAAATGGTGTCCGCCTCAAATCCGGTAGGAACAAGACGACCAGGAGCGCAGCGAGCAAGATGGTTAGACCAGGTGGAGCGAGATCTGGCGTACTCGGTGTCCGAGGAATTGGAGAGCGTGTAGCCCTCAACCGAGTTACATGGAGAAACTTTGTTCAACAGGCTTTGTCTTAGGACGGCAAGCCACCTAAGTAAGTAAGTGGCACTTTTTCCAAGTTTTAAAAGAGACTAAGCTGCGTTTGGATATAAGGGATACGCCTGGTATTTTCTGCAATTTGCAAAAAAATCGAATTAGCCAGAAGTATCCGGATTATCGAGTCCGACCTATATAGTTTTTTTAAATAAATAAATAATATGTAATCAGAAAATTGAATCCTCGGATAATCGAGTACAACCTATTCATTAATGTTTGCAAAAACAATAAAGTAAAAATCAGTTGCCATTTCGTATAACTTCCTATATCTTTGGTGAGTCATGCATAATGAAGCTACGGTACTGATCAATTTTAATTTTCATATGTACAATTTTAACATTCAACAGTTGCAAAAACAACATAGGTAAACGATTAAAGAAAATAATAAAAGAGATACGATCGGTTTATGTATAATCAACAAATAAAGATTTAATGGAGCCACCAAAAGCAATTTAAATTTTACTGGGCTATTAATGTGTAAAACCTCTTTTGTGAGGCTACCCTGAATTTATATTATGAAGTGCGTATACGTATGTATATGTACATAATAAACGAAGTCGTCCTACGTCAGGTAAAAATGAAAACTTTTCAGATTTGGAAATTTCACTCACAAAATTATGGGTTCGATTCAAAAACAGAGATTAGAAAACTACCATAATGTGGTTATTCACTTTTTCTGATGGATGATTTTTTAATTCGAACAGTATAATGTTCTAATACCTAGGCAACATTTGGCTAAGCTTAAGGTAAAGAAGCAGTCGTCACATTTTCCGGAAGGTCAATACAGTGGTGTAGGTTTAGCTTTATGGTTGCTCAAAACCGTAACAAGTGCACAAAACAGCATCAAAACTGATGGCTTAAAAAGCAAAATAGCATAGATAGGTCAAACTGATTTTTTCCATTCTCCACGGCCTTTCGGAAACAATGGTCGGTTCGGTCAATGGCTATCTGCTGTGCCACTAGATCGTTGAACCATAAAGGCAGTGTTGTTCTGCGTAACAATACGACACCAATACAACGGCAAGTAAACATAGCCAAGTGAAACAGGAAAACGCTTAACCGTAAGATAAAGCAACATTAATATCTTCGGCACAAGTGTGGGTTTATATCATTAGCATCTTTTGTCGTTTTCTTCGCCTCCACTTGTCCCATCCTTTCACTTTATTTGCTGTTTACACTACAGTTTTCACACTTTTCCTCACTTTTGGCACTCTTTACTGTAAAGCATACACATAAACATTCTTCTCATCACAACCACCACTAAACCTTGACACCGTTCAATGGAAACTGAGATCAAATCCTTTGACCTCACAGCGAGTTCCGCGCATGGGAAATGTTTTTCCCCTGGTGGAATCAGATTTTTTCCAAGCAGATTTCGCCATCACAAAACAAAAATCCTGTCCAAATAAAACACAAATTACATTTCCTGCAAAGATTTGCACACAATGAAAACAGGGCCACACGAAGTCACAACACCTTCAAAGAGCTGACTTTCCTTTCGCAAACTACGCGTTTTCTGCGTTATCCAACCTTGCGGAGGTCTGCTTTCGCTTGTCCTTGGACGCACTTTTCCTGCGAAAATCACATAGTACAGTTATCCAGGAGTAAAAAGTTTTTAGATCAGCGTCTTCCGGCCACTGGCAACATTCGTAAATCCTGTTCCGCTACAATCCACCATGGAAATTTTCGTGCCTATTTCATTCGATGGGAAGTTTTTAGTTACCTTTTCCCGAGACGAAGCAACCCAACTAGCTCACGACCGACCGACAGCACACGACTACGACGACATCGCTGGCTGGCAGCCTGGTTTCGTTGATTTGCTACGTTTGCTTAACACCCTCTGCTGCACACCACAGCGAAAGCGAAGCATCACACAAAGAAAAACAGAAACACCATCTTGTCAAATGTGACGACGACGAGGGAGCGCACAGGCGTGTGTTTTACCCAAGGGGTTACCAACAGCAATGATTACTATACGCACCTTTAAAAAAAGTTACTTTTGATCAAGGTGGGTTAAACTCTCAACTAACCTTGCTTTTGATTACTTTACTGATTACCTCTGATGACCAGTAATTAATCTTTGGTGACTACTATAAATTAATCATGATTGCCAGTGATGGCTTATGATTATCATTGATTACTCTATTGATTATCACTGATAAATTAATTCATAAATCATTACAAAAGTAATCTCTGATTACTACGCACTTATACGCCTTATTGGAAGCCCCTTGGTTTTACCATCCAAGTTACCATCAGTGACCAATGAGGTTTAAAAAGGTGTGGCAGATGAAGACATTTGATGGTATTAGCACAGAGAACAGATTAACAGGCTCGAAGGAAGTAATCGATTTTTTGTGTGTAAAATCTGTCGGTAGCGCCCTCCAGAAATAGTTTGCCAAACGCATCAAAAAATATCCATGTACCTTTATCAATATTTCTTTGTGCTGGAGTTACGTAGCAGCGATGGCAGCGACATCAAGATTTAGTTTGCCACTTACTGCTCGAGGGGTGCTTTATTGAAGGATTACTTGTACATTACATAAAAACCTTTTACACACTTTTTGTCAATTACCTGGTAGTCTGTTCTCTGTGGTATTAGTGGCGAAAAATCAGAAAACGACGTCAAACTACAAAAACAAGCCGTGTCGGACATGGGGTTTGTTTTTGGAGTTTGACGTCACGCTTCATCGTGATTGGTCGATTTACGATTTCACTCACACCGTGATGAAATTTCTTCATTGCACTAACACCACTTAACCAACTTTGCCACACCTGTATATATCACATGGGTCAGTGACGACCGTGCAGGGGCTTGCAATAAACCTTTGCACGGTGCCTAACCTCAACTCTAGTTTGACGTTTTTGTGTGTTTTGTTTTGATTCCCTTTTAAAACTAATTCTATTGCCAGTGGGTTTATTACTTGTAATTCGTACCACTTGTTTGCGGAAACCGGAAATACCCGACTTTTCCTAAGCAGGAAAATGATAACAGTTCTGCACACTTAAATGATTCTACCTGTAAATTGGTCGGATTTAGTTAAAGTTAGGTTGAAACTACTCAAAATGCCCGTAAAGTGTACAAACTCAGATTTTGAGTAGTTTTTCAACCAAAAAATTGGTAGTAGGAACTTAAAATTGGGTCCTAAAATTTGTGATAAAAAGATGATTTTTTTAGAAGGAACGATAAAGCTTCCCATTATGACTACCAGAGTATAGTTTTTTCTTTTTTAAAAAGATGCAGAGCACTAAAAAATTAAAAAACAAAAATATTGTAATTTATTCTCCCTTGACATTAGAGATCTTCCTTGACATAACGAAAATAACACGTTTCTGGCAACAATGATAACTTTTTCTCACTGGCAACTCTGGTTTGACATTAGAGCAGCTGATCGTTTTGACAGTTACAGCTTCGCAGTTGTCTCTTGTGCTTGTCTGCGTTTTGCTGGTCGTAAGGAAGTGGAACATCAAATTTGTACTAGTTATCGGATAAAAGTTTTGATTCGGGCAATGTATTCCAATCCATCGATTCACGGTGCTAGACTTTGTCCAAATCTAGTTTGCGCTAAGAATGACTAAACGATGTCAAACTGATGGCCAACAGTATAATCTCGGTACAATCGACCCCGCAGAACAGTATGAAAAAAAAACGCCAACCGAAACTGGCACTGTATTATCAATCAGATTGGTATGTTCTGCTACTCCGATGTGAATCAGCAGTAGGGAGAACGGCAGACCAAAAATTTCTGTGCGTTTCTAACTAAACACGGTCGCATCTCGATGGCGGGTGTTGCATCCGAAAACTGAAGCCATCCACGCTGTGGCCAAGTGCAGTTACTACGCTTATTGCTGATTTTGATAAAGGCCTTAATTAAACTGAGATGACCGGAACCGGAAAATGAGCTGTAAACTCAGAAAATGCTTTAGGTCGCGATTGCCAAGCCATTTCCTGACTTTGCAACTTTTGACTTTTTGACACACATGAGCGTGAAGGTAAACAAAAAGTTTTCCGTGACATTTCAAGACATACTATGGTTTCTTTTTATAATTCGTGTTGTCTAGACACCGCTTGACACAACCATGCACAACTATAGTTTGTCTATATAAGGTTGTCCAAATGTTTATTTTTTGTTCAAAATTTCACAAAATTAAAAAAAAAGGTTTTTAACGGCAATAGCCTAAAAATATAAAATTGAATATCAAAATATGTGTTCCTAACCCTAACCTCATCGATTCAAGCTAAAAACGACATAGGGCTTTAGGACCCAATTGCGTTATTTGTCATAGAGAATAATTCAATTATCGGTAGCAAGTAGCCAAAATTGGTTGAAATTTTTACCCAAAGTTTGAGTTTGTACACTTTAAGGGCATTTTGAGTACTTTCAACCTAGCTTCAACTAAATCCGACCTATTTACAGGTAGAATCATTTAAGAGTGTGTACAACATATATTTTTGTCCTTTTTGCAGTTTTTTGCTTCTGGGTCTTGCGAATAAGTAATCAAAACAAACCCCACAACACTGTCAAATCTGGGAGGAAAAAAACGCACTGACATCTGCGTGCAATGCTTTATGGGTGCCATGCTTTTGTCGCCAGCATCTTAGCACATGCGAAAAAGAAACAGCAAGTCACTGCATACGTTTCACTCGACAATGTTAGCAGCCAATTTATCTGTCAGGCGGGCGCTTTTTCTGCAATAGCGCCCTTCGTTAAGTCGACTGTCAAACACCGTTCGATAAAATAGGGATAACACCCCGCTGCCTTGGTGACGACGGTGACGACCGAGAGGGTACATCTGACATAGAGTTTGCTGACATTTACCGTACTCCAAATTTTTTTTCCGCTGCGACAAATTTTTCACGGTGCACACAAACCCTAGACACAAACCACTAATACAGTCGAACATTAGCAATCCTTATTGCTATTCCAACGTGAATAGAGATTGCTGACATACGTATACGTATGCGCGATTTGTGTTCATTGGCAAATTTTTTTTCCATAGTGGTTCGCGATGCGCACAAACCACCAATACAGTCACACTAGCAACCCTTATATAGGGCTTTTGCCTAAGTGCAAGTGTATTAGTGATCTGGGGGGCACACAAAATCTCTGAGCCGCAGGCGAAATTGTATGCAAAATGTGCTGGCATCGGGAAACGATTTTACCAAGGATATAGGGAAAAAAATTCTAGATAAAAACAAATGGCGTACACGTATACGCGGCGAAGTGTGCGTTAAAGGCAAATCATAAATGAAGAAGCGAATGTTCGAGCAAAGCGACGGTCAAAAATGGCAACACAGTTTTGATTTGATTTTTTGAAAGGCTACTACACTAAAAGGACTAAAAGCAATATAAGCAGATTCTTTTGCAGCTAGATAATGTTACCAAATACTAAATACATCACAGCGCAACATTTTATCTCCTGCTCTGCACAACAAAAACATTTAGACCATCTTTCATTTACGGTACTAACGTATTTGCAACAAACATTCTTGACTCACCATGATATTGTTGATTGCTAGGAAATTGTACCATCCAATGTGCACAAGCGCTCATAAAAGTGCTATTTTAGCTTAAGTCGGTTCGGTCTCTTCAGCGCACCCTATTGCTTGGAATGTAACGAAAAAGTGCGTCGAAGATACCGAATCGATTGCAATTTTTTTGCAATCAGCAATATTGCGATTATTATCTAAAATTTTTCTTTCGTAGGTTAAGTTGTGCGCCTAACAGTTGCGCGCAGCTCTGTTCTGGTTGCTCGCAGTCAAAGTATCTCATTTACACTCACACGAAATCTCGTAAGAAACTGTCAACGCAAGGGTGATGAGAAAAGCAACAATATTTCTCTCTCGCTCATCAGCTGAATGCTAGGGTAGCTTGCTTCGTGTTTGTCCGTTCAAACATAGACCAGTTTTTTACAAACGCAATCAGCATTTAAATTTTATCATTGTCGGTTAACGTAAGACATTGTAACTGTGTTGTTTGTAAGTCTGTACGTAATAGAACAAAACAAATGTTATCTAAGCAAAGAATAAGAGCATAAACATAGAAAACTTACACGTGCTTACACTGTCAATAATACATGATTTACCTCTGCGCACAACTATATAAAGTTGAAAAACGAAATATTTTCTCGGGAAGCACAATATAAATTTTCTGCAATTGGGTATTTTAGCGGTATACAAATTTTTATATATTCTGATAAGATATGAAGATACTGTATCGTCACATGAAGACTTTTTCAAATTTGACTAGTGGAAGTAATAAAAAAAAACATTTTTTTTTTGTATTAAAAAAATATTTGGAATTAGACGATCGCTTATAAGTAAACCTCGTTTCTTCTTAGCTTGCTTTAGACAACACAGTGAATAGATACACACTTAACAAAAAGCACCGAATTCGGTAAAATTTTACCGAATTCTAAACAGCTGAACGTTCGGTAAAAATTTCGATGGTGCCAATCGACGTTTACAGATCATTAGTAATGTTTGGTGCAATAAAAAATTTTACCGAACGTTCAGCTGTTTAGATTTCGGTAAATTTTACCGAATCGTTTAAGTGTGTACACCATGGTCATCGGACGATACAAGTTTCATATGGGAGCTGTCAAAAGCTCGGTCAAAATGAAGAGCTCTATTAGAATGATAGAAGCGAGGGAGAGAATTTCTGACATCATGTCAATCAATCAGCTTGGTTGATATCTGTCAAACAGCAAGTCGTACTATTTTAGATTTTTATTCGTTTTTTCATGAAATATTGACTTAATTGAAATAAAAAAGAGCTGTTGGATTCAGGAAACGACGGGCTATCAAATGAGGCCAAAAAAACACTATTTTGGAAAAATTAAAATACCCAATTATTTAATAAATATTCACATATATTTTTGCTCTGTGTGTAAGAACAGAAACAGTCCAATAATAGTTATGCGATGGACGAGGGAAAATAACCGATATGCTTATTCTTGGAATGCATCTCGTTAGAAGTCTTCCAAATATTTTCACATCAAGATTAAAAATCTTCACTGTTACTCAAATATCTTCAAAATAAAATATCACTTTACATCTGGCATCTCTGCCCTTTATGCTGTCCGGTTACGCCGGTGCTGGCAAGGGGTTTCCAGTAAGGCGTAGTAATCAGAGATTACTTTTGTAATCATTTACGAATTAATTAGGCAATCAATGGTAATCAGTAGTATAATCCATAATTATCTTCAGTAATCATGATTAGTTTATAGTAATCACCAGATATTGATTACTGGTAATCAAAGGTAATCAGTCAAGTAATCAAAAGTAATTTTTTTCGAAGGTGCGTAGTAATCATTGCTGTTGGAAACCCCTTGGGTGCTGGTTACCAAGGCGGTTACCGTGCTTGTGCACGAAATGAAATTTTCATTGAAATGGTTGAAAACTTGGTTGAAATATTTCACTGAGAAATTTCAAAGAATGTCGTATGAGGGTAGCGTATATTTCAAACTTTTGCTAATGGCACTGAAAATATTGTCGAATTCGAGCAAAAACTGCCGTGCGGTGCGTGGTGCTACCTGCTGCGGTAATTGAAGGTATAATTAACAAAAGGGCGAATGTCGGGAGCGTAAACAAACCGAGTGAGGGTTGATTTTTATGCTGGTCCAGCAAAAAATAATTCTCACTCGTTTTGTTTACATTTGCGACATTCGCCCTTTTGTTAATTCTATCTAGAATTGACGGATTCGACAGAAACTTAAGGCCCAGACACAATGCATACGTATTTTACTACGTTGCGGATATTTGACAGAAAACCCATGGAAAAACTGTCAAATTGCCGCAACGTAGTAAAATCCGTATGCATTGTGTTTGGGCCTTTACGCGCTGACAGTAGTGGCCTTTGAACCTATCCGAACGGTGAGAAAATTGACAGTTTGCTTGAAGAATCGAAAAAAAAATTAACGGCCAAAAATCAATAGAAAAAGTATATTGGCATGTCTTCACATCAAACTGTTTCAGAGATATTTGAACCCGAAATATGACTTGTTTTTGAAAATCTGTAAAAAAACGAAGTAGCGCCACTGCTAGGGGGATTGATCAATCGGCACAATATTTTGGGAAATTGGTTGTAGGGTCGGAATGAACAATTATGCCAACTTTGGCTGAAATCGCTGATTGTCGGATCCAATTTTTCCGATTTTTGTGTACGTTTGAGATGGAATGACCCATATGATAGTTGAACCAAATCACCAAAAGTTAAACGAAGAACTGATTTCAGTATCTTAATATATGAAAATTTACTATCAATTGTTTTCTATCAAAATTATGCAACAAAACTGTCATTTTGTCGAGCTGCAAACCATACAACCTAAATTTTAATATTGCGGTTATCTCCCGAGCGCTTTATCATCGCTGCTGCAGGTGGATTTTTATAAGCGCCGCCATACTATTTGAAACAGGTAAGATTTATCTAGTTTCAAACCAGGTTGAATACGCAAATTCGATAAATATAACAAATGTTGGGCAAATCCGGCCAATTACGTCAAAGTTGTTTTTTTTTTACTTTTCTTCTTTGTTGGGGACATTAGACCACTGCGCCCTTAGGTTTCGTTTTATGTGACAACATTTAAAACAATACAAAGTATATAATGTACTTCAATTTATTTTATCATAAATAAAACTGGGCTTATCAATTTATTTGCTTTCCTGCCTGTAGTTTTTTGTATTTCACTGTGTTTTTCATTTTTCTTTTCTGCCTACCGATTATTGTGTAGTTTTTCTCGATAACTCACCCATTCCATTCGATTGCATTTAGTGTTCATCAGCTTGCTTTGACTATAGTTCCACCTTCGTTTCACCTGCCACTATTTTGTTGTAATTGAAAATTTGGAAGCTACTACAAATTGCGAACGACGTTGCTGTTTTGTCTTTTTTTCAAGTTAGCATTCTACCAGCTTCTAATTTGCATTAAGTCGATACATTAGTTTGTTGCTTTGTTTTCTGCTCGCTCTTATCTTCTTTATTTTTGCGGTAAACTTACCTTCTTTGTTTCTACTCTATTTGTGTTTGCTTATGTCTGTTGTTATACACTATCAATCAATGTTGCTAAATAATTCGTAATGGCCATAATGCTAACCTGTTTTGCGCAATATAATCAGTGTGTTGCTATTTACGTGGGGTGAAACTTAAGCTTAACAAGTATTATTTAACAAATTAACGAAAACAACTGTCAATCACGGTACGCGACGACATGTGTTTGCTTTGTATTTTAGTTTTTATTTTTTCTTTCATGCAATTCGACTCTGTCAGAGATCATTGCGTTCGCATTGACTACTAGTAATAATTATAATGGATCTGCTGGTTTATTAATTATTTATACTTTATACAGCCACACAACCTAGTCTGCACAGCCTACTACGAATACAAAAGGTTTCTTTGCTTACTCTGAATATATACTCTACGCCATTGCTGGAACTAAAAAGTTTTTAATGTATTTGTTTGATTCTTTGATCAAACATACATGATTTCGTGGTGCAAAACCGAAGAACGGTGATTGAGTTAGTCACAATTTCCTCTGCTTTGGTATTATCGTTAGATATTCTTCCTGTTGATGAGTCATTTTGGTTTGATTTGACAATCAATCACTCGTAGATTATGCTACTTAAAAGCTCTGGCTTGTCCGGGGGGCGTACAATTATCAAGATTGAATAGAGTGACCAGTGTTGCAAATGGTGGGAGAATGTATCAATTTTACGATAAGCCAATTGCTTTAGTGTTACTTCAATTGTGTTGGCTGCGTTTGTTTCTGGCGTCCACTACAAGCATTGTTACTATTCAGTGTATTTGTTATAAATTTGACCTGAATAAAAGTTTAAATATTTTTCAGTTTTGTTTTCCTGAATAATTTTAAAGTTATTATCTGAATACACCGAAGAATTCACTTTCAGATCTCTGTCTACAATATTGAGTTTGTTAAATAGATTTTTGCTTTTTCCGATAAATATGTAACATACTTTTGAGTCATTTACTGTTTTTAAGTGACATTTTCTCTGAGAACGAGTTTTTTTACATTCACATTTTTTAAGAGTTTCATCGTAAGAATACGCTTGAGAATCGGAATTCACAATACAATTTACTATCATAGCGTTTGAATCGGAATGAGGCTACAGTATTTTACCTCTTCTAAACTGGGTATTATCGGGTTGGTATAGAAGGTTCCTTTCAAAATAGGGCCCATATCCACTAGCGCATGAAATTGATTGCCCACAAAGCATCCAGCTGAATATGGGTCCTAGCTTAAGGGACACCTCCTGCTTGTGTTGTCTATGTGTGTAGGTGTTGTAACATGCGGGATAGTGGTTGGCCGTTGCTTTTTTTGGATTAAAAGTTTGGCTCAGTGATAAATTATCCGTTTTTAGTATGATTTTTTCTATGTAGGCCATGTGGAAACGTATGTGCCAAAATATGACAGTAAACATTATGGAGAATTAGTATCATTAGATAAGGGATTAACAATTTGGGGTGGTTGGAGGTTGAATATCACGGTTTTGAATTATTTGTTTAAGATTAAACTAAAAATCTTTTACGGAATGGCTGAATTCTTTTTTACATGTGGTTGTGATTATAGCGCTTGATAGGCTTATTATTTATTATGGTATTCAATAACTATAAAATGAACCCTTTAACTTCGTTGTTTACATTGTTATGTAAATTATATGATTAATCACATAATAAATATCTGAGAAGAGTACCGGTTGATGCAAGATAATTGGTTTTTGCAAAATTCTCCTTTTGATTTTGTGTATTATCATCTGAGAATTATCATTACTTGTGATACCATATCATAATCGTTGAACTGATTGATCGGCAATTATAATGCCAAATGCGTTGTGGCAATCAAAATACCAAATAATCTCTATTGTTTTGCTTTTGTTTTGATAGAATAGCAGGAATGGTGTTTATTGAAATCTACCGGGGATTTCGCACAGCTGTTGACAATAATGGCATTAAAAATATTTAATCATTTGGTTTTAATATGTAAACAACGATTGGCAGAGGAAATAAAAAGCGTTATGTTGCTTCTGCTGGGAGTAGAATTTATAGCATTCAGAGTTTGATGTCAATTTTTTACCTTTGCATTTACATACAATACTGTAAAGCCTTTTTGCTTTCGCCTTCAACTGGCATCAAAGCCAAAGTTATGGGGATGATGACATTACATTGTTCACGAGCTTGCTGAAACCAACTAAAAATGTTAGTACAAAGTAGTTTTAAACTCCAGCATAAACTGAGCATCTTCTCGTGCGATATAAAAACTGGGATTTTATGATTTAATGCACTGTAATAACAATGATTATTATAAATTCATTTATTTAATGTTTTATTACTAAAATTCCATATTGAATGCCGACTTATTCACATCAAATTACCGTGGATACTCAACCTTTTATTTTGTCAGAGTCCGTTTTGCACAATTTAGTGACCTGCATGTAACAAATATCTCAGAAGATCTTAGTAAGGTAACGAAACTAACTGATTACTTCCTAAATCCGAAAAATAACACCATTATTTTGCTCAGCTTACTTATTATTATCATTACAAAAATAGTCTTGATTGTGCTAGGATTATTAGTTTTGCATCGTTCTGCTACAGTGTATTTTTTTTCGCGCTAAACTTGTGCACTTTTAATAAGTTCAAATCAACATTTTACTCAATTTTCGTTATTTACAGTACTAATAAAATAGTTGCATTTTTTGTTTGTTTGTCATTTATTCGCTGCAAACGAAATGTTGCTACTGGTGAACAAATCTCGGTTAAGGACTTCACATGCTTAACTGTTTCAGTGAAATATTTACATGGATATGCAAAATTGCCGCTCTCTGAAACGGATGTGTGAACATACTGAGTTTAAATCTTCCACTGATCGACAATTTAGTGTCATTTGTTTCAATATTTGCCTTCCGGTTCAAGAGAAACAAACTTTCGAACGTTCTGTTGTTGTTTTATGTTTCTATTGTTATGTCCGATTACAAGGTGTCATCGGTTTATTCAGTTTTATCTTATTTGTTTTCGATTTAATCTCACTCTTTAGAATTACTTAGAAAAAAGTCATTTTCGTGTTTTGCTTACTAGTCATTTGATGCTTTCTGCTAACTTTCTCTCCGTTGTCATACGTGCAAGCGCTACACTCTGTAGTCAATGCCCTGAAGTTTGGTTTTGATGTTGTTATTGTATTTTTCGTTTTTGTTGCAAAGTTTCTTATTACTTTCTAATGAATACTGATTTGCATGCTTGATATTGATTCTCATAGCATTGAAATGTACATCTACGGTGTTGCCAAAATTGCCACAAGGAAAACTGCTTGAAGTTCAACTTTTAAAACATTCCCATTTGTAGGTTAGAATTACAACATGTCATCAAGTTGGAAGTTAATTCTTTCAAGCAGTTTTCTGAGGGTTGGGTGCACCCTTTCCCTCCTTTAATGGGACGTTTGGCTAGGAGACACTTTAATCGAGAAATTACGTTTCTTGGTATTCCAAGAAAATGATTGTTCTAAGATTTGCTCTGGCGTTCAAAATCCGCCATGTTGCGTCTGTAGCTTCATTTGTAGCTTAGTTACTGCTTCTTAACAATAGCTTGAGTATATGTATTAAAATTACAACATGTTAATTGATTTTTTTCCTCTGTACTACATTACTTCCAAAGAAACTAATCCCTATTACAGTTACAGTAGTATCATAATGAAATTTTATATTTTGTTTTAAATATCATATCAGCTAAAACAGTTACTCTTCTCGGAAGATGAAGTATCAAACACTGTCTGGTGAGCGGTGCGCGGTGGTGGAATTTTGGGTTTGCTTAGTCGTCCGGATCGAGCCCGATCAGTTCGGCTTGCAGCCGACCCTTGGTTTTGCAGCAAATGGTGAGGAAGAGTAACCGCACCAGCAGACGAAACTGCTGCGACATGCTGGTCATGATGACGATTTTCCAGAACGAGTTCAGAATCCCTAGCCAGACGGCACCGAACTGGATCATCGGGTTGTCGTACCGTTCCTCCATCACTAGCTCATAGATCCGCAGCCCGATGTACGGTCCCCACGAGACCCAGAAGGAGAACACCAATGCGAATGACATACAGTGGCTCGGGTTGGCCAGATTTTCGGCCAGTGCCGTGGCGTACTCCTTATCATGGATCGGTGCTCCCGATCGCACTTTACGCATCATCGTGAAGATATAGCCATAGTTGTAGACGATCGAGATTACACTCGGCCCCAGGACCAGGATTGCCAGCGTTGCACTATAGGCAGCCATGTTGCCCCACTCGAGCATGCAGATGTGGGTCTCTGGATTGTAGAAGGCTTTGTTGAAGCCGAGCAATGGTGGACAGCACAGCATCGCTGCCGAGATCCACGTGAAGGCCATCCAGCATTGGCATCTGTCGGTGTAATTGTGTGGGTGTTTTTTACAATTATTTTCATTGTGCGTGTGGGTGGCACGTGGGGCACCGCAGTACATTTAAGGGGCAACGCGGCGGCGGCGGTGACGGTGAGCGGGATGATCAAAATCACGGATGCAAGAAAGAGAAAAAAAGAGTGTTAGTAGCTGGTAGAAAAGGTAACTCTTTGATAGGCATGTATGCGTTTGTAGTATAATATAGGAAGAGGTGATCTGAAATTCGCTTCGGATGACATTTGTATTTTTATCGTGATCGTTTTTTCTTTAAAAAATGAAATTTTGGAGTATTTTTGATAGCATGATGACTTTTTGATGACTATATTAAATTGGTTTACCTACAGTGTGTAAGGATTTTTGCACAAAATTTGAAAGAGGTGTCTGTACTGTGTAGCTGGGGTAGAGATAAAGTGGAACATGACACTGACAGCTTTCCGCGTTAACAGGGTTCGAGTGAGTTCTGCATGTTAGCAGATAAATGCTCAAATCTGGGATACGTAAGAGAGTTGCCATGACGATGACTGCTATCAATAACAAGGGGCAAATTGGACAGCGTATCCCTGCATCCGGAATTCACATTGGCGATCCGGTCAACTTGAACTTTTAATGTATTTGGGAAAATAAAGCTTTCTGTTTTGCAATTGAACCATGCATGGTTTTATCGTTGTTATGCAGAACACAGGTGGAAGCAGTTCATCGATGAACACCTCAATGGCGAAGTTGCAGAAGGAGGCGGAATAGGAGCTACCCGAGAAGTACTCTTGGAAGATAGTAATGTCACAGCGCCTGATCTTCAAGAAGTCAAACGAGAAATCGGGTTGCTGAAGTCCAACAAAGCCGCTGGTAAGGACCGCCTACCGGTAGAACTTTATAAACTTGGTCGAGAAATGCTAATAACGGCCCTACACTGGGTTATTTCCAAGATGTGGGGGGAGGAGAATCTACCGCAGGAATGAATGGAAGGAGTAGTTTGTCCCATCTTCAAAAGAGGTGATCGACTCGACTGCTGCAACTATCGCGGCATAACGTTGGTAAACGCCGCCTACAACGCGGACTCTCCCAGATCATTTGTTTCCTGTGCCCAAAAAACACAACAAGCGAGATGTGGACCCTTATTATGTACATCATCGACCGCATGCCTGCGATGACGCAAAGCGAAGTCATATACACCGACCTGTCAACCGCCTTTGATAAGCTCAGCCACTTAACCACAAACGCTGAACTCGAAAGATTTGGGATAAGCGGAACACTCCAGCTGATGGTTGCCATCGGCGATCCAGTACATTCTGTGCCACCTGGGGTATTCCGCAGGGTAGTCAACTCGGACCGCTCATATTCCTGCTCTATTTCGACGCAAACCTCGTGCTCGAAGGACCACGATCTACTCAACTGAACATTGCCTCGCATCCCAACACCAGCTCAATATTTTCACCCATTAGTATACCTGAAATAGATTGGTTGTCCCTCAAAATGTTCTGTAATACCCTTCTCACGAAAAAAAGATGTCTACACGGTTGTACTTGAGTACAACCGAGCGGGTCAATCATATCAAAGACCATGGGGTAATCCTCGACACAACGTTAAAATTCAGACGGCATATCTCGTACATCGTCAACAATTCCTCCAAGATACTGGGCTTCATCTTCTGGATTGTCAAAAAACATTCCCGGGCGTCTACTGTTTTAAAAGCATTATACTGCTCTCTGGTCCGATCGATTCTGGAGTACTGTTCTGCTGTCTGGAACCCGAATTACCACAACAACTCTGAACGAATCAAATCCGTCCAGCATTTCTACATCACAGTTGTAGAAACGCTCCACTGCGCGCGTTCCTCGTACTCGCATTTTTTTAGACGGTGAGTTTTTTTTCTGCAGCTCTATCTTTTCCATACCTTTTTCTGTGCGAGCATGCGATTCTTCGTCTGGTTCTTCTCACATGTCACTCTCAGGAATCCTTCTTAATGGTACAATGGATGTTCCTTCACAGCCCTGAATGTAAAATATCAAAAACACTGGGCGGTAAATCCCTTCATAAAAAATTAATGCGACGGCCATTGTTGTTTGGGGTTCAGTATCGAAGGGTTCATCTTAATGGGGCTACTGCCAAACTCTGTAGACCAAGATAGAGATGTCAAGGAGGTGTGCGTATTTCGTTACCACGCCATCTACCCACTGGATGTTGAAACGCAGCGTTCTCTCAGTGTGAGCCTTCGCCGCGTTCGACAACATTGCGAATTTTACGCACGACGAGCTTCAACTCGATATTTGGTTCCCAAAAAGATCGTACAAAGATGAATGACATCTGAAAAGTAATCCGTTCCGTATATCTATTGTCGCTATTCATGGTACATATATGATTAGACTTGATATTGGACTTGAAATCGGAATTGAAATTGGCCTTATTATTTTACTCGAAATAAGAAAATAAGCATTAGTCTCGAATTGGGCTCGAGGTATGACGCTGGTTTTACAAGCCAGTCATTGTATGTTCGAATATTCGCTGAAAGAGGCTATTAAAAGGTGTCCCACTTCCCACATCAAATTGCATTGCGGAAAGAACGCAGTAGAAAATTACCCACTGGGTATTTTCTCTTGAAAACTTGGGTAGTAGTAGTTTAGAGTGTATTGTTTACACTGTATTTTTATCGCTGTTAGTTTTTCGAAAGTTGTAAAAACATGACGTCACCCGAAATGCAACGTCGCGAATTGATTTTGCGCAACCACCTGAAAAATCCTCAACTCTCTCATCGGGACATTGGAAAACAACTCAGAATCGTGCAGTCAACGGTGAGTCGTGGGATTAAACGTTTCTACGAAACTCTGAGCATCGAACGGAAGGATAAATGCGGTCAGAATGGATGTTCTATTAGTGATCAGGATCACAAGCGTGTCGTTAAAGCGTTCAAGTGGAGTCCCAATGCTTCGGTCAGGGATGTGCCCAAAAAGTTGAATCTGTCCAAGTGTTTCGTTCAGAGAGCCAAGGACCGGGAGGAACTGCATACGTAAAAGTGCAGAAGGCTCCAAATTGTGACGAACCGCAACACACGATGAGAAAGTCACGGGCCTGAAAACTGTACACCCAGATGCTGACGTCTTGTCATGGATGATGAGACTTTCGTCAAGGCGGATTTCCGGCAGCTTCCGGGGTTACTGTTCTTCACAACCCAGCACAAGTTTGATGTTCCGAAGGAGATAAGGAAGCAGAAACTTTCTATGTTTCTAAGAAATACATGAGTTGGCAAGCGATCTGCTGATATGACAAACAGATTGCGCCGTTCGTAACTACCGGGACTGTAAACGGGCAGATCTACTTTAAGGTACGTCTACAGATCTGAGGAACACATTAAGAAAAAGTGAGTTCGTACAGAAGAAGCTGCAGCCAGATGTTGTAAAGAACCTTATGCTAGCTTAACTCTACTAAGCTTAAAGTGCGAGCATACGGTTATGGTATTGAAGTTGAATGTAATAAATATACCAAAACCTTACTAATGAGTTAAATTTTATTGCCTGAAAGTTTGAAAAGGATCGGTCAATTAGGTAATTTTCTACAGCGTTTTTTCTGTGGTGTAATTTTATGTGGGATACCCTCCGTTAGAGTAAAAAGGTTCGTAGCACTAGCCCCGAAATTGTCCTGCCCTTCAATAGATGGCTTCCTTTTTGTATACCAGCTTAGCGCAAAAACAAACCCTCACTCGGTTTGTTTAAATGTTGGACATCGGCGCTGTTGAAATGATGGTCATCATTTAATTATTAACTTTACGAGCACTGTTGCGGGAGATTGTATTTTCGATCGGTCTTCTAATTATTCGGCATACGCTATTTTTGTGGTTCATCAACTTGACGAACCAACTTAACTAACTCCAGTAATTGAATATGAAAACGAAACAGTTGCCATATTGGTAAGAAATGCTGATAGTTTTTCTCAGAGTATGGAGGGTGAATAGAGTGTAGGCCCAAAATAGAAGTCGAAGAAAGTGGTCCTATAATTTTGTAACATTTAAATGCCGGTAAGGTGAAACGCGATCGTAAATTTCTTCGTACTGAATACAAATGCCATCCGGTTAGCTGTTGAGCTATAATTTCAGATTCCTCGATACAAGTGCAAAGTAATTTGAGGGATGAAGAAGGTGCAAAAAACGGGAAGTACCAAAACTACGTTTCTATGTCGTGTGTAATAGTGTGTAATATTCAAATGAAAACTACATCCGTACTATTCTAAGATCGGTGTAAGATACTAGTTTACTACTACGAGTATAGTGGTGAATATATGTTGAAAATAGACAAGACAATAGAAAGGCTATTCTACAGATAAATTGATAGTGTGATTAAATTTACTGTTCGAAAAAGAAAAATTGATAGGGCAATAAAATAATTAAAAACATTATTCAAAACTAATGTACGGACTCAAGCATCAAGTCATCTATACTAGGTCATTGATTTATTATTAGAATTAATAAAATACTGTTCCTAAGTATTCATTTCCCAAAGCTTCAAATGAATAAAAAAAAAACATTTCATAACACGTTGATTATGCTTTTAGTTTATCCTATTCTATAAAAGAAAATAATAAAATCAAAATACAGTAAGTAAATGTTAAAAAAGCATATTTTTTAATAACTAAAAACTTAGTAGAATTGAACTCAATATCAAACCTTCCATTCCTAGAATTTCATATCGACAACAGAGTAATTAGCACACATCAGAAACAAATACATCGATTAATGTTGAATAGTGAGAAGAAAAAAAATGTTGTGGAAGAAGAAGAAAAAACACTAAATTTCTCTCTTTGCATTTCCAGCAACGATTTTCTCTACTACTCTCTTTGATAACATAGAAAAGAGAGAAACTGGGGGGAGAGAAACTACAAATTTACTTGAAAGTGAAAATCGGGGATGGTCATTTTAGAAAGTTTGGGTAGAAAACAATTTAGTACCTAAGTAAAGTTGCATGCAAAATATGACACTTGTTTAAATGTCTGGTTATCAAAAAGAAACGTGTCATGAACAACTAATGTTTTATAATAGTTTAGTAACCACTTTGGCAGCTTCAGTTTTCATACTTTTCTTGAACATTATCTAGTTCTATATTAGTTCATTTAAAGTTCATGTTTTGCATGCACATTTTGATTAGCCTAACACACATATATCTACAGTTTTGTACAAATCTAAAACGGAACGTACACACATGTGAGGTGCGATAACACCGAAAGTAATTTAGAGTAATTTTTGTATAGGTATTTGATTGTTGTTAAGTATTTGTTTGTAAACACACAGGGAAAATAGAGGGCTTGTTTGGAAACGTTCCTTAATTGCAGAGGGAAAAAATCAAGATTCTCTAGAATCGTTCATCTCGTATGTCGCGTTAGTTCTTTAGTTTAGTAGAGGATTCTGGGGAAGGTACATCTCGCGCTGGGACCTTCGGTGGACTAAGGAAGAATCCCACCTTCGACGCAACAAATATTGTCCCTCTTCGGGCTCATTTACCTGGTTTTCGTCTGTATGGTTTCATAGCGGAGCGGTTTCCGGACTGCTAAATACCGATCGACCGAAATCCACATGAAGGTGTACACTGAGATGGACCAGAGGGTGACCTCCAGGTACCCAAGCATCATACACACCACGTTCCCGTACACCCAGTCGCCATAGTAGGTCGGATACACGTACAGAGGCACTATCAGCAGACCACATAGTAAATCGGCAACGGCCAGCGATAGCAGGTAATAGTTTATGACCTCATGCGGACCTATTAGGAGCGAAATATTTTCAAGCAAAGTACGTGTTTTGATATGATTTTATGAGTACACAATCAAACGAAACCCGGCTTCATTGTGAAGTATCAACCGTTGTCATCAGATCTCCGGCATCCGAACGATAGAACTTACCCTTAAAGTTAAGATATGTGGCAACTACGATGAGGTTCGCTACGATGATGGCGACCGCTAGGATGAGAATGATAGTTGCCTGCGTAAGCGCCTCCAGGGTTGAGCCGGATTGCAGGTGACTCAGCCCGTGCATCGTAACTCCTGAAACAGAGACGGGCGAGATAAGCATCGTAGACGGCCGGGGGCATCACTAACTACTGGGGCTGGCCGGGGTCCACCTTACAGTTTACCTCGCATCCGGTCATGACGTTTCGGCACCGGAGCAGAGAAAATTGACCGGCGACGGTGTGCTGCTACTTTTATTTTCGTTGATAAAATCTGATTGCGGATCTGTCTGCTTCACACAATTGGTAGTTTTACACATCTAGTGGCGACCGCTCATCGGACGCTGCACCGCAAGCTTGAAGCCAAAATAATCTGCAATTAAAAATAGAAACATAATCTAAAATAATAATCCATTCACTAGTTCACCACAGCATATTTTCAGATCGAATTTCATCTCCGTAAGTGTGGCATCATCATTCATCACATCGGATTCCGATGACAGGCTGTTCGGTTCGATTAATTTTCCAAATAGCGCAAATTTAATTTTCACATTTCCCGTCTCTTAGCGCTTGCCCTGTTCGGTACGGTTCGGTTGCGATAGACAAGAATGGAAACCCCCTTTGGGGACACAGCAGTTGGGTAGTGGCCATAATGAGATTGAAAAGATAAACTATATGCGATGGATAGAGATATGCATGAACTGTTCTTGTAGGTCTTGCTCGCCAATGTTTGTCATCAGCCAGCAGTGCCAGAACCGGCCAGACCGTCGTTGTTGTTGTTGCGTTGTTGAGCCGCAAATGAGGCCGTGAACGGGTGAAATGAATGTCTGCCACCTTTTGGTAGCAAAAAGCGGTAAAATGGCTAAACAGTCGTCAAATCCCTAGGAGCAAATATTGAGCTCTTTGCTCGAAATGATGCCAGTGAGTTATGGATTAGGTTTTCGAAAAAGGTGTGTGCTGTCGAGGATTAGCGGTAGTAATAAAGCTTGAATGGCATTAACTGCTGAAGTGGTAAAGAATAATTTACAGGGCTGAGAAAATGGTATTTTGTTATTAGTTCTATAGTTGGTCAATCGATGATTTACGACGAATGGGGAAATCGTGATAGAAGTCATAACAGTTAACAGCTCCGTAATAGAGATGGTCGGGTAGCGGAAAATTTACCCGAAACCCGCACCCGTACCCGTACCCGCCGGGTACGGGTCGGGTTCGGGTATTGAAAAAAAATAATTTGCGGGTTCGGGTCGGGTACGGGTTTGGTTTTGAAACCGGGTACGGGTCGGGTCGGGTCTATTGACCTCGTTTAACACTAAAGATTGTCGGGTATCCGGACCCGTACCCGTGCCCGACGGGTTGCGGTCGGGTTCGGGTATCAAAAAAAATAAACTTGCGGGTTCGGGTCGGGCACGGGTTTTTATTTTTTTTCCTAATCGGGTACGGGTCGGGTTCGGGTATTCAAATTTTCATACCCGACCATCTCTACCGTAAGTATGGGCGAAAAACAGTTTTGTGGTTCATTACAAACTACCTATTTGCGAAAACTCCGCTGTGCATTTCTTTTGTAAACGTTATGAAAAAAACAAATCAAATTTGTTGATATAATTGTCATCAAATTTGCTAATTGAACAGCTAGCCTATGCTATCTGTAACCTAAAGCTATAGAAGTACGGCATTAATAAATACTTATACTTCGGGCATAAAGAACAGTATTCTTCAGCGGTCTATCAACGATCTAGACCACACAAAGGGTGTTTGATCTACTTAAACTTGACGCATTTCCTTTAATCGTGCATTCAAAAAACCTGCACACAACTCATTTCATAAGTGTGTGTGAACAGAATGATGCCTATATTTTGATTTTAACATTTTGTTTGCTCTACAGTTGACAAAATGGCGTTCCCAAGTAAGGGGAATCTTAAAAACCGCCAAATTTTGAATCAAAACGGAGAGTAACCTTAATTTGCGATGGTAGGGGAAGGCTGTCCAGAACGCACCCCATGCTATTAATTGTTTAAAAACGCGGAAATTATTTAGTAAAAATATGGATACGCATTTTATTTTGGTGTAAAATAAGCTAATAGGCACATTCAATAAAATCAAGCGATTATCCGCGATCACATTCCACATGTAAGAAATCTCGGTTTTCTCTTAAGCTTTTACCACTAGTCGGTATGCAAATTTCATAATAAATACAGTCTATCTAATTGATATATTATTATACTCGATGATTCATCATAAAAACGGCATTAGCTGGGCATGTTTTTCACATAAATTGCAAGAAACCTCAAAATACAAAACAGGGGTAGAATGCACCACAGCGGGATCGAACAGTTATAAAATATTTTTAATTTGCAGTACATCTTTTGTTTCAGATTATTTATTAAAAATGTAGCAATATTATGTATTGTATAGGACTTAGAATTTGCCTTAAACCTAATTGTATATTGTTTAACTTACAATATTTCATCACACATCAGTTGGAGAAAACTAAATGAATAAATTTTATTGCCAATTATGTTTAGATATGAACCCATTATTGCATCCATCCTATCCCAGCAAACGAACGCTATAACAAACGCTATAACAAACGCTTCCGCCATTTTTGAAGCCTAGTTTTAGGAGTTTCTGCAACACGTGATTATATGTAAATTTGCTGTTTGCGTTTAACGCCTAGCTGGGCAAACTTGATGCGTTTTGTCCACAAGTTTTGGCGTTTTGTCCCACATAATGATTTTGACTCTTGCTAAAAATCGTCATAAATAACAAAATATACCGGTTTTTGTTAGGAAATTTCACCAGGAATAAGTGTGAAAAAATCCCAAAGTCTTCTAGAAGTTGAAAAACGTGGAACAAACACACCGTTGCTCTGCAAAATGATGTTTTGCTTAAGCGGTGCGTTCTGCACAACTTTACCCTACTCTCCGTTCGCACCTCCTCGAGTTAGCGAAATAGTTAAAAGTAACCAATTCAATCAGTGACCAAACATAATAAAAGTGTTCGGGGAACGTTCGTCGACAGTCAAGTGTAGAGTAGAGAAGTAATGAGCCTTGACGAAAAATGTTGATAGTTGAGAGTTAGCAATAAAATATGTGTGGTGGAAATATTCCGTGTATCTCGATTCTCCGGCACGTCGCCATTTTTCTGTGACTGAAACTGAAACGTCAAAAACACTGGGCGGGAAATCACTTAATAGAAAATCAATGGCATGGAGTTCAGTAGCGAAGGGTACTGGGTACGGTCAAACTCTGTAGACCAAGATAGCGATGTTGAGGGAGTGGCGTCATTGCGTCAGCGTTATTCTGACAGTTCTGATACCCTACCCAAACGCAACGGCTACGAACAACCAGCAACTTTGTCTTGGAGTCTTTGCCATAGATTCATGCAACAAACCAAGACCATAGAGCGGGAGTTTGGTACCTGAAACTCGATCCGCTATAACCCCGAAAGTTTGGCGTTCGTGGCACTTTAGGAGATCTGTGGCAACGACGAAAAGGTGTGGAACATCCGTGGCGGATCGAGAGCGGTGGAGCTTCCAACGAGATGACCACCGGTTTTATAGTGTTGAGCAGAATGCTGGATCGAGAGATGATCTGGAAGATGATCAACGAGCAGACCCAACAAACATTTTTATTTAAGAGCAGCTTATTCAACTACTATATAGCTAAAACCGAAAACCAATGGAACAAGCGCTTAATAGGCTGCTACACAACAAAAATGTTCGTTGGGGAGGTTGAAGAATTCGGTAATTGAATATATACACCAAACATACGAATGAGCCACATACATTCACGCTTAATAGCATCGTTGAATATACGAATTTCGTCGACACAAAAGTGCGAAATAAAATGTTCCACTGCTTCTAAAGCAACTAACACTACTTTAAACTATTCCCTATTAATGGTAATACAATTTATGGCTGTTTCGGGCATTTCCGGGTATCCTATATCCATTAAATCGGCCACGGTCATAGTTCAACATACATTTTTTGAACGAATTTGCGACATTCATGATGAGCTATATTCGTGATAATATCCAATGCCGATGGATGAATTATCGGCAGTACAGACGGATGGTGCATGTTCATGGAGGACGTTCATCAATTCAAACGTTCATTTTTTCGCGAATTTATTCTTCAACCACTGAAAACGTGGGTTTGTGTGAATAAAATAATTTTTTCACATTTAATTCTACTATTGCTACAAATTCACCAAATATTCACTTATGTCGAATTTGTTTATTCAATCCGGATTGAAACTGGATGAATTTTATTTGTCAGATAGGAGCAAATGAACACAAAAAATTCATTTAGTTCCAATCCGGATTGAATAAACAAATTCGACATTAGCGAACGATCCGTACGCAAAATATTCGCTTTAAAATAGTTCTTAAAGCAAATTATTCACTTTCACAAAAATATTTCGCAGATACGTATTTTGCCTGCTATTGTCAACCCTTAGTGGTTGGTGAAAATTCTCGACCGTCGGGTTTGAACTGGTAACTAAGAAGAAGCGCCCAACGTAGCTCTAGTCATCCCAAGCCCCTATATAGCGCCTTCACGTGGCCATACCTGGAAATACTCCAATTTGTATAAATAAATGAATTGCCATGCTAGGAGGTACGGGATCGTGTAGTTTTCAGTTTCTGGTCTTAAAACTGTAGTTTTGGGTAACCATAGCACCACACGGACACGACTTTATTATTAATTGTTATATTAATTAAATATTTTCAGAGAGCGAAATAAGGCGCTATATCCTCGGCCAAATGCATCCTGACTTCTGGTCTAAATGCCATTAGTTCATCCCCGAGAGTCAGGAGTATCACTTCACCTTTATTTGCAAAAATACTCCCAACGATTGTATTGTAGATAAACATATTATATAGGAAACGTCTCGTCTCGAGGTCTACACTTTCTTCCTTCCCCTTAATTTCAAGCAAGTTGAATGGAATTAGGTGTTGCTAGGCAATAAGTCGGTCGGTCGGCTGATGTAATTTATACAGACTTAAAAGCTGCTTTCGATCGACCTTAGCTGAAATTTTCCCGACTTGGTGCTTCCCAACAATTAGTCGAATGGCTAAATTCGTATCTCAGCGGTGGAGTACCACGCGTCAATTTACCAACATAGCTGGGGTTCCACAAGGCAGCAACATAGGACTTTTGCTTTTCCTACTAAATGCAAAGTGATGAACTTTTACTGCATCAAAAACCTGATAAATTTTAATTACACTATTACCGGTACTGAGCTATACAAAGTGTACCAAGTTTGCGATGTCGGTGTTCTACTGTATATTGCGGAGTTTCCACCTATTTAGAGTCCTACGCGAAAATTATTAGCGTGGTTATTTTCTGCGTTTTCGACATATGTTTGCAATTTAGCAATTTAAACCATCAGGTTTTCGTTATTGCCTCCCCACTACCCCCTTCCTTGCTTGACAAGCATATTTTCAATGCATTTTGTAAGTACAGGATAATTATTATTAAAAAAGAATTTGCGTTGGACTCGTAAAATTGCTGCATGGCACAATACCAGACTGACATTTAATTTGCACTGTAAATCAGTCATCTCTATGTAAAGCATTTCGGCAACCTGGATTTATCTCCAAGGTTGGGAGAAACTTTGAGAACGTCCACTGCCTCAAATCGTTATAATCTCTAGTTCGTCCGCAGCAGTTTCCTGCGGTAATCTGGTTTGGTTTCCGATGCAACTTATTTGGATCCTACGTTGTATTAAAGTGTTTCCCAAACTAGAAGTTGGAGTTGTCTGACTTCGGTGCGCCATCGCACGTATTTGCACTGAGGTTAAAAAGATCTTGCTTACTTTAAGATTTTTATTGAGTACATATCTTATATATCAAATTCATCAAGCAATAATAGCAATTAACAATAATAATCAATCATTAATAATAATAATAAATAATATTGGTTCCCTAGTAGCGGTACATGTGAGCAAATGTATTATATTGATAATAATAGTATTCTTCTCTAAAATCCTGAAGACACGACTGCTAGCATCATTGCGGCATGAAAGGTTACCAATGTACATCGTAAATTTGATACATCTATCGGAAATAACTCAAATTTCTGTATAGAGTTAAGCCAATTTTGGATACAATTTACAAACCGCAAATCAAACTAAACGGGTTGAGTTATTTTTTTGCAGGACCAGCATAAAAAAATCAGTTCTCTCTCGGTTTTCTCGTGATTGTGACATTCGCGATTTTGTTGGTTCTATCTTTAATTCGCGACTACGAAGCTCTATCATCCCTTTCACACTCATGAAATTGCTCATATGAAGACAGAATCAACAAAAGGGCAAATGCCACAAGCGTAAACAAACCGGGTGTGAGTTGATTTTCTTATGCTGGTCAAGAAAAAAAAAAAACTCTTATGCTGGTCATGCAAAAAAAAAGTCGCTACAATCTTCTCAGCAAATTTAATCCTGACGCGTTTAGCTCTCCCCAACAAACATTTTTCTTGAATAGTAGCTTGTTCGACCATTGTACAGCTAATAACCGGGTAACATGCGCTTAATAAGCTGTTATTCAACGAAAATGTTTGTTGGGTCGTGAAACAAGTCGTGTGTCACCGTAACCCGTTCAATACATACACTATGTTTAAGCTTCCGCACCAGTAAATGTTTAGTCTTCAAAACAAGCAACGACAAAAAATCATTATAGAGTGTAAGAAACAGAATGATATTTGACAATAATTCTTCATTCACTCACATATCCAGGCTTGATTTGCTCGTTTTACTTTATTTTTGCTCTTTTGACTACAGAGTCCCAGTCAAACAAAATTCGAAATAGTGATGCATAGGCCAATTGTAGAGTTGATTATTATCTACAGTATTGTTGAAGAAAGTATAGTTTTATCTTTTATATTTATGGCGCTATGGGGCTGATACGCCGCTGGTAGCCAAAAGAGCACTTTTTTTGCTACCAATGGCAATGCAGCTCTGTAACGCTATACAAAAGATTAAACTACACTTTCTTCAATAATATTGTAGATAATAAGTAACAATTTTTTTTTTTCCATGTGTGGACTCATTACTGCGACCAGTATAGTTGATCTATTGTAATATCGCCCGGGTGTTTGCTGTATGACCTGCACTGCATTTCTTTTTGCTATAATCGCTATTGAGTGAGCGATATGCTTATTAAATTTTATGCGTGCTTGCGTGTATTGGGGTTTACCCTTCCTTCAAAGCTTAATCTACTTTACCCAATTATTCCTTGCTGCCAGCACTATCCCATATTATAGCCGTCCCTGGCGAGGACTCATTCGTACCTCTGACCAGTACACTTAACTATAGGAGGGACATTTGCACTGTTAAGAGGCTTCAGAGGGTAAATATAGAATTCAGCACGAAGGAAGGGTAAATGGAGGGGCCTGAGAATAAACCCATGCTAAAGTCACTTGACATCGAATGGCTTGATTCTACTAAGATTCGAACCCACAACCACTCGCTTGTCAAAGCAGACTCGGTAACCTTACGACTACGGAGCCCCCCAACAAGTAACAATACATTTGTCCTATAAATCACTTTTTCGAATTCTGTTTGACTGAGGCGTTGTAGTCAAAAGAGCAAAAAAAGAAGTAAAAAGAGCAAATCAACCCTGCAGGGCTAAGTACACAAGCAAGTTCTATAAGAAGATGAACCAATCTCGTTACACATTACAGGATACACACCAAGGTCTGATACGTGCAGGCACAAGGAGCAGAACCTAATCACAAACGATTTGGAAGCACTTTTTCGATGAGCATCTCAATAACGGTATAACAGAACGGTGGCGGAGGCAGAACGGAGGTTAACCTAAAGGCCCCATAAATGATAATAGCGTCTTGACTACCGATTTCGAAGGCATTCGGCGAGAAATCGGACAGCTGATAACTATTAAAGTCGGCAAAAAGGACCGACTCCAGGTAGAACTCTACAAAAATGGTAAGGAACCGCTAGCAAAGGTACTTAATTGGATAATTTCTAGCATCTGAAAAATTTGGAAGGATGGGAAACCACCGGAGGAATGGGTGGAAAGTATGGTTTGTTCCACCTACGAAAAGGGCGATCGGCTCGATAACTGTAATCACCGCGCCATCGCGCTGATCAACGCAGCCTACAAGTTGTTCCTCCAGATTTTAATACGTCGTCTGTCCCCAACAACTTAACATTTCCTAGGGTAGTACCAGGTGGGAGCCCGTGCTGATACGGATCACATTTTCACACTCCGATAATTCTTTCAAAGCTGTCGGGAGTACAACGTAGCCACGCATCATATTTTCGTGGATCTCAGGGCAGCATATGATAGAGTTGAGCGCGGAGAGCTATGGCAAACAACCACGGATTAAAGCTATTCTCTAGAGCGAATGATGTGTTACGTGCGTGATTAGGGGCTACCCTCGAGTCTTTTCGTTCAAATTGAGCAGAGGGTGGTAGAAGGAGCCTCCAGAGAATTCGCTGAAGTAAATAATCCTATACTGGTTCAAAGATGGCAACTAATTAAAGTAAATTTTACGTTATCGGTCAGTCTTTTTATTAGGCATTTTATAAACGAAAAAGTTTCGGAGAAATTCCATTTACTTTTGCTACGAGGGAGTTCTGGCAGCCCGGTTCAGAATTGTTGTTTTTATTTTATCGCTCCGTTGCTTTCAAAATTTTCAGTGTTAAAACTCAGTATTTATTTCTGCAGTTTGCGCGAGTGTGTTGTTTAGTGCTGATGGCTTCCTAATCCCGCTGATTTACAAAGGATAAGCACGGATAAGTACATTTTCAAACTTAAAGTAGTTTCCGGTGACATGTCATAGAAACCCCATAAAAAATAATTCGAGATGCCAATTGTTTTCGATGTTTATTGACGAATATGGGTTTCGTTTGACATGTAGGTGGCGCTACGGTACAGATGATGCTGTTATGCATCAAAATTAAAATAGTTAAGCAGAGTTTTGAAATGTGTAGCTGAGCAACTGAAATGTTCTCTTCGGCTGTATTTTGATTAAAACTATAAAAGCGGATAATTTGAATGAATGAAATTTCATGTTTAATGCAATATCTCCAAAATAGAACTTAAACGGTATATGTATGGAAGAGAACTATTTCAAATCAGCTTCGCATGCTGCTTGTTTCAAATTATAACTATGATTTTGTCAAATTAAATACGCGCCAGAATAATGAAAATTATTCTGGAAGTGTGAATATGTAAAAGTATCCATGCGGGGCTTATTGTTTATGAAGGCGACTTCGGAATGTGCGTGTATATCCAGGCATTCTAGAAATGGGTCGTTGGATGAACAATAGAGCTATCACCTTCTATCGCCAGGACTAAAATTATTTGCATTTAGGAAGACAAACTTTCTAACTAAAAGATGCAAATAATTTTTTTACATAAAAGCGCTGCCGGTCAGCGGGCGATGGATTGTATCACACACACACACACACACACACACACACACACAATTCCATTTACTTTTGCTACTTAATTTATAATTATTGTTTGGCAGGGTCATAAGAATACCCTTATTTTTCTTGCAAAATTTGTAAATGTCCACTATTGTAACGATCAGTGTCTCACTTTTCATTGGAAAAATTAGAATCGATAAAAGCTCTATTTTGTAAAGACTTATGGTATGATTTAAAATGCATCTCATTAGTTGGCACTTTGTAAAGATTATTCAGTGATATAGTTCGAAATTTCCTCTTAATTAGTATGCAAAATAATTGTAATAACTTAGCCAAAACCAATTAAGAATACCAACACCAGCTAATTGTGTGAAACCAAAGATGCCAATGAAGAATAGCTGCATGTTCAATTAGATATATGCGCTTGGACACCGACAATTAATTCTCCACCCTGCAAAAGTTATGATAGAATAGCATATGGTAACGTATACCAAGTCACCAAGCGTAGATGCCAGACCACGACCACAGACTTGCCAGTTGCTTTTTTTCAGTGCGCACCGGCTGGCAGCGTTGCCTAGTTAGTGCGTTTTTGCGAGCCAGCTAGCAATAGCAGAAGTTCTGAATAATTTAGCAATTAAATAATCGCATTTTGCCGGAGGCATTTATTAAATACTTTCGTCGAGCACGACTTGCTTTGCTGCTGCAGCAGTCAGAACAGGACATCCAGGGAATGCAAAGAATTACCTTCCGTGCATCTGGCCATTAAAGCTCGGACGTCCGTCCGCTGGACAAAGAAAGGTCTGTATCGTCGTGTCGTGACCGACGACGCATCACTCACGATTTTCTTAGTGACTCAAATTCTTCCAGTGAAAAGCCCACTCAACTGAATTTCATGCTAGCAAGCGAAAGCTTGACCATGATTTGTGAAAAAAATGGTGGAAATTGGATAATTGTTAAAACATTCCAATGTTCTTTAATCATATGGTTACAGTTCCAGACCATGAACTGCAGATTTTCATCCAGAAATCAATGTTCCACAAAATGTTAAATGTCTCTGCGCTTCGCGTGTTTTTCCTCTAGTATGAGGGTGTATCCTTACACAGTGTACTGCTTCAAGCTAGCACCTAATAACGCTGCAAGTTTACTATTCGAGGCTCAAGCTTTACCACTTGGCAGGTAACAACAGTTGCAACTACGCGTCATTGTCGTCGTCAGGATTTTTGCTGTGTTTTAAAATAAAATAAACAATTTTATAGACAAAAGCTAATGCAAGGACTTTTCATGTTCAGCAACAAAATCTATCATAGTCTGTGTACTGTTTAACGATAATACTTAGCGTCGCCCAATCCTATGGTTTTTTACGCACAAAACATAAGTAGGATACCATACCATACCCCAACTACACCCCTGCCACACTTGATTGAAGCAATGCAGGTGTTTTTGTTTCCCTGCAAACCTGTACCGTATAATAAATGGTTATATGCCGCGCCAACTTAATCGTAGATCTTTCCGGATGCTTAAGTGAAACCAACATGAATCCTACTAATCGGAAGGTGTTAGCATTATTATAAATTGTTCAATAAGCTAATCTGTCAAATCTTTTAAATTGCATTAATTTTGGGATGGGGCCTGCTTTTTGCAAACATTTTGCTGGAACGTTCACGTTGACGTTTATGTCGCTCGGCTGGTGAGAAGATGCTAGCGCTTAAAACTTCAAGGTCAGCCACGTCCGTCGTCACTGCCAGCGCTTCTGCAACAGCTGCAAATTTAATCAGTATGCTCCGTCGTGCCCGGACACAGACCTGACCGATTCCGCTGGCTGCAACACGGTACCGTAGTAGGTCAAGGTTGTTCCGCGGGGATATCCTGGCGAAATGGATTTCCGTTTGCTCGCTGCTGCGCGCTGTCTCTGTCGTGTCGGAGCTGCGGTAACATGCATGCATCATTTTCCCACACATGTCAATTTGTTCGATGCCTTCGCCCAAGGAAAAGATGCATGCTGAAAGGACTTTTTTTTGTCGGACTGGTTTCCTGTTTGGCATTACTATTCGCATCAATATATAATGAGTTATGTTTTTTAAGTAAACGAACAAATCAACTGTTAGACTAACTAATTAATGATTTAGATTGTGACGTAGTATTCTATCAAGCTAATTTTGCACCAATTTTATGTTATAGGCAAATGATCTCTGCATAAAGAGTTCGAGGTGGTGGATGAATTTATATCCACAGTTTCGCATGCTTTATGGCGGCTAGTGAGTAGAAATTTTCGAAAATATTTAAATCCTTTTCACAACTTTGCTAACGTACACTTGCCAGTCTTACAACAATAATTAAGGGGGAAAATGCCAACTTGACGTGAGCAGAGTTGCCAAAAGCATGTTAATTTTTTCCCAAAGTTGTACCCACTAGTCGCCATAAAGCATGCGAAACTGTGGATTCAAATTCGGCCACCACCTCGAACTCATCCCCGTCGACTACCACTCAACTGCCCATGCGAGCTCGTTCAGTTCCTCCTGCTAATAGGTAGTTGGTTTTGAGACGTATTCATTGCTAGTTCAACCTTCACTGCTTCACGTTTCAGCTTGGTATACTGCTTAGCAACCACCTGGAACGCCCTTCTAGGACAATGTGCGGGTCGTCAGTGAAACAGAAACATTGTCTGAATTGATTGAAGATCGTGCCCTATATGTTAAAAGCGTGTGCCCTAACACGTTCCAGTGTGATGTTGAACAGGAGGCATGCATTGCCATCACCTTGTTGAAGTGCCTTGCGTGTTTCAAGCGCCCGATATCCTCACACAGTACTGTACATCGGTTATATGGGCCTTAGTCAGTCTTGTCAGCTTCTCGGGAAAGCCGTTTCCGTCCATCATTTTCTAAATCTCTCTACGGTCGATAGTGTCCTAGGCGGCCTTGAAATCTTTAAATAAGTGGTGCGTAGGGACTTGGCATTTGCGACACTTTTGAAGGGTATGCCGCAACACTAAGATTTGGTCTGTTGACGGTCGCCCATCCACAAAACCGGCTTGATAACTTCGCACAAATCTATTTGCTAGCGGCGATAGATGGCGAAAGATGATATGAGAAAGCACTTTATATGCGGCGTTGACAATAGTAATCGTTCGATAGTTCTAACATTCCAACTTGTCGCCCTTCTTGTATATTGAACATATTACCCTTTTCTTGAAAGCTTGGAAAAACTATCTAAACATATCCACGAGAGAGAATTTGGCCAAGTATCGACGAGCGCGAAATGAGTTGATCACGATCCTGAGGAGGTCAAAGCGCCAAAAGAAGGACGGAGATCGTGGAGAACTGGAATAACTATTTCGGGCTAAAGACACGGGCAAGTTTTACGAGAGGGTGAACCAAACGCGTAAGGGTTACACACCTAAATCTGACCTTTGAAGGGACGAAAGAGGAGATCCAATCACAAACGAGCGCGAGCTGGTCGACAAGTGGAAGCAGTCCTTCGATGAACACCTCAACGGTGATACAGTAGAAGGAGACGCAACGGAAGTTAACCTCGGAGTGCCTACAAACGACAACAGCGTGCCGGCTCCCGATCGCGAAGAGAAATTCGTCAGCTGAAGAATAGTAGAGCCGCTGGAAAAGACCGACTCTCGGCAGAGCTCTACAAAAATGGCCAAGAACCGCTAGAGACGACACTTCATTGGATAACTTCTAGGATTTGGGAGGAGAAGAAACTGCCGGAGGAGTAGATGAAAGGTGTAGTCTGCCCCATGTACAAAAAGGGCGACCGGCTAGATTGCGATAATTATTGCGGCATCACGTTGGCCAACGCTGCCTACAAGGCCTCTCCCAGATTTTGTGGCGTCGTTTATCCCCAATAGCAATAGAATTTATGGGACAGTATTAGGCGGGCTCTATGGGGGCCCGTGCTACTACGGATCAAATTTTTGCTTACCGACAAATCCTCCAGAAATGTCGAGAGTATAACGTGCCCACGCATATTTTCGTGGATTTCGGAGCAGCATACGCTACAGTTGAACGCGAACAGTTATGGCGGATAATGCACGACCCTACTAGCACAGTTATTATAAACTAGTTGTGGTAACCGATTAATGCCTGATTTCAGTCATAAATAGGTTGCAGCAACCAGAAGTGACAAAAGTGTGCTACTTGGGGAGTACGGTTTTCCGGACAAACTGACGCGGCTGATCAAAGCTATTCTGGAGCGAGTGATGTGCTACGTGTGCGTTTCGGGGACACTCTCTATTCGTTTTGAATCACGCATATATTTGTGGCAAAGGGATGGACTGTCCTGTATGTTATTCAATATCGCTGTTGAAGGTGTGATCTGGCGAGCGGGCATCGAAACGAAAGGAACGATCTAGAGCAAGAGTGGCCAATTCCTAGCCTACGCAGAAAACCTCGACATCATTACTAGAAACCTTGGGACGGCAGAGGCAATCTACGCCAGATTAAAAACGGAGGCTAGAAGGATAGGGCTACAAATCAATGCGTCGAAAATCAAATATATGGCAGGAAGAGGTTCCAGAGAAAGCAACATTTGCCTCCCGGCAAATTGACGGCGATGAACTGGAAGTGGTTGATGAAGTGGTTCGTATATTTGGGATTTCTGGTCACCGTCGACAACAACACGAGTAAGGAGATCTAATGATGCATTCAAGCTGGAAATCGAGCCTACTTTTCCCTTCGCAAGACGCTTCGGTCAAGGAGCATATGCCGCCGCACAAAGCAGACGATGTACATAACGCTAACCAGAAAGGTAGTCCTCTGCGGACTTGAGACAGTAACTTTGCTTACGGAAGACATATGTACACTTGCCGTATTTGAACTAAAGGTGTTACAAACTATGTTTGACAGAGTACAAACGGAAAGCGGAGAGTGGCGGAGGCCTATGGATCATGAGCTACTGGTACTGCTTGGAGAGATTCCCATCGTATACCTGGCGAGAGTTAGGAGACTACGGTGGTCCGGTCACGTCGCAAGGATGCCGGACGACTGTACAGTGAAATCCGTTCCCTTCGAGAACCTCACCGGTACCAGGAAGAGAAGGGCCCAACGTGCTAGAGGGCTCAACCAGGTTGAAGCCGACTTGCGAGTGTCGAGACGCGCAACGAATTGGTGACGAGTAGCTCAGGATCGAGTACAGTGGAGAGCAATCCTTGATACGGCACGAGCCACCCCGGCTCTCGGCTGGTAAAGTAAGTAGTGCCCTTTTCTTTCACTCCAACTTAGTTGGGTAGCCAACCTGTCCGGCCAATCTTGATAGGCTATGCTGCAATACCAGCTGCCTGGTTGTTCTTGCGCTGCTTGATGACTTCAAGCACTTCACCTTTTGTGGGAGTCGGCACATCACCTTCATCCGCGGTACTGATGTAGTCATTCCGCCTGTAGTCTTGGTATTCCGTTCCCGCGTCATTTCGGCTCGCGGTACAAAGCCTTTGGGGGATCTGTTCTGTTTCTTGTAGAATCTACGCGTTTTACGTTCCATGTCTACGCACAACATTTCTTCCGGGCGGTGCTTCTTATACCGGAAAAGCTGAGTTTGCTTCGTTCCTTCGTTTTTTGTCTATATCGTTCCACGTTTTGACGGGTCCCCTGCTGCAAAAACGATGCCCGTGCTGCATTCTCCTCGTCTAACATCTTCTGGGATTCTTTGTCGAACTAGCCGATGAGTCAATTCTTTTCCGCGAGCATAATGGTACCTTCCTTTGCCAGTAGTCCTCGAGCTCCCAGCAGTCCTGGAGGTTCTAACGTCGACGATATCCGAAAAGTTCCAATTAAAACGTGGTCAATTTGCGAGTCACTCGCCGGGGGCCATCGGGACAGCACGGTACTGTTTAGTGTCCCACACTGACACGAGGATAATGATATCTCCTTTCCCGTCATCGTACGACCTTAGTTTCCACTAAGGTTGCTCGTATCTCGGCTGCGACGATACGCATTATTTAGCCGATTACTAACCTCCACGCTTTTTAGGTCTTGCTAATCACCCAGCTCATTGCACATTTCTGAATCCGATACCAACCGGATTCGAGGCAACACAGCCCACATGTCGTCAACTTGCCGCTAGGTAGGCCAAGGGATTTACCAAGTGAAAAGGGCGGAAAGAGGAGCGATCAGTCGAGATCGAACTACTTAGTAGACTACAGCTGAATTTCTAGACGGCTAACAAAGTTGAAATCTAACATTTGAAAAATAGACACGAATGAACCGAAAGGTGTAAAGTGTATCTAATAAACAAACAAACAAACATCATTTGAAAAGTAAACACTGATTGCGTTTCGCTGTAAGAAAACGGTACTGTGTGGCATATGAGACCCGCAGTTGAAGTGAAACTCAATTTCCCAACTAACGAAGACCACGAGCAACATCGTAAGGTCTTGTTGACACCTTCCTGACTGCGATGGACATAAAGCAACACTATCTATTCTATTGCGTACATTGTCTCTGGCGCTTAGTAAAACCTTGGGAAATCGCAACGTAGGCTTGGAACCCAAAACCCGGGAAAGGTTTTCGAAAACAGACACTGATGAAGTCGGTAAGTCGTAGGTGAAATACGTATCTGTCGTGAATAAAATTAATAATGGAATGTAACCGCGAAAAAGTTTTCTTTAATTTGAATCTTCGTATTGCACTAAGACGCTCATGAAACGTCCGCCCGGGATAAATAGATATAATGGAGTTCATAGTTCAATTATGATAAGGGCCGATATCTTTCCCTCCTGACAGGGGCGTAGCCAGATATTTTTCTTAGGGGGGTTTTACAAAAAAAATTACATAGTCTAACCACAGATAAACAGACATAACTCTTGGAAGAAAAATCACAAAAATTATCGTACCTCACATTTAGCCTGAACACTAGCACCATCTATGATCGACATTCCCAAATACCAAATAGCAACATGGGTATCCCTCGAAGCAGCAAGTAATTTTTATGGGGAATTCCCCTTCTTCCGTCAAAAAGCGCCACTTTGACCAAAACGGAGACATTCCCAACCAAGCTCACATTTGAAATGACGGTTTAATCGGTACGAAGAATGGAAAACGAGTGTTATGTCTGTTTGTCTGTGGTCTAACCTTAAAGGGTTTATTCAGAAAGTGGGGAATTATTTTCAATCATCATAAGCTTTTTTGGTTTATACTCCGGGTTCTTCATTTGACTTAAAAAAAATAATTTGATATAAAAGAAGGTAAATGTCGCAATTGCACCTCCCAGTTGACATCGTGGTACGTTGTATATTCAAATTTTGGCTGGGAGAGACTATTAGAGTCAATAGGATCGAGTCCCTTCCAAGCGCGGCAAAAGTCGAGACAAATTGGCAGCTTAACCTGCATGCTTTTACACATCGTTCTTGTGAAGATGATCCGGCGAGCAAAATCGAAACGAGAGACTCAATTTTCAGTGAAAGTATCAAACTTCTTGGCTACGCAGATGACTTTGATATTGTAGGCTGAAACTCCGCAACGGCGGAGGCTATCTGCGCTAGACTGAAAACAGAGACTAGTGGGATTGGGCTAAAAGTAAATGCGTCGCAGACCAAATACATGATTGGTAGAGGCTCAAAAGGACGAACTTGCACTTTTCGTGGACGGTAATCGCTGGGATCGCTGGTGGCCGCGGTTAACACAAATAAGGAGATCTTGCGGTACGTTTAAGCAAAAAATCGAGTCTACTTTGCCCTTCGCAAAACGCTTACATCAGCTAGCAAACGATAGCCACCGTACGATGCTGACAAAGTACATAGCCCTTATTAGACCGGTAGTTTTTATGGATTTGACTATACTCATGGAGGACAGCCCGCACTTGCGGACGATATTTCACGGAGCAAAAGTTGGAAGCGAAAAGCGGCTGAGGTACACTAGAATATCTTTTTACGTCCATTTATTTTACATGATTTCCTTTTGCGTCAATATTTTTACATCCGGAATTTGAATTAATGTCGTCTCGTTTTACTTCTAAAATTTGTTCTTACGTCCCATAATAGTAGACGTAAAACGAAATTTGCGTGTATATGAATCACGAGCAGCAGACACAACTTGGGGAGATTACCATCGGACATCTAGTGTAGCAAACGGTAAACTACGGTGGACCGGACAGTCATAAGGAAAACGTTTCTATTTAACAACCCCACGGGCACCCCGAACAGAGGGGCTCTACGTCTTGCGATTTGCGCCTTCCGAAACGCCTGGAAAATCGGCGACGAGTAACCCAAGATTGAGTTGCATGCAGTCGACTAGTTGAAACAGCACGAGGTCTATACTACTGACGACGACAACGAGGATCGTACAACTAGTCCCGTAAATTTTCCTGTGCTCTAAGCAATCGACATAAAGATATACATTTATAGGGCTTTACGGCTAGTGGGTACAACTTTCGGAAAAAATAACATACTTTTGGCAACTCTGCTCACGTCAAGTTGACATTTTCCCCCTTGATTGTTGTTGTAAAACTGTCAAGAATACGTTCGCAGAGTTGCCAAAAGCATCTAAATGTTTTCCAAAAGTTGTGGTAGCAGAAATTTCAAGCTTCAAAGTGCAGAACAAATTTTCGTCCGGGGGGGTTGGGGTTGAACCTCCCCCCCCCCCCCCGTCGCTACGCCCATGCCTCCTGAACATTCAGTTGTTGTCCTATTTGTTAGACCACGATGATGAGCAGTCGAATGTGTGGAGTCATCCGAACACGCTATGATGCTGAGAAAGCTGAACGGAGAGGATGGGAAGGGCATGTTGCAAGAACGATGGACAACTACCCTGCAAAGATGGTGTTTGCCTCAAATCCGGTAGGATCAAGACGACCAGGAGCGCAGAGAGCAAGATGGTTAGACCTGGTGGAGAGTACTCGGTGTCCGAGGAATTGGAGAACGGTAGCCCACAACCGAGTTAACTGGAGAAAACTTGTTTAACAGGCTTTGTATAATTAGGACGACAAGCTTGTTAAATAAATAAATAAAAAAATGGCGCAGAGAAAGTAAGACGAGCCAGTAAGATAGTGGGAAATGTTATTTGTTAACTATTTCCGCGTGAGTATATATGATTGAAAGTTGTTGAGAGTGTATTGCTTATATCATAGCCAATTACAGTAATATCTTTGGAAATCTGGGCACTCTCCTCGAAAATCCAACTGCTCCTCATCGACGGATTGGTAGACAGCTCGGGATTGTCCATTCAACCGTATCCCAAGTGATCAGAATGTTCAAGAAGTATCAGCCTGTAAGCGAAATGATGGTAATGGTAGGAAGTGCGGCACCACAGATCCGGAGAATGTCAGGACGATAGTGGTTCTGTTAGTTTTGTGCGAAAAATAATGATACATTTTGGACCATAAAATTTCGGAAGGCCCGGAATCGGAATAATAAACAGAACAAAAAACCCGCTAAAAGTCGCGGAAGGAAGCTGTTCAGGAAGTGCCTCACAAATCTACCTCAAATCCGACACCAGATAAATGCTGAGACATGAATACTATGTTGCCACCTAGACCTACTATGGGGTATGGTGAGACATCAAGTAGAGCAATAGCCGCTTTTGGATGCAATCGGCCTTGTGAACTTGTCCGTTCACTATCCCTGTGCGACCGGCTGTCCCATCTTGCCACATCCACTGATCGCTTGCCAGACGTGGAATTTTTTTAGCAAAGTTCGACAACTTGTTTTTTATATCGGTCCCACCAGTTGTCTGGTGTCATTCATTGCAATGCTGATCAATTTTATGACCCAGTTCTCGAGCGAGTGTTAGCTAATGGCTACCGCGTTATGTTGGTCATTCAGCAGGCTTAGTGGTATATTTATAAAAGGCATAGTATCGTCTTTATAAGTCTAAATGAACTAATCCCAATAAATTGAACTGGTGCGAAGTCCAGTTCAAAGCACAAAGGCAGCGTGGTTAAAAAACAAAACAAACAAACGTGATCCTAAGTTATTGCCTTGAGGTACATCAGATTTATTTGTGAATGGGGAGGATAATTTGAACTCAAATTTCACTTGCAGTGGTTGCAAATGAAATAACGATCGTACTCAAAATTTATTAGTGTATTCTTTGAAACGATACAATGGTTTTAGAGAAAAATGTTATATTCTTTAGAGTATACGGTAAAGAATTATCAACTAATTCGTTTTAAAACGAGAAAAAACTAAAAAAAAATCCTTTTATTTTTACTATATTGACGCATGAAACATGAATTCATTCTTGTCCTACCAAAAATAGCTTCAAACATTATTCCAGTGTGTCAAAGTCTATTAAAATTTATATTGACCTCGGATAGACTTCTCCTGTATTATATGAACTATGCCAACCTTCACCTCCAGCTGCGTTTTTTGCGGCTCTTTGATTCGACATTCAGCAAAACACATCCATTTTTGCCAGAGCTCAAATGTTGCGGAAAAATCGATACGGTTTATCAAACGAAAAATATTAAAATACCATCCGACCTTGCCGACCTGTTCATACCGAGGCTTTGAAGTATGGCAACTACGTCACCTAGGTATGTAGGTATGTGCTAGCTGTGTGAAGCAATATTTCAAAATAACGATTTGATGTGATTTCGTTTTATAGTTGAATAAATAGAGCGAATGGGTGTGACATAGAGTGGATTAGTTTGCTAAAATAAAATTCAGAGAAATAGTTAAAACTCAACTGTCGCGCTTCAGGTCGTTGCCCAAGCGTACATAAAAATATCCTTTTTCGTAGCTTGAAATAATGCCTGGTGTGAAAGACCTATCCAAACTGAAAGGAATTAAAGCTTATTTCAGCAGATTGAGATCAAATAAAAAGGAGAACCTCGCCAAAGCATATCCTTGCCATGTCTTCACAATTCTACACCACATATCCGTGCTTATGTATATACATAACTGACGACAACATCGGTCGTATAGAGCGAAAGTGCTTTCAGTAGTTTCTTAGGCATTGTTTTGTCTTGTGTTTCGGAATCTTTTTGTCAGGGCTGCACCGGACACACCAGCTGACACCCGGTTCCATTCCTCCCTTCAAGCTTCAACGGCTCTCTGATTCTGCTCCTAGTATGTAAATAATCTTGCTTCTAGTAAAGCAAAAAGACTATTGCACAATGTCCTATAGTTTCTAGGGGTATAGGTTGTTTTGATAAACAACGTGTGGGTAAGCAGAGGAGAAGAAAACTGCCGCGAAGAAGTGCGAAAATGGGAAAAGTCGTCCCTGCTAATCAGGCAAGCTAAGGCAGCCAAGCTTACGATAGCCTAGATGTCTGTGGGAATCCCCTGCCTGCCTGCATGCCTGTAGAGCCGTTTAGTAGAATGAATCAACAGTAACTGGGGAGCTGCTGAAAATAGGTGGATTGCAACGTCATATCGCGTCGGTAAAGCATGGGCGGATACAAGGCAGTGTTGCCAGTCAAATTATATTGCTGCAAAATGAACTTTAAGCTCCGTAGTTTGCTTTTTTTTATTGAAAAATATGAACGTTTCGATCGAAACATAATAATGACTAATGATTAAGGGCGAATAAATAAATTAATAAATGAATGAAAATTAAACAAAAAGCATTGTTTTTGGATTAAAATATTAATCTCGCGAAGCATGACTTGCTTCAGAGATGGCAACACAGTCACACCTACATTTACTGTATCTATTCCCTGTTGTGAATGCTATGGCAAGGTCCTCCTGTCTTTCCGCTCGAGCTATTCTTTATTGGGTTTGGCATTAAACTAATCTTGCTAGAACACACCTGCTCAAGTCTTTATAACACCTCGTGACACAATTTTGTAAGAAACAACTTTGTAAAGTTAAGAACAGGAGAAGTTTTAATCCATAGTATTTCATTTTGAAATCATAAATATTTACCAAAGCGCTATTTAGCTTTCGGCAACGGAAATCCCCCGCATGAATAATGGGTCATTATGCCGACCTGAATAGGGCAAATAAATAAAAGTACAAAACCGAATCCACCCCCACAATAGAAGATGTACTCACTGCCGTGCAAATCCTTCCACACTCGTGTGCGCTGTATCCTTGGGGGCCCTTGCTATCCTTTGCTGCAACCATTCACTAACACACGAACATCTAGTTATCTTTTGCCGTGACTTTTTCCAAAATTTTCTTTTCGTTTTCACTACCAGTCAGTCGATTTTTCCACCACAAATTCACTAATTTCCATCCATTCGGTAGGCGAAGAACAAAATTCCCTCACTGATATCCTTCCGGTATTCACCTGCTTGCTTGCACTGACCCTCGCACACTGTTTGATTGACTGGGTAGCTTGAAAATCGACCAAAAACGTTCCCGTTCCCTTGCTGCTATTCGACGACCGACGACGTTTCCCAGCCAGCCAACAACGTAACTTTTTACTGCCACGGCTACTGTTCAGCCACCATGTTATTTACTGCCGAGCTGAGGAAGCGAAAAAATCCATCCGCCCTTTTGTGTCTCATTCCTGTGCTGGCACTCGTCAAATTGTCTTTTCGTATAGGATCCAAGCACTATCGTTATTAAAAGTCACTGAACTTACCAGTCATATATCTTTCCTGGTTTTTCGATGGCTTTAAAAGTTGCCAGGCAGAGATTAAAACTGAGCCTCCTCTATTGAATTGATCAGACCAACGCGGATTCCCGTGTGCCTTCCGGGGGCCAATTTTTCTTCACCTTTTGCTCACGGTGGACGCTCACGAAGGACTAACGTGGGAAAATTTTCACTCTGCATTCACAGTAGTGGCAAGGATATGTTACGCGTGCGACGACAAAGAGCGAAGGACATTCGCAACGGCGAGAGAGCACCGATGATGGAGTGTAGAATTGCGCGAATGCAGCTTGCGAAAGAAGGAAAATTGAGCGTGAGAGACGGGTGAAAACATCAACGGGGGAGAGTGCTGGAAAATTGGTTGGGAAAATGCTTTGATTACGTCACTGATAAAAACGTAAACAGCAATTGGTTTGAAATGGAAAAAAGAGCAACAGTATTCGAGTATTTTACGGAGCCTGTAGTTGGAGAAGTCGGAAAGGTTTTGTAAACATTTCAAGAGAATTCTCATACATGTCTAAGATTTTTTTTGAAATTAAAAAAAATTAAATTAATGCTAAAAATTAATTCTCAATTGAAAATGCTACATTTCCTAGCGTAAATTTAAATTACACTACTGAAATCATAATTTTTTTGGCAAGTTCAGTTTAGTGATCATTTAATAAGTATACATTAAATATGATTTGTCTCAAAAGAAAATACGATTAGGAAAATAAAAAATTCTACACAAAATCAATGACGACTCATACCTCCTTCAGCTCAACCGTTCTCAAATTATTGCAAAATGCAAATCTAAAATTTATATATTAGGGTAATTCTAGGCGAAGTGTCCGAGACCTATGTAATTGACCTCCTTTGAACCAAATTTTATCAGATTGTTTATTTTAGGTCAGAAAGCAATTTGGTGCCGTTTGATTAATAGGAGCACCTCCTTTTTTAAAGAAGACTGGTTTTTGTCAAAACAAATTGAAATAGTATCCATGAATAGCTCTTCACCAGATTTTAGAGCATAATTTAAGCTAAATTTAAAAAAATAGGCAAAACGGAGTCGATAATTTTCGGGTATTTTTTCAAAATGACGTAAGTGACAATCAGGGATTCTCTAAGCGTCTTCTATCTTCTGCGTATCACGGCGATGCGATTGCACTTTAATTGCATGAATCAGTTACTGGCGTCATCAGCCAACTAATCGTTCAGAAAAATTTCTTTTAAATACCTTTATTTTGTCGTAGTAATAATTGGAAGGGAGGAACACCAAAGAAAGTCTCTCACTGTCACTTACGTCCTTTTGAAAAAGTATCCTAAAATTTACATTTGATGATTTTTTGCATGATTCCTTGGAGTGTATATATTTTTCTAAAATACACTTAATTTCCAACAACTTTACGTTTAACGTCATATTGATCAAATAAGTCATTTTCAAGGTATCATTTTCTAAATAATCTTATTTTTATAAATACGCCATTTTGAAAAGTTACGCTTGACGCAAAAAAAAGTTTAATGGAAAATGAGTTCTTGTATAGTATCCAACATATCAGGAATATTACATTCCAATCAAAAATAGTCGAGTCAAAAAGGGCTTTTTCGGCGTTTGGGCTGGAATTACTCAATGGTGAAAGTTATGTCACTAAATGACCAAAATAATCAAAAAATAAAAAAATAATTAAAAACAAAATTAAAACTTAATATTTTTTCAGAAAAGATTTTCCTGGATATCCAGGGGATTTTTCTTGCATTTTTATGAAAACACTAGTTGAGTGCCCGATCATACTCGGGGCCCCTTTGTCTTTCAGTAGTTCGTTTGTACATCTCTTATTGTAACGAAGATTCTTATAATGCAAAACCCTTTTCTTCATTTGAATGTTTGAGTTGTTTGAGCAATATCCACATTGTCGAGTACAGTTATCTTTATTAGGTCTATTCAAACAAATTTACTCAAAGTGTTATCCCTCCTCCATTTTAATAAGACATCAGAGTCTTCACACTAGGGTGAGATGTTTTGCAGCTTGTGTTTCAATATACACCTAAATCGAATAATCCAACCGGTTAAGATCCGCACTGTTTGCACTGTTTGGACCGGGCCCGCAAATCTTTTAGCCAAAACGTCATGTTTTCCATCAGCTATCGTTGAGCCCGATTTGACGTGTGACATGGCGCTCCTTGTCCTGTTGTAGGACAACATGTTGATTCTCAGAGAAGTTGACCTTCACCCAGGGACGCACTTGGTCCTTCATAATACCAATATAAACTTCGGTTTTGATTTTAACACCAGCATCAATGAAAACGGGTGGCTCTTTTAAACCGTTGGACGCCACCGAGCCAAACATCATGGCAGCAGCCGAATCCCGGGTGTTCGGCTTGGAACTTAAACTTTACTTTCTCAGGAACATTCTCAAATTTTTTATCTCAGAGTATAACTAGAATAATTTTACTAGAAACTAAGATGGATTTTCTCTAAACAACTGGTTTTCAGAAATGGCAAAATTTTGATGGCGCCTTAATTTTAGCCACTTATTCCAATATACACGTAAAATTTAATGCGCATATGGTGTACAGTTAGGGAAACTGCTGAAAATTTACTAAATATTCGTTGGAATATATGATTATGGTCGCAGTAAATCAAATCGGTCCAGCGCCTCTGCGGGTGTTGTGGGTTCGAATCCGGTTATAATCTCAGATTATAGCTTGGTTTGACCCATGCACCTTCCAGCATTGGACAAAAGGTAGGAGTCATAACACCTAGTTGTTAAGCATAGCTACCACTAACCCTCTCCCCCCTCACCTTTCCTTTCACTCTTTCCTCTCCATTCCAAAATTTTTTTTATTACTTTTCCCTACTGTCCCTTCATCAATTGTAGAACCCCGTTTCAAAAAATATTACTATATATGCTTGACCGCATTTCAAGGTCAAGACTAAAAACACGAGGTTTGTCTAAATCAAATCGATCAGGATGATCTGATAATAAAACTTTACCTTTCCTGCTCACGGCTATATATTTTCAAGTTAATAAAGCTGCCTAGGTGATATAGCTTTTAACGCAGTAAGTTTCATGCTGTATAGCTTTGTCGAACAAAGCGAAAAACTTTATTAGATTATGGCGGTTGCCGTCAAGCAGCGAAAATCATAATCGGTTTTATTGCTGCTTTCAGCAGAGGAATGAAATTAATGGAATTTAATTGTGAAAATAGCACGCCTTTTAATTGTGAGATTGTTTTAACCTTTCTTTCGTACATAGGGGGACAACTTTGTGTATCAAAGTGGGTTCTACTATTTCCTACTGCTTCTCCAATCGTTCTGGAGATCCGCAAGGCAGCAACCTGGGCCCGCTTCTTTTCTTCATTTTTATTAATGACATTTCGCTTTTGCTACTGCTTGGCTGTCGACTGTTTTATGCTGACAATACGAAAATCTTTAAAGTCATCACGTGCCAAAGCGATTGTGTGGACCTACAGGAATACCTGAATACTTTTGTTGACTGGTGTGCCGCAAACTGCTTAACGTTAAGTATTGACAAGTGCAACATAATTTCATTCTGTCGAAAGCGTGTGCCAATTGAGTATAACTACACTATTTCCGGTCACAGCCTCGTCTACGAGGCGTTAGCGTAGGTGTAATATTCTTATAGAGGCTGTATCTTGCGCTGCTGACTATCTAGAAAGTTGCGGTCTTCGGGAAGGTTACTCAAATGACTGTCACCTTCAAGATAGAGTGATAAACAGCTTGAAATCGAATACTCAACCGTATCCCAAGTGATCAGAACGTTCAAAAAGCATCAGTCTAACAAGCGGAACAATGACAGCGGTAGGAAACCCGGAGAAAAAGTAAACGAGACATTCCAGCACATTCATCCTACTTCCTAAATCAGCTCCTTTTTCAACAAATCCCTAGGCTACAACTGCAAAACAAGGATCCCTTTTGTCACCTATCTTGCAAGCTATTTGCCAAAAGTTTAGTAAAACAGGAGCCAAGTCGCACATTATTTAAAAATGGTTGCTATATGAGTCCCGTAACGCTGGAATGTGTCAAACGCGTTGAGAACATTTCGTTTTAAAGGCTATTTCCTAAATTCAGCAACAAATCGATACTATTTTTGATAATATTTATCCGCACTTGGATTTCAGTGACTTTTTATACAAGCTAAAGCTCAAACTTTGAACCGTATGAAGATGGCGTTAAATTGCTGTATTAGATATATTTTCAATTTGAGCCGTTTCTCAAGTGTATCCAATTATCAAACTTCACTAATCGGTTGTTTGTTTGAAAATTTTATCAAATATTGTTCGATGCAACATTATTCATAAGAATACTACACCATATCTCCAACAAAAGTTTAATGCTCTAAGAAAACAAAGGGCAGACAATTGCAATTAAAGCGTTGTAGAATTTCATACTACCGAAACTCCACACTCAAAATAATTTTCTCGTCGAAATTACGGGAAAAGTTATGGAAATATTTTCCATCCAACTTTTCCCGTACTATTTACGTAAATTCCACGTAGTTTGCATTAGTATGCGTGCATTTACGAAGAAATCAGATAGATGTAATTGTATTTTCCAATAATGTTCAACTGAAAGTCACGTAACTCCCTGTAGAGAAATTTGCATGATTTTTCACGTGGAAAGAATGTGTGGATTATTTTGCGTGCATATTTGTAAGAGGCAGGGCCGGCGCTAGCCAATTTGTCGCTCCACGCAAATTCTCAAAATGGCGCCCCAAGAACAAACGAAAAACAGCCGGCGTTGCTGTGTTCAGACATTCTACTACCTACGCACTCACAGTCTCGTAGTCTAAAATTAAAAAAGAAGAAAACTTATCCAATTTAATTCTACTATGTATATTTTATTCACGACCAGGCTTGGCATACACTTTTCGCCTCGATTTTGCTCTTTTGATTGCTGCACCTCAGCGAAACAGAATTTGAAAAAGTGGTGTATGGGGCATTTGTAGAGCTGGTAATTATCTATAATATTGCTGAAGAAAGTAAAGCTTTATCTTTAGTATTTACGCAGCTGTAGGGCTGCAATGCCGTTGGTAGCCAAAAGAGCGCTCTTTTTGCTACCAACGGGGTAGTAGCCTTATAGCGTCACAAATACAAAAGATAGAGCTTTACTTTCTTTAGCAATATTATAGATAATTACCAGCTCTACAAATGCCCCATACACCACTTTTTCAAATTCTGCTTCGCTGAGGTGCAGTAATCAAAAGAGCAAAATCGAAGCGAAAAGTGTATGCCAAGCCTGTTCACGACAGATACGTATTTCGCCTACGACTTGCAGGCTTCCTCAGTGTCTGTTTTCGAACACAGACACTGAGGAAGCCTGCAAGTCGTAGGCGAAATACGTATCTGTCGTGAATAAAATATACATAGTAGAATTAAATTGGATAAGTTTTCTTCTTTTTTAATTTTGGGTTTCGTATTCTACTAAGACTCTCCAAAAACTTCAGTCTCGTAGTGTCTTTCTGCATAACCACTCGCGTGGCAAACAACTCGTGAGCAGCCAGCTACCTGTGAGGTCTAGCGGCACACTGGTATACAGATTTTGCATTAAATTTTGTTTTCTTCTTCATCTTACGCCCTCGATTCTACACGCGGGTGGGAGTGCGAGTCCTCGCGGGTGATCGGTATCAGTTGCTCAGGCTGTAATAACGTGCGAGAGTGACGACCATGGCTGTTAGCTAAATATACATTCACAAAAGTCGTTGCAGTGCATGAATAAACAAGAGCGGGAGTCCGAAAGGAATGCTCATGCCGGTGTGTTCATTAGAACGAGTACGCGTGTGAGAGAAAATTAACCCTCATAAGTGCGGGCGGGCTTCGTAACACTGGTCACAGTCAACCGCCATTTTTTTTTGAATAATTGTCGGTTTCTTGAAACCCATTATTAGAATGATGAACCTTCAAAAACGAAAAAGTTCGGTTCAACTTCCTGTTGATTCAGAAACTTCGTCCTCATATCTAGCTACTTCATCGAAGATGAATTTCTAAATAATTTAATATCACCAATGCCACTTTCCCACCACGCCTATCTGAGTGTTTTGATTGTTGTGTTTTATTGCGGATAGATTTTTATCAGGGGGAGGTGGAACGCAAACGGAAAACGAAGAATGGCGTAGGGGTATGAACGATGCACTTCCGGCAGTACTTGGAATGATTCTCAAAGTACACTTGTCGAAAGTTGGGAAAGTACAATGGGTCGCAAGAATACCGGATGACCGTGCAGTGAATCTGTTCTCTTCTAGACCTTCATCGGTCTTAAGGGCCTCATACATGTACGCATATGTTGGATTGAAAACAAATAAAATGGTGGCGGGTCATTCAGGTCGAGTGACAAGCCCAACAGCTTCTTTTGCCTGTTTGGTTCGTGGCGCTCATACACACGCGAGAGTGGTGACCGAACATGAATTCACCAAAATTTTCGGCCAACATGTTCGTACGCGTATGAGGGTGTTTAGAAAAAGAGAAACCCAACTTACTAGATGACTCGACCAGGTTGAAGCCGATTTGTTTGTGTCGAGATGCTCAACGAATTGGCGGAAAATAGCCCAGGACCCAATACAGCGGAGCGTAACTCTAATTACACCACTTACCATCCCGGCTTTATGCTACTAAAGGAGAAGAAAGTTTTTTATTAACCACTTATTTATTTAATGCTACAGTTTTACCTTTGTTATACTATAACAAAGGTTTAAAAATTGGTCGAAAAACATGAATTTGATGCCAAGTCACATACACCAATCGATAGGGTTCGACGATTTGAGCAATGTCTGTGTGTGTGTGTGTGTATGTATGTAATGATTTTTTCTATCGCCTGTTTCTCAGAGATGGCTGAACCGAATCGTTCGCTATTACTTTTGTTTGAAAGGTATTATTGTCTAGTAGATCACTATTGAGTTGTTTCGTGATACGACGTTCCGTTTAAAAGTTATAAGCAAAAATGTGAAAAATACGTGACGCGGGTTTCTCCGGAACTACTCGACCGATTTCAACGATCTTAGTATCAAATGAAAGCCCTTATTAAAACTAAATTGTTCAGAAATTTTTAATTGAAAACAAATAAGTAGTTTAAAAGTTATGCTTAAAAAACCTGTTTTGACAAGGTAATAATTATCGCCTGTTTCTTAGAGATGGCCAAACCGATTTATGCACTATTAGTCTCATTTGAAAGATAATATATCCTAATAGATCACTATTGAATTGGTTTTTGATTGGACGTTTAATTTGAAAGTTATGAGCAACTGTATATACCACACCAAAATTAACAATAATTTATAATGATTTTAATCAAGATAATTTACCTAATTTTAATTATTTTAATATCAAACGAGAGGTTTTGACACTACGAATATATAAAATTTCATAAGAATTGGTTTTATCGGTTAAAAGATATTAACACTCGCGCCAACTTTTATAACACAATTACTCGCACGCACAATAGCCCCAAACCAAAGAAAACGTGTGCACTAGAGTTTTAACTGGGAAAACTTGGTTTTGGGTTTATCGAACCTTTGGAAGAGTTTCTTTAAATTGAAAGCTCTATCGTCTGGTGGAATTTAAATTTTGATTAATCCCCCTAAAAGTGAAATAAAAAAATATTTTTCTTCAGTGTCAATATAACACATTGATGTGTTCTGCAAAGTTATAGAGCATACTATTACAAGAAATTTTGCTGAAGACAGTAACCTTCTATCTCTGCAGCGATGATAGAAAAATCTTATTTATTGTATATGAATTTGTAAAATCAGTTTTTCTATTTTTGCTCTTTTTGTAATTGTTGTATGACTTTTTCATGTACTACAAAATTGTACATTCACAGTAAAAATACACAACTTTGCTGAAAATAGTATACCTGTATGTTTGCTTGTTTAGGAACTGTAGAACTTTGATTATAAAGAATACCCTAATTTTGACTCCGAATTACTCGACTACCAGCAGACGGATACATTTTAAACATTTTACATTTGCTGATAGTTTTGCTGCATACATTTTCCTAACAATTAAAATTATTAATGCATTGAATAATTATGATATTTTGCTTACAATAAGTTTGTTGAAGAATATACGTTAGTTAAACAATGATTTGTAACTTTATAACAATATGGCGTTGAAAAACGTACACGTGTTGTATAAAATACAACAGCGTGAGTTAATAAAAATTGATGAAAATTATTCAAGAAAACACTATTGATGTGATTCAAATAGAATGGCATTACAAGAAACTATGCATAGTTCAAAAACCTATAAACTAGACCTTTACTAGACAATGTATATGTTAGGATAAAGGATAAAATTTCCTCTTACAACTTACTTTTATTTGAACTTACTCAGATTAATAACAACTTACTTATCCTTACTCAGCAATTTCATGAAAAAAGGATCTATCAAAATTTAAGTGTTCCTATTTTGTTCAAATTTTGTAAACTTATTCAATTTTCAAAAATTTCATGTAAACCAACGCACTACGCAACGATAACCAATAGATGAATTATGTTCCGAAGACGTGTCGATTTCTATCACAAATAGCAAGTAAGACTGTATAACAAAGGTTCTTTTCACCACTAGGTGGATTAAATCGGTTTTTTTTAACGTAGGCGAAATGGCGCCCCCACGAAGTGGCGCTTCAAACAGCTGCTTGTTCGGAACAGCTGCTTAACGGAAGCGCCGGCCCTGGTAAGGGGTATTGTATCGTGAAGGCACCTAATTGCGATTACCTAAGGCATCATTCAACTTTAAGCCCTTACTAAAAGTAATTACAAGTTATGCATTTTCGCTTAGTATTTTTGATTGCATTTCTTGGAAAAATATTATAATACATAAATTATTTACCGAAAGTAACTAATAGTGGATCGAAGTTTGATGTATCAGTGCACCTACTTCCGATCAATAATCATGGGGGTGATTCTAATTCCGATCATAAGTGTACTTAATTCCGATCATGCCATGAAATGCTTTTTAAGCATAAAATTATTATCCAACAGTACAAAATGGATCTAAAATGTTTTCCCCCTAGTCCTCTCGTTCAGCTTGCATTAAAGGCCATTATTTTTTGTTTCCTGTTTTTATCACATGCTTCTTCTTGATTTAGTAACCAGAACACAAAAGACTGATTTTTTTTAAAGGAAGAATTTGACTTTTAATTTTTTAAATATTAAGCATAAGCACAAGCATAGGATACCGCCCGTGTGCTTGACTTTTGATATTTAAAATATTGTGTAAAATGTATTCTAATTGAAGTAACTTAAATATGAATCTAATGCAATTAAAACACTTTTTGTTCCCATAAAAAAAGCTGTAAAAGTAATTTTGTAAGGCCGGCATGTTGATGCGTTAGCGTGATATCAACTTACAACAATTTTTTTTACAGTATTTATGCTCTTTTTCGAATTAGCTACGTGAGAATTAGTTTTTAGATGGACTAGTAGTTTTCCGGCTAAGATCGTAATAATCGTGAAAAATCCACCAATCATTCAGCTAATCCACAAACTAATCAAAATCAGTAGAGATGTGATTGTAACCATGGTATTCTGTTTTAATTTTAGTTAATCTCAAACAGCGTGAGAGGATTCAAGGTCTCAAAATAATTTTATTATTTTCCAGGTACTTACAATAAAAGTTATATCGTTCTACTTTTTCACCAGTTGATAATTTTCTCGTAATGGAAAACTCTTCCGAAGTCTAAGCACCGAGTAATATAATATTATTGCAAAACTAAACGAGCTGCCTTTCTGTTGGCCTTCGGCGGTGGGAAAATATCGCCATTCTAGCGGGATGCACTTCCCTTTCCACGTTCGGTTCAGTATAAACTGCACTGCTCCTAGTGCACACCTCCAGAATCTTCAGCCAAACAGTAGCGTAGTGACGCACTTGTTGACCTGGATAGTAGTGGTACGATACCATTCGACGCCACATACAGGATGGCATTCAACACTCGTTCCTCGGTCGGTGCTGCTTGCTACTGTTGCGGTCGGTCATGATATTCCAACCGATTTGAGGCAACATTCGCCTTCATGGGCGTCGCTTTATGCTCACATCACCGCTGATGCTGTATACAGTCAATGGAGTGGAAAGCATCACTCCCACAGAAATCTGCGCGGAAGTGTCCTTCGGGATAGTGACAAAGGGGACTCCCGGCCGAAGTGCGGGGACCATAATAATGAGCATCACTATCCTACGACGGTTGCATCATTTTTCGTTCGCCGGCTGCTGGGCAGTAGCTTTTGTCAAGCTTGTCGGAGGTTGGCTGGAGGCGTGCGAGCTGGGAGGATCGTGAAACTCCTGCAGTTTCACATTCGTTTTCATGCAATGTGGAGAAATGGGAATAGTCGTACCAATGGGGAAGAATATAAGTGTATAAATAAGAAAACGGTAACTGGCAACGTAATCGTTCTAAAGCGGAATGCCTTCGAAACTTATGAAGTTTGAATTTCACAGCATCCGGCAGTACGATGTGAAAACTATCAAAATCACATGACAATTGGGTAAAATAATCTAAAATCATAACATTTTCAAAAAATTCTATATAAATAAAAAACTTTTCATATATTCAAACTCTTATTTTACTGTTTCAAGTCCCTTTTTCCGCAACAGTTTGACAATGTATGCACCCCTTTTGAGTGGTGCATGAAGGACGATCCGGAAGTAAAACGCTTCCGTTAAAAACTAGAAAAGATACACTTGACAAAAGAGCGGCAGCAGCTAGAGGCAGTACCTACATCAAAAGTTCCTCCATCCACAATCAGTGACGTCATTCCGACCCGGGAAAACCAGCAGAGCATAAAGACAAATCGGCGGTCGAAAAGCTGCGAGCGCGAGAGCTTGCGACTTTTCCGTCGCCGTTACGTTCGTTGGGAGACGTATCAATGAGAGTGAGTTACGCCCTGGCACGCCTGCTCTCGGGAGGAAGAGTCCAGACAGGACCCGAGACTCCAGTTTTCCACGTGGTTTGAGTTGTTAACGTCGAGCGTGTGAGGGAAGGCTAACAAGCCAGCTAATCAATGGGGATCGTGTGAAAGTGAACGTCGCCGCCGTCGTCGTCGTCGTCGTCGTGAGTTCGCATGGGCGCTCCAATGGATTGTGTTAGGGTTAATCACAAACTATTAGAGAGCATTTCCACTGGTTTGTGCCTATGCGTGCGTGTAAAAGGGAATAATATAGAATATAGCTGTTATTATTTGCTAGGACTGTTGTTATAAGAAAACTGGTGGCGTTTACTGGATACATTGATTTTTCTTTAACACAATGATATAATTTTTTGTTTATGACATTTTAGAACTCATACTTACAATTTGTTTCCTTCATACTAAAGATTTACCGCCAATTTTTAGTATACAACACCATCGAAAGAGGAGTTCCACGACGCCACTGACACTGAAAAGTACGGACGACGGCTAACAATTTGTCATCATGTTGAAGCACAACAAAAAAGATAAATGGTTGTTTATTATTTTGCTGTGTTACTTTTATGACACATTACTCACATACAAAAAAACAATAGCAAGAACTTTGGCCGGGGTTGCGATTCTCGATAATGGTTTTATTGGTTAGTAGACCAAATGATGATTGTTTTTTTTCTATCTAATTTCTTTTTCGTAGAATAAATAAACGAGTATATTGACACGGTTCGAATGCAAAGGCTCAACGGAGCCATATTTTTTATTGGATTTAGGAAAGCACGCGAGAACGATAATTACAGCTCATATCTTCTCCTACTGGATAAAACCTTTTTAACCAGAAAATAGAATTTATTATACACAAGTTCTACGAACAGCTGTCTGTTCTACGGCAATATTTGCAATTTTGTAGACCGATACTGATTTTTAGTGAGGTGCCTTTAATAACATAGGTTGTTCTGAATCAAATTGCATCTGCACAAAAGATTCGACGAAATGCACCCTTTCAACCGTCCACTTTTAGTGAATAAAATAAAACATATTATCCATATTAATTAAATTTCATCGCTATAATCATCATCCATCCAAGTACATAAACCTTCCCCTTAGCACTACTCATAAGAAGTTGTACAACGTTTTCACTATCTCTTTTTGTTTGAAATCTATTTTTTCTTCATATCTTTCTCCGATTTCACTTCCTAAGGATGTTTCCGAAGTGTTTGCTTTATGATAACCCAATACTTTTCAATTGACCGCAGTTCCGGTGCGTTCGGGTGTTTAAGATCCTTCGGCATGAAATTAATCTCCTTTGCCTTGTACCACTCCAGAACATCTTTTGAGTTATGGCAGGAGGCTAAATTCGACCATAAAGGCCCAGGATCATTGTGTGATCTCAGAAGTGGTGAAAACATGTTTTTTTGACAAACTTTTGACATCTTCTGCTTTCTAACGTCCTCAGGAATGTCCCACTTATGATGAGCAGTGAAAAAATGGAGCCCTGGAAGCTGCCAGAACCTGCCTCCATCGGATGGCTCTTTTTTACTCCATTTCCCAGCACTATGAAATCGACCGCTGTACTGCTGCTACTGTAGTAGATGTGACACTTGAAGTAAATGTGATCCCTTTCTGTCCCTCCTCTCTTAGTAATTTGGCCATCGAATCAGCTGAATCGCTGCGATTTTCTTTCTTCCTTCTCATGGTTGCTCCTGAGCTAGCCTTAATTCGCTTCCGTGGTCTTTGTCGATTGACCTTTTCTGAATAATCATTATCGCTTTTTTCTGATGATTTGAAACTTCGGTTTGAAATCTAGGGTATAGTAGACTAGATACAGCAGTTGTTATTATTTAGGGGATTGCTCCAAGACAGGAACCACTTCTGAACTGTAGTACAGACACTCTGTTTTGTAGGCCAGGATGCAACGGGAGAAAGCGAACTTCCTTTCAATCGATTCTTTATAGGCTCTTTGATAGGTGATAGATATCACAAAAATTTTCACAAAAAATTAACAATAAATATTCTGAAAACTATTTATGTGAACAAACACAGAAGACATACTTTTACTTTTGTAATTCGATTTGATTGCAAATAAGCTTGGTGTACCGCAAGGTAGTCCGTCAGGACTAATTTTGTCCTTAGTATTATATAAATTAAATAGTACGAGCTGCTTGATTCTCGGAGCCACGTAACAAGCCCAAACGAAACGGTATTCTAGTGTGACAATCAACTGGCGATCGCCCATTCTGTGGTGGAATGAACAACCGACAAAGACCTGGATATCAAAGACCTACGCATATCTGTCTCATTTGGAGTGATGAAGTCACCACTGTCAAAATACCGTTTTATAGGCCGATGCAATCACCGGTCCATTTTTCTTTTGAAAATGGTGTCGACCAGACCACCACTACAGGGTCATGGTCACTAAATTTTTTGTATAACAATGCCCTTAATATGGATAAACTGCGGTTTCAAGTAGATGGTTCAACATGCAACACTGCGCTTGCCCTGACACAATTGATTTATTGAAACAAACGTTCGGCAAACGAATAACAACGAATAATTTTTCGTGAAATGGCGTCCAAGTTATTTAACACTGTTGAACTATTTTCTAACCCCACTATGTGAAGACTCTGCTGCACGCCGATCAGCCACATTGGTTCTTTAAAATATAAGATTCACCACGCTTTCAAAAACATACAAGCTCCATGGCTGCAAGCGAAACTTGCACTTCCCGTGTGCTGCTGGATACCGCGGATATGCCAGAAATTATGTACAAGCTCTAATCAGTCGCATTAGTTTCTCCGAAAAACCGTTCTCGTGCATTATCTACCGTAGCTGGTCTCGATCGATTGTATCGTATGCTGCTTCGAAGTCAGTAAAGATTGGCAAGTTGCATTCCTGACATTTCTGCAAGATCTGTCGAATGGTAAAAATTAGGTTAGTAGTTGCTCGAGGTCCCATGAAGTCCGCCTGGTAGCTCCCTACGAAACCTTGTGCTACCGGTGAAAGCCTGCGTAACAGTATCCGGGAGAGGAGTACCTTGTAGGTGGCGTTTACCAGCGTTATACCGCGATAGTTACATCAACCGAGCCGATCACCCTTTTTGTAGATGGCACAAACGACTACTTCAAATCCTCTGGTAGCTTGAGCTTCTCCTCTTCTCAAATATTGGAAATAATCTTAAAGCTGTTGCTAGCGTATATTTTTGTTGGTCTTCAGCAACCCGATTTCTCGTTTGATTTCTTGGAGGTTATATGCTGGGACATTATTATCTTCCATGCGCATTCCGCCTCCTTCTGCAACTTCACCATTGAGGCGCACATCATATAACTGCTTCCACATATCGACTGTTTCGCGTTCGTTTGTGATTAGATTCCCTGCCTCGTCCCTACACATGTCAAGTTCTGGTTTGCAGTCCTTTCCTTACTAGTTTGGTTCACTTTCTCGTAAAACTTGTGCGTGTCAGCTACTTAGAATACTTGTTCTAATTCTTCACGATCTCTGTCCTTCCTATGCTGCGTTTTACTTGTCAGGATCGTGGTCCACTGGCTCCTTTCTTGTCGGTATTAGGCCAAGTTCTCTCTAGTGGAAATGCTCAAATAATTTTTCCAACAAACAAACAAGACACAACACTTATGGTTCTTATAAAAAATTAAAAGTACCTTTTACGCTAACCAGTTTCGGGTTTGATCCAACCCAATTTTTTGTAAGAACCATAAGTGTTGTGTCTTGTTTGTCTGTTGTTCAGTTGTTCTTACGTTAAGCAAAGAAATCAGTTTATAAGTTAATTTTCCCAAGCCATTTTCTTTCTCTCCGCCGCTTGTTGGTATTCCTCATCAAACCAATAATTTTGGGGATGTTTTCGTAGTGTCTCGGTAGCGGCCACTCCGATGGCTGTGCATATTCTGCCGCAACCGTATTCGAGATTTGAAGCACTTAACTCCTCGAAAGAAGACTGTGCCTCGTCCAGTAGTTCTCGACAGAGTACGGGTTATCTAGCTGTCTGATGTTTAGCCGAGGAGGACAGCTATGACGTGTCTGGCATACTTAGATGTTTGAGAAGAATTGGCTATCTATGAGAACATGGTCAATCTGGTTCATTGTACGTAGGTCAGGTGATCTCCAGGTGGCTTTGTAGATATCATTGCGTAAGAAAAAGGTGCTACGGATCATCAGGTCTCGGAAAGCTGCAGAGTCCCAAGCAGCACACTTTTCGCAGTTATGGTTGCAGAATCTTCTTTATGACTGAATTTAGTTTCATATCGGTTGCCGCAACTGATTTGTAACAACTGTGCTAGTAGAGGTATATACATCGTTGGCCGTTATCGTTCGTGTTAGTGTGCAGGCAAGGCGAAACGAGAGGCACGATTTTCACCATGGCTATCCAACTTCTACGTATTGTAGATGACTTTGATATCATAGCCTGGAATTCTGCAACGCGGAGGCAATTTACGCCAGAAAACGGAGTCTAGGAGGATTGGGTTAAAAATAAATTCGTCGAAGCCCAAATACGTGAAAAGAAGAGGCTCAAAGGAAACAAACGCATGCCTCCCACGGACGGTAACCGTTGACGGCGACGAACTAGAAGTGGTAGATGAGTTCGTGTATTTGGGATCGCTGGTGACCATGGGCAACAACACTAGTAAGAAGATCCAGTGGCGTACTCAAGTGGAAGCCTGGCATACTTTGCCCTTCGCAAAACGCTACGATCGAGAAACGTACGCCGAAGTTGACAATGACAATGTACGAAACCCTTGTTAAACCGGTAGTTCGTTATGGACTTGTAGCTGTGACGCTGCTTACGGAGGACATAAGCGCCCTCCCGTGTTCGAGCTGTAGGCACTGCGATATTAGGCGGAGTATAAACTGAAAGCGGGCACCCACTGGCACCAAGACCAGGAGGGCTCAACGTGACAAATGGCCTGATCATGTCGAAAGTGATTTGCGACTGTTTTTCCTCTATGGGGCCGTGCACTAATTACGTAAAGCATAATGTGGGGAGGAGGGGTTCCGCGAAATCTTACAAAATCTTATTTGGGGGGAGGGGGGCTTAATCATTTCTTACGTAAGATTTTCACACACGAAAAAATTTATGTTTTTATTAGCAACTCATGTTACTTGTTACAAAAAATTTTAAATTGATGAGTCAAGTTGTGAAGTTTCGAAATCCTTCATGTTGCAAGGAAATGCGTAGCAACCTGCTGAGTATTTTAGCTCTGTCCCCCTGAGTGGGTAGCACTTGGCCTACTTGTTCCAGAGCAATCTGATGTCATCGGTTTATGCTATTAAGTATTCCTACATATTTTGTTGCAATTGCCTATCCAAATCCCGCAAGGCAGCCACAAAATCCCTTATGATATCATGGGAAACATTTATGTTTAAAAGCAGCTTATTCAACTAACGTATAGCTGCACCAATGGAACAAGTGGTTGATAAGCTACTATACAACAAAAATGTTTCTGGGGATGTATTGTTCTTCTATATCCAAAGATCATGCCTGCCGCATGTGACCAGAGTGGGGTCAGTATTTTGCGTCAAAGGACACCGCGGATGGGCATTATAGATCTGTACATTAAACGCAACGCTGTGACAATTCCAACTTAAGACCATGTCGCGTGTCATCTAGAAGAGGCAAAGAAGTTCTTTGTACGCTACTTGACAAGGACACGTGTTCAGACGATTTAGAGTGGATCAATGTGAATTAAGTGAACGCTAGTGAGTTTCTGAGCATACACCAACATTTATTGACAACCTCAATGCTGAAATACGTTCTGTTAGTGAGTGGGCCATAAAGGGATTTACAACAGATAATTGATATTGTTTGTTTTTTTTATGAATTTGTTTGAATTTTGGGTTTTATGAACTTGTTTGAACTTTATTGACTGTTTCAATATTTTTTCAAATTCAATGTCTTTTTAAATAAAACTTGAATTTTGATGTTTCCAAAATCTTACTAAGATTTTTTACGGGGGGGGGGGAGGAGGTGGTATTGGCCGAAATCCTACAAAATCTTATATAGGGGGAGGGGGGGGGGGGGGGTTCAAAAATGAGGAAAAAGCCCTTACGTAATTATTGCACGACCCCTATGGACTCATCACTGCGACCAGTATCGTTGATCTATTGCAATAACGCCCGGGTGTTTGCTGTATAACCCGCACTGCATTTATTTTTGCTATAATCGCTATTGATTGAGCGATATGCTTATTGAATTTTATGCATGTGTGTAATTGGGTACCCTTCCTTCAATGCTTTTCTCTACTTTACCCACCTCGTTCCATATGACAGCGCGCGGTCCCCTATTATTGCCATCCCTGGCGTGGCTAAACCACTACATTTTACTATAAGAGTCATTTTTTTGCACTCTCAATAGGCCATATGGGGATAATATAGAATTCAGCATGAAGGATGGGGGATGAGGGGCCTGAGAATAAACCCATGCTTAAGTCACTTTGACATCGAATGGCCTGATTCTACTAAGATTCCAACCCATGACCATTCGCCTGTCAAAACAGACTCGGTAAGCTTGCGGCTACAGAGGCCCCTCGATTTGCGACTTCTGAAATTGGTGACGAGTGGTCCAGAATGAATGGAGACGATTACTTGAAGCCTCCCCGGCTCTATACTGCTGATGACGACGACGTAACTGAATCAGTTAAGGTAACATCCGGGGTTCCACAGGGCTCTCATTTAGGTCCTTTGCATTTCATTTTATTTGTTCAAAATGTTACCCTTGTGTTGAATCGTCTCATAGTACACCCAATTCTTTTTTTACACGGGGGATGCGTTCCGTGTAAAAAAACCGTGCAAAAATAAACCGTGTTATTTCGAGAAACCGTGTAAAAAATCCGTGTTATTTCGAGAAACCGTGCAAAAAAAAGTCGTAAAAAAAAATTCCGCGTAAAGAAATCCGTGTAAAAAAAGAATGCAGGATGCACAACTGTTGTTGGCGAAATTTTAGAAAAACCGTGTTATTTCGAGAAACCGTGCAAAAAAAGTCGAGCAAAAAAATCCGTGTAAAAAAAATCCGTGCAAAAAAAAGAATTGGGTGTATTGATTTATACCAATGATATGGAATTATTCCAGCAAGAGATCGACAGTTTTTACTCCTGGTGCATCAAAAGTCTTCCTGTTTAGGGATGGCAAACATATCGATACTTATCGATAATATCAATATTTCCGAGGCATCGTCGATCATCGATAAAATTTTCGGATTAACGATAATTATCGATATTTTTAAACTCTTGGTTATATGACATACCCCCCCCCCCCTATTAAACACCCGCATTCACTTCTTCACCATGCGATTCACCCTTAAGGTAGGCTGACCGAACGTCCCGGATTATGCGGGACTGTCCCGGATTCGGATGGCACCTCGAATTCCTCATCTGACCAATGTCGCTGGTGACTGTTCTCTTCATCTTCAGCTTTTGCTGTCATCTTCAGTATTGCAGAACTGGACGAACCCGGGGACAATTTGGTGCACTCAGATCTTTTGAGATGAACTGAAGTCCAGTGTCCATTGTAGCATGCATGCTGAAACTGCGACAGGCTTCATGGGACTTAATGAAGGGCAAAATCCGCCTGGTAAGGTACCCAGTGTATCAGTGTACAGATCCCTTGCCAAGTCATGACCTTTTATCATGAACCCATCCCCAAAACCAATCTTGAATCTGCTAAAAATCCTAGCCAGAGCATGAAGAATTTAACCCGTGGGTTTGACTGAAATCAGCTTTATTCATCATCGAGTCAGACACATGCATCGCGTTTCGTCATCACTCGGCCGCACAGCTCACGAGACCGGATTTTATCCTTTGTTTATTGTTTGAGGTTTCTGTTATTCTTGCTCGGTAACACCTGTAGTCATTCCCAGACGGATTTGCAATACAGTCAGAATTCAGTTCTTTTGCCAAAGCACAATCCGTGATGCTGAGATCAGCCTTGACTTTTCAAATGTCCCTCAACCGCAGTTGCTAATCAAGAGTTCAACTCCAACGTCTGGCCTGCGCCTTGCCGCCAGCCTTGAGAGTTTACCTGCACCCCTCAATTACTCACACTACAGCTGTTTTAGGATAATCCGTCTGTCCCGCCAACTCCCGACCCGACGCTGGATTCTGCACATGACCGCACACAATGACTTTCATTTCTTCTCCTGCATGATGAATATCTCGAAACCACGGTACCTTTAAACTGCGAAAAAATATACCGAGTAGAACTGTTTACAAATAACTCAATATTACCAACCGATTTAGCAAATAACCCAATCAATATGTCCCGCATTCATAAAAAAAAATCCGGTCACTTTACCTTAAGGCCACCATTCGTGTACAAACTTAGAAAATTTTGTCTAGAATGTCGACGAGTTTAGGCTTTGCCAACATGTTCAACATGGCTGACAGAAATCGAACAAAAATTCGGCAGAAAAATCTGGGCAAAACCGCGCAAGGCAAAGTTTCTGCTAGGTTGTTGCCTTGCTGCTTGATTTCACGGGTAACAGCGGGAAAATATTTGTCAGAAAGTCTGAAAGAAAAAAGTTTTCGCTGCTAGACATTTGGGTGGATTTCGCATAAGCGGGGTTCAGCGCTCAACTAGAATAACCTAACCAATCAAGCTCAACATATTCATGTTGGTTACTGTCACACACATAGAGTATAAGGAACGCTGCCAGTGCCTTGGTTGGCCTCGCCTGTCAATATATGGTTTGTATTGAAAATTATCGATAATATCGATAAAATGACGGGAAATATCGATTGTTATCGATAACCATTTTTGGCGATAATTGCCATCCCTCTGTTCTGAATATTAAAATATGCAACATCATATCATATACAAGAAAATATGTACTAAATGACTTCAACTGTATTCTTGGAGAAGAATCTGTAAAGAGATGTGGTAAAGTAAGAAATTTTGGAATGATTTCTGACACGATTGTTAACAAGACCAATAACATGCTTAGATTTAATAAAAGATTTAGCAGCTTGGGGCGAACCAACCACCGCACTGTGGGCAAAAACGAGCGAAAAAACAGACGTAATTAATATACGGCCTGCAGGCTGATAAAATATAGGTGATCTTATGTAAAATATTCCGGAGAATCTCGTGGTGCCCCATTTTGCTCATTTTCCCCTATTTTTACCATATTTATACACTTATTGAGCTATACCAAGCAAAGTTTTGAGAAAACAAAACTGAAAAACCTTATAATTTTGTGTAAAGAAGTTCGCAGAATCGAATAGGGTTTAACCTATTTATTTAAGAGCACAATAATTTTTTTGGTTGAACTCGCGTTACCAAGCCGACCATGCCAAACGGGAACTCAACCAATAAAATTAATGTGCTCTAAACTGATTGGGGTAAACCTTATTCGATTCTGCGGATTTTCTTATACAAAATTATCAGGTTTTTAAATTTTATTTTCTCCAAGTTTAGCTTGGTATAGTCCAAAGTGTGAAAAAATGTTAAAGATAGGGTAAAATGAGCAAAATGAGGCATTTCCCGATGGCAAACAGAAAAGGGGTTGGCACCATAAGATTCTCCGGCTTTGCTTTTTAGAAAAAATTGTCAGTATTTTTTGCCGGGTTTAATTAAAAATGGGTTTATCATAGATGTATCTGCACATCTTTCGTTTAGAGTGTATTCAAATGTCAACACAGCTTGCAAGTTTGTTTTGAATTTTCATTCGTTTAAGAGTCGTGGTAATCATGGACGCAAAAAGGGAACTTGTGATAAGTCTGTTTTTGAAAAATGTTCGACCATGAGATATTTTAAAGAAGTTAAAGCCACTAGGAATAAACGAAAGTGTCGACTTTTGTACCATCAACCGATATAAGGAAACCGACTCTTGGAAAATACTTCCCAAGCCTGGCCGTAAACGTACTGTAAGCACACCGGAAGCCATCGAACGAGTTCGAGACCCCCAAGGTACTGAGAATTTTGAAGTCAACCTTGCAGAATATTTTGAAAGATGATCTTCGATTAATTCCATACATAAAACAACGGGTGTGAAATTGTGAAATTCTGTTTCCGGACGAAAAAATGTTTCTGCTAAGGCATCACTGCAACCAACAAAAGTATCGGAAATATGCTTTCTGAAACCCCTCGGCACAAACGGGTTGTTCAAAGGTTCCAGAATGTTTCCGGGGTGATGGTATGGGGATGTTTCTCAAAAAATTTGAAGGTTCCGTTGTTGTTCATTGAACCTGGTGTTGAAATCAACACTAAATATTCCATCGATAGTGTTTTGAAAAACCGTTTGCTTATGATATTATGATGGAGCGATTAAACTGAAACTGAAATTAATCGAAACTTGATGTTATTCCTTCCTACATCGCTGAAGCAGGCTCAAACATTTTCTGAACAAGAAAAGTAGAAAGATTTGCAACATTTCATTAGCTTACGCCACGCAGCGAAATAAAACCCGCGGGAGTGCATTATCTCACCTTGTTTATCAGTTATCTAACGCTATAGGCAACAGCTTTCGCACCAATGAATGCAGTTTGAGCGCACGACGCGACGTAACACCATAGTTTGAATTCTAATAACATTAATCTGCAAACATTTACCTCCCCCCAACAAGTTCGCACACTCTTCGTCGGTTGTGTTTTCCAGGTGAATGTTGTACAGCTATTATCAATTAGTATAGTATCGAACGAGTAGTTCCTGTCTTCTCCTAAAATGGACTGCTTGTTAAAAGCAAAATACAATTTGCACATTATCAAATCAATTTGTAAGTTATACGTCCGTTGCAAGTGGCACTTGCCACTGATAATTTTTAATCGACAGTTTAAATCATGTAAATTGATTGGCTCAAAATCGCTCGCATTCACTGTGATCAGCTCAAGCAAGACAAAACTACTTCCTCGACGCCCTGATCTAACGCAGTAGCTAACTTCCAAAACTACACTTCCTTAGACCATAAGTGGTCTTGACAATCCGACATCGATATACCGTAATTGAAAATGAATTCATCAGCAGCTCAAACCAGTTTCATACCGTCGTCGTCCACTGCCGGGCGGGCTGCAAAAAAAACCACTTGCCCAAACGGAAAAGAGGCCCAACTCTACTCGACACGGCTGTTCACGGTCTGTACAGGGGCCGATGGCTGTTATCAAATTATTTTCAATCGAATTATTTCCGTAAAAGGTCCGAACCACATCTTCGCTTGGCTTCGATGACCGTAGCAACGTCGTCGTCGTCGTCGTCGTCGTCGTCGTCGTCGTCGTCGTTCAGTTCACCAATGTCGTGGTCAGTCTCCTCAGCATAAACACACGGTAATTGCTGTCCATGCAGCTTGGCTACCGACATCGTGCGAGCACAATCGGTATTCGGAGGATTGCCGGCAGTTGAGACTCTGAGGACAAAAGAGATACATGCAAGATATCGGTTGGCTCCGCTAATGTAAGGGTTCCACCACCAAGCCATTGCATTGGGCATAAAATTGTTTGCCAACATGTGAGCAAGCAACGACTAATGTATGTATGCTTCAATTTAATTTTAGTAGGTATGCATTAGGACAGTATTGAGTGTGTCTGACAGCGCGTTGAGATTGAACTTCAGAGCTGGCAAAGGATACACCAGAACGAAGGTCAATGACATGCATTGAAATAATTTTCTTTCCTCTAGAATATCATCATTTAAGATGTCTTCATTTAAATTCTCGTTTAATTGCCACAAAACACCCAGTCACGAGATAATAAAATTCTGTTTAGACTTTATACAGTTTGAAACTACTCTGAAAAAATCAACATCACAGTCGTAACCAAGGTCTCCAGCCAGGTGCAATCTACGGCAAAGCAAACAAACAATCATCCCTGGCAAACTATAGACAAAAACAAAATAAAAACAAACTATAGATAGACAATCATCATAATAATCGCAACCTTCCTGTGCATCCAAGTGCGTCGTGTATGCAGAATTGCAGACGACAGTCAGTCAGTCGATTTGCAAACAGGAGACAATAAAGTGTAGTATTTTCGCGATCGAATGGAGCGATTAAACTGCCCACGGCGGCGGTGCACGGATGCCGTTCATTGTACTGCCGAGCCGCTGCTCTGTCCTGTCTGGAAGACAGTGCGAGTGTGTACACGCTGCTATTTACGAGCACGGAAGCTGCCTCGGGTTGACATGCACCGCAGTGCAATTGAAGTTTCGCCATAAAATTCAGTGTTATTGTTTTTTGATGAATTCTAGCAAAAGCTATTTTACGACTCATGAGCAGATTGGAGTGTTGAACAGCAAAATCGATTATTCCGCAGGATGCAAATCAATGGCAACAGATGAAATTTGCCATTACTGAATTATCGCTGCAGTGCTGCTGGCATTCAAATATTGAGTTAAGCGCTTTACAGGTATGAAATAGGATTAAAGTGTAATAAAAGTTTTATTAAATGCTCGCCTTTTGATTGCAGTACATCACTATTAAACTTACCGATGTTTTACAATCCTAAGTTATACGTTCTGATTTTTTCTTCGTTTGAGGATCGTCAAAAAATGTTCTCGGATCGAATCTTAACGAATTTACTCGCATTGTTAACCTTCTTAGGCGTGTTCTTTTATCCTTTTTTTGCTTTCTACTGTTGACCAGATAACAGCAAAATAAAAATCTCATTTACATATTACGGCCTGTTCCTTACAGGACGATATGTCTAACAGACTTTGTGAAGCACCACGAACAAACGGCATTCAGGCGAACATATATCATACATGAAAAAATATCAATAAAAGTTTATTACTTTTTCTGTCAAATCGGTTTGCGAAGTATTTCATTTAATTTATGAGGACGAGAAATCGAACTGATCATCGCATACATTACCTTATTTCAAATATAATGCGATTTGGCCCTAAAAAAATATTTTCCCACCAACTCTGATTTTTTTGATACCTGATTTTTAACGATCCGACCAGAGGGAAAAAATCACAAAACAAACAATAATAGTGGCTCATCTTACCAAGAAAATCTCCGTGGAATCAAGTCGTGCGCAATTAGTCCAGTGTTATTAGCCAGTAAATCACTATTCGTAATTGTTTTGACGTTTCGTCATAAAGTTATGAATAAAATGTAAAGACCTTACAACACGTTTTTCTTCGAATTACTCAACCGACTTTAACAATCTTGGTAATAACCGATTTCATTATCGCAGTTCGCAGAAGTATTTATGATAAATAAATAATTCAAAAGTTATGACTAATATTATGATCAGAGTATTAGCATTAACTAGTCGCAGGTTTATCACCATCATCAGACAGTCATACCACGATTCCTCAAGCAAGTGAGTGGTTGTACCCCAGGATAGGAGCGGCTCACGACAGCGTTTGATCCGCGGGCGGGCGGTTGAATTAGGAAACGGGTAATCCGGCATTAAACTGAGATGGTAGCCCCTTTGCGAGACCCGGGAGAGTGGCTCTAATAAGGACACCTACCTAAATAAAGTTACTACAAACAATAAAAAAAATCGACTCGGAACATTCGGCATGAACAAAGGCGACGCATTAGGTACATGGAATGGAAGCTTGATACTAGGAATCCCGACGGTTCGGCATTGTGGCACTGCAGAAGCTCTGTCGCCAAGGTGAGACAATATGCAGGATCCATGGAGGCAAGGCCCAATTTTACGCAGCGTGGCAGTGCAACCAACCATGTATTCCAAAGCCAGTTGGTTTTTACATAACGAAATTAATCATCATCATTACCTCGTTTTATTGTGGTATTAAGCAATACCAAGAGGATACGAGTCAAAACACACTTATAGCTAGTTATAAAACCATAATAAAACCGTTATTAGAGCAAATTTATTGTGGTTGCTTACATCTATACCTATAAAAATGGATTTCTGTCTGTCTATCTGTCCCTATGTTCCATATAGAATCGAAAACTACTGAGCCGATCGGCGTGAAAATTTGCATGTAGGAGTTTTTATGGCCAGGGAAGGTTCTCTCTATGGCAAAAGACCCCTCTCCCCACTAAGAGGGGGGGCTCCCATACAAATCTTCAATACCTATAAAAATGGATTTCTGTCTGCCGTATGTTCCTTATAGAATCGAAAACTACTGAACCGATCGGCGTGAAAATTTGCATGTAGGGGTTTTTGGGGCCAGGGAAGGTTCTCTCGATGGCAAAAGACCCCTCTCCCCACTAAGAGGGGGGGTGCTTCCATATAAATCTTCAATACCTATAAAAATGGATTTCTGTCTGCCCTATGTTCCTTATTGAATCGAAAACTACTGAACCGATCGGCGTGAAAATTTGCATGTAAGGGTTTTTGGTGCCAGGGAGGGTTCTCATGATGGTTAGAGATCCCTCCCCCCACTAAGAGGGGGGCTCCCATACAAATCTATACCTATAAAAATGGATTTCTGTCTGTCTGCCCGTTTGATCCTTATAGAATCGAAAACTACTCAACCGATCGGCATGAAAATTTGCAAGTAGGGGCTTTTGGGGCCAGGGAAGGTTCTTATGATGGTTAGAGACCCCTCCCCCAGCAAGAGGGGGGGGGGGGGGTTCCCATACAAATGAAACACAAATTTCTGCATAACTCGAGAACTAATCCAGCAAATGGAACCAAATTTAGCATGTGAGTGTTTTTGTAGGCAATCTTTTTTTCTATGGTGAATTGAGACTCCTCCCCTCTTTAGGAGGGGAATAATGACCCCTCTCCCTTTTAAGAGGGGGGGCTTCCATACAAATGAAATCCAAATTTCCTCATAACTTGAGAACTAATCAAGCAGATGGAACAAAATTTGACATGTGGGTGTTTTTTGGAGACAATAATTTTTTCTATGGCGAATTGAAACCTCTCCCCACTTTAGGAGGGGGGATCCTTTACAAATGAAATACAAATTTCCTCATAACGCGAGAACTAATTAATCAAATGGAGCCAAATTTAGCATGTGGGTGTTTTTGAAGACAATTTTTTTTCTATGGTGAATTGAGACCACTCTCCTCTTTAGGAGGGGAATAATGACCCCTCTCTCTTTTAAGAGGGGGGGCTTCCATACAAATGAAATACATATTTCCACATAACTCGAGAACTAATCAAGCAAATGAAACCAAATTTGGCATGTGGGGGGTTTTGGAGGCATGAATTTTTTTATGATGGTTTGAGACCCCTCATCCCTGTGGTAGGGGGATAAGGACTCTCATACAAATAAAACAGAAATTTTTGCGCAACTCAAAAACTAATCGAACTCGAGAAATTTTAGACTCTTTTATAAAACATTAATCAATAACAAGACCACTAAAAACTGTCAATAGTAACATTAGACCTGCCGTCGGAAGCGCCGGCCACTGCGAGGGGCACCCCTCCGTAGAGATCAGCTCTATCTAGGTTTATTTATTTTCCTAGATCTACTGACCTCTATTACTTTCCTTCAGTTGGGTCATCCCTGTGAAATGGTACTTTCTACGAGAAGATTTTCCGTGAAGTGGTACATCCCGCGTAAGGTATTTAGCGAAATGGTATTCTGCGAAACTCTATATTCCGCGTTAGGGTCAACCGAGAATTGGTGTTCCACAGAATGGTATTCGGCGAAATGGTTTGTAGTGATGGCAAATATTTAAATGCTATCCGCTTTATTTTATCAGACTGAGCGATGGGGGGAGTTGTTTTCTACTTTACTGTGAGAAAAGTTTGTATATTAAAATACGCATGAACTCTCCAGAAACTTGCAAGACTCCAGATTGTGACAAAGGTCATCCGAGATTCACGATTTATGTACAACACAGTTTAATTTGTGGCAATACGAAGTTTGTCGGGTCAGCTAGTACTATATATTTATCATAAGTGTGGCGTAGCAATACAAAATTGCGCACCAATCAAAATTGATCTTATCGCGGTTGCTTGTCAAACTGCCAGAAATCTGTTAGTTTTATAGAGCTATTATAACGGTAACACCTTGACAAAACGGATTTATTGTTGCTAGGTATTATGAAGAACACTAAAGTTCAACACCCAAATCATTTTTTTATGCGAGGCCATATTGCCATATTCCAGTTCGCAAAAAAAATTCATCAAAGCCAAGTGTTTTGCAGAAAGAAAGTTATTATCAATCGGTTTTCCTGCCACAGGAAGCAACTAAAATGATTTTGCTAGAAATTGAGGTTGACTAACTGAATATATTTATTTTGTTAAAACAACCAGTTTTCGAAAAATTTCAATGGCGCGTTGATTTTATCCACCTGTTGTATCAATATGCACGATAAAATTTAATGCGCATATGTTGCAAACGAACTAAGATTGCTCAAAATTTGTTAAGCCGACCCGACAAACTTCGTATTGCCACAACTTAAACTGTGTTGTTCATAAATCGTGAATCTCGGATGACCTTTGTCACAATCTCGAGTTTTGCAAGTTTCTGAGGAGCTCATGGGTGGTGAATTCATGGGAGGGAATTCTGATTACAAATGAACGCGATACAGATGGAAGCATTTCGTCGATGGGCACACTGAAGTCGCTTTTTATGCGGTTCGTTTTTTACGTGACTATTTTTATATATCTAAACGACTATTTTATATTTCGGAATTTACGCGTTTTTTACGCGGGACGTATCCTTCGCGTAAAAAGCGACTTGAGTGTATTTGAATGGCAATGTAACAAAAGGAAGTGGAACCGAAGTTAACCTATAAATTATTACAGTGCGCCTGCTCCCGATCTCGAACAGCTGAAGACTAATAGAGTCACAGGAGAGGATCGGTTCCCGACAAAACTGTATAAAAATAATAAGGAACCACTAGTAATGGCTCTTCACTAGATAATTCAAGGAATTTAGCAGAGGAGAAACTACCGATGGAATGGATGGATGGAAGTTGCGGTCTATCCCGACGACAAAAAGGGCGTTTGCTCGATTACTGTAATAATCGCGACATTACGCTGGTCAGCGCTGCATCTAAGGTGCTCTTCCAGATTTTGTTACGTCATCAATCCCCAATAGCAAAAGATTTCATAGGGCAGTATCAGGCGGGTTTTATGAGGGCCCTTGTTACTATTGATCAAATTTTACTCTTCGACAAACCCTCTAGAAATGTCGCGAGTATAACGTGACCACGCATAATATTTTCGTGGATTTCAGGGCAGCATACGATACAGTCGAGCATGAACAGCTATGGTGCGAAAATGGTTTTCCGGATAAAGTGATGCGGCTAATCAAAGCTGCACTAGAGTAAGTAACTACGTGTGTATTTCGGGGGTACTCTTGAGTTCGTTCGAATCACACTATTCTGATGATCGCTTTTTAAGGAATCGAAATGAGTATAACGATCCTCGGCAAAAGCAACCAACTTCCAGCGTCAAAAACCAACTATTTGGTAGAAAAGGGCTCTAGCCAGAGAAAATGGCGATATCTTACGAAATTGACGTAAGATAAAGCGAAGAAAAAACACCTTATGAATTCCAAAACTACGTGTAAAATTGAACGCCTAGGCCACAATCGTGAGAATTCCATTGCGAAAATAACGTAAAAATCCGCGTAAATTCCAGTGAAAAAAAAAAAATAACGTGAAAATTTCAAAATCGCGTAAAAAGTGACTTCAGTATATTCCAAATTCAACTCCATTTTCATTCAATCACAAGTACAATTTTAAGTCGAATTTCTGTCAGTTGGAAGTAAATTTAAATTTAAATGAATTTAAGTCCAATTACATTTCAATTTCAAGTCCCGCTTCAAATAAAATCTCAAGTTCAATTTAGTGGCCCATTGTAAGTCCAATTCCATATCTAATTTCATTCTGATTTCAAGCGCAATTTCACACCCAATTTTAGCACTAATTTGAAGTAGAACTTAAATCCAATCCAAATTGGGCCCAATTTTAAGTCCAATTCCATGACCAATTTAATGCCTCTCTTTAAGTTCAATGTCGTGTCTAATTCAATTCTTCAATTTTACCTTAAATCAAATTGAGGTCAAATTTAATGACTAATTTTAAGGACAAATGGTCGGTGTTAAGTCAGACCGAACCAAGTGACAAAACTCTAATTTCGTGAAAAACGCGTTCAAAGTTTGGTGCTCTGTACGGTTTATAGCTATCAATCGTTTGAAATCATCTCATAACTCTGGTTGTTTGCAACATTTATGTACTCTGATTAGAGTAAAACGTAGCTTAGAAAATTCTTGATCGTTTGGTGTCGTTAGCTTATTTTTTTAAATTTTGCGACTTAGTCCGGTCTGATTTAACACCGACCAAATTTAAGTCTAATATAATTCCTATTTTAACTCTGATGTTGGGAGTTCAATTGAAAGTGCATTTTGATGGCCCATTTCAACTTCGAATTCAAATATAATTTAATACCATTTTAATTCCGATTTGAGGTCCAATTTCAAGTGCAATTTTAAGTTCTAGTCTGATTTATGTCCCATTTTAAGTCCAATTTCAAGATTCTAATTTCAATTCCAATTTCGAGTGCTGTTTAAACTCCAATTTCATGTTTAACTAAGAAAAGTAGAATTTCGAAATTTAATTTTAAGTGCAAATTGAAGTCCAATTTCATGTTCGATTTCAAGTCCAATTTCAAGCTTAATTTAATCCCAATTTATGTCCCAATTGAATCCCAATTTCAAGTCCATTTATATTTTAATTTCCAGGTACAATTTTAAGTCTAATTTGAAGTCCAGTTTGAAGTCCCATTTTCAGTTCAATTCTGAGTCCAATCTGTAGTAAATCGTCAAGTCCATGTTCAAGTTCGAATTCAAACTAGAATTAAAATTTTTTTGCAAGTCAATTTTGTCTTCTCTATAAAATTTATTGTAAAAATATGTTTATGATGGAACACAGAAGTTCGGAGTTTTTAACCTAAACAATCGGTATTTTTTCCATAAGTAAATTAATTGCATTAGAAAATGCTGCCATCTTAGGATTACTTGATTGCTTTATGGCCAAAACATTAAAAGATCGGCAGCTAGTAAGTTGGACGGTTCCAATACTGACAAACAGTACTAGTCTCTCGATTTCATCTGTCAACTATCTAAAAGTGCCAAGAAAATGTGCTAAGTAGGTATACTTGAAGACTGTTGTGCAAAAACTTTTAAAATCGAATGTCATCGGCATCGCTAATTATTAGAAGTTAGTGGTGAATGGTGTGAAGTAGTATGAAGACAGTTTTTAAACAAAAAATAATAAATTTTCTCACTTAACCAGGAATTGAACGTTTTGCAACAGTAAAATCATTTTCAGAGAAGCTATTTTTGGTTACGGTAGTTGTGATTTCCAATTTTCAAACTGTTCGTAGGAACGAAAATTGAACCCGCACATACCATGGTTCAATAAATTATTGATTGGCTCCGTGGTCATGTGACTCGCCCCTGGAACAGAGGCTGGTTTCGCTGACTAATGTGGCGAACACAGCCCATAGATCAGGCTGGGCGTAACGTTCGGACATGCATTTTTGTCCCCGTATCTCGTGGCAGTAGCCCATTCCTGGGGTGTGACATGTGCCAATCTGATACCATCTATTGGCACGAAAAGAACACACCGTATATTTTCAGTGAACCGATCGAAGCGGGGACTACCGAAACTAACCTTCATTTTAACGGGACTGGAGATGTAGAGAAAATAATGCGCTGGAATGCAATGTTCCGACTATCTGAGTCGAATGGACTGTTGGTGCGCTGTCCAGCTTCTGGTGTGAATGTGCGTCAGTTTGTTTGTATGAACTTGTCAGTTCAGGGCTGCATGTCTAAAGAGCTCGAACTATCCTAAACTGGTTAGTCAGTCACAATAAATCTAATATTGGCTTTTCAATTTATTCCAGTACGTTATTCTCTCAACTCCCAAGTTCGTGATATGTATTTGTTGACTTTTCGTTCACACGAAGGCAGCATGCATTGCGTGCAATTCTGTGCATTGGAACAAAGAACTGTTATTTCTGTTTGGTTCGTGACTAATTGACGTCTTTTCTAGGAGTAAATTGAATTATTGCTCTTCAACGAACCCGTGTTTTTCGTTGCAGGAACTTCCCTTTCGATAATTCATCTACAACAATGTAAGTGAACATTCACTCCACAGCTACGGATATCGATTAAACATTGATGAGACAGTGACCTCCATTACAGCCTGTGTTTGCAGTAATATTCTCATCATTTTTATATTTTATCGTTCTAAAAGAATCATCTTGGCAGTGCATTGTCTTCTGTCTGTAAGAGAGATTGTAGAATAAAAAAAAACAAACACAGAGCGAATCAGCACAAACTAAATGCATGTTCAACAAGTGAAGGGAGCTGGTGTAAAATAATTCAAAATGAAATGAAAATTAAATTTGAGAAACATAAACGTTCAAGTTTGAATTTTAGACTTTAAAGGTGAAAAGTTCAAACTAATGAGGGAAAATGTGCTATCTGTAGGATGTATAACCCCGCTCTACTCTTTGCTGTTTTGTGATGAGCTTCAATCCTCGTACTGTAGTCATATGAGATCCGGAAATGCTGGCTAACATCAGTGCCGTTCAGTCTCATACGAACGAAAAAATAAAAGAACAACTCATTTATGGAACGAGTCTCGCAATTAGCATCCCTTTAGCTAGGATGGGATTATATGATTGCATGCAAAAATAATGCACGATGCACCAAACTCGTACGCTCGGAACGAACTTACGACAAAAAAGTTTGGTGCGAAAATTTGATAGTCCTAGTTGAAATGTCAATATCTTAGATTCTAAAATCGTTTTGCTCGCTCACTTCCAAAACATAATTTTTGGTTTATGTTTCCAACCGTAATCAAGCATGACTTTTCATGGAATGGTGTTTCACATGTTGAGCAATAAAGGTGCAAAATTTAAAAGGGGTCCACCTCGCCTCTCAGTGGGTGTGATCTTCGTGTAACGCAACCGGCATCGTGTCGGCCGTTGCAGCTTTGCCTTGGTTACAAATCATACTAGACTCTCCTCTCTGCTGCATGTTTACCGACAGATTAACAGAACTGCGGAAAAAATAGCTAATAAATATGTTACCTATATGTATGTCGCGATGTGGGCTCGGGCTTTTCAGCTATTCCGCGACAGTCATCATTTACAACCGCACGGTTTTGTTGAAGCTCACAGGATACTTTTGTTGGAGAGTGAATTAAGTTATTCTGATTGCAATTTGAACATTTTTTTGGGAGCAGTTATTTTTCTTCCTGTTTTCAGATCAATAGTTTTATTCCATCAGGAAAAGGAGCCTGCTTTAGCACATGCTGAAAATCACGTTCATCTTGTTCTTGAATAATATACCACACACCATTCTGTTCTGATCGGAAATTTTCGATTTTGCGCTCAGTTTGTTCGACATGTCTTTTATCACAAACGCTATCAGTAAAGGCGATCTTTTCCTTCACGCTTATTCACTGGAAATTTAATGTCTTCATCTGCAAAAGATCCATCTAAGGGTATTGAGGTATCTTGACCTGACTATTTTTGTGTACAGTTTTTGCCTCGAGTTTATAATTCGATCGGAATTTTTCCGATGAGAAATCATATTCTGAAATTCGATTGACGTGTGTTATAGCACACAATTTGATTCTGATTGGAACGGTTCTGATCAGTATGCAGAATTGAGTTGTATAATAGCTTTTTTTAACATAAAAACTGCGGAGGATATGCTCCGTTATCTCTTGCATTGTGACATTATTCCTCCAAGTGGACCTGGACATTTGGGATGAAAATTCATTATAAACCGAGTGTTAAAAGCGCGCTTGAGCTAAATTTGTATTTTCAAGATTATTATAAAATGGTTATTTTGCAAATATTTGGTCAACTCTTCGATTGCTGTGTAATAAGGGTATACCCCATTACCCAAGTAGCACACTTTAGGTCCATTTAGTTAAAGCAACCGGATTACGACTGAAATTAGTCATATTTCGGTTACCACAACAACTTTGTAACAACAGTGCTAGTAGGGTAGGCATAGGGATGATAGGCCTAATTGACGTTAGGCATAAATATATTAAAATTAAATGTAACGTGATTGGCATAATGGACGTTGGGCATAATATGCGGAAGGGATAATGTATGGTAGGCATAATTGATGATAGGTGTGTTTTGTGCTATCCTACCGTTACCTTGCAAGAGACTCAATCATCAGTTAAAGAAGTTCTTTCTTTTGCACATAGGATAAGACGATTCCAGAACTAGAGAAAACAACCTAGACAGGTGGCGCTTCAGACGGCTGGTCGCAGACAACACTCGCGGTTTGTGGCCCTCTTCCCCTCGTCTATGGAATGTCGTAAAATAATTTTTAAGGAATTCTGTCAAACGGTTGTTATTTTATTTTATTTTATTTTATTTTATTTTATTTTATTTTATTTAACATCGCCTTCGATAAAAAATCATACAGACTGAATATGCTTATAAACTATGTTTTACTGTGTAATTTCACTGATTCGTTTTTTAAAAAGTGATTTTGGCATGTCGAAGTCAAAAATTTCACCAACAGCGTTGAAGGCTTGAAGACATGAGTTTAAAGCGTTGTTCTGGCCAAAATGCGTCCGGTGGAAAGGTATTGCAAGTAACTGCGTATCGCGAAACCGACGAGGAGGTACGTTGATTGGCACCTGTTCTAATAATGCTGGACAGTCAATGTTTCCCTGCATTAGGTCAAAAACGAACATTCTTTGTTGATTGGTACGCCTACCCGATAGTAGATCGAGTTTGATCAGCTGACACCGAGCTTGATAATGAGGAAGATTGATCGGATCGTTCCAGGGCAAATTGCGCAGAGCAAAACGTAAAAAAATTTTCTGTACTCGTTCGATTGCAAGGGTTTGCGTTACCTGATGCGGGCACCAAACGACAGACGCGTACTCCAAGATGCTACGCACCAACGCGCAATACAACGTTTTGAGTGCGTAAATGTCACTAAAGCTGGAAGCATAACGTCGTATGAATCCTAGTGTGGTGAATGCCTTCGCGGTGATAATTCCGATGTGCTCGTTGAATCTGACTTTCGAGTCAATTGTGACGCCTAAGTCGCATATTGAATAAACGCGATCTACAATGTCTAACCCCAGTGAGTATTGATGGTGTAGAGCATTATTGCTTCGAGTGAATGTTACTATTTTGCATTTCTTGTAGTTGACGCGCATGCCATTGCTGTCGCACCAAATTAATAGTTTGTTTAAGTCCTCTTGCAGTGCCACGCAGTTATGCCAGATGGTGCGTACTGCGGCGTACTGCCAAAGATCATTATGCCAGCCCCTTTTTTCATTGTACTGTGACGGAGCGATGATTAGCTCAAGTGTGACATACGAAAGAGAAGTTTTGTAAATTATGCCTAACGTGCGTTATGCCTATCGTCCGTTATTTCCATTGTCCATTATACCTATCATTATTCCTAATGTTCATTATGCCTAAAGTGCGTAACGATATACAATACAACGAAGAAATAAGGTTAAAGCGATTGAGATGGCAGTTTTAGAATTTGTGTTTCCTGAATTCATAGCAATCAATAGCGTATTCAACTAACTGCACTTGAACAATTGTATGTTTACTCTAATATAGCGCCACCACAATAGATCAAAGAACTGATCGCAGTGGTCTTAGGTTCCCAACAAGGAAAAATAGCGTTATTTAATGATCTTTTACTTCTACACCATGGCACAGTGGACTTGTTCTGCAATATCTTTAAATGACGCTGAACTACATTCAATCTTTTGCTGTGAATAGAAAGATATTTTTACAGAGATTCCAATGGCGTGCTGCTTGCTCCAGGGACGTGTCTGTTTCTGTAGTTTTCGTGTCTGTAGCAGTTTTGGCCAAATTAAGAGCATTTTACTCTACTTTGTTCGCATTACAGAGATGTATTGATCAATATCTCGAGTACCCGCTGGGATTAAACCAATCTATTTTTGCCACAAGAAAGCTATCTTCATGTAGATTTCGATGGCAGGGTATTTGATTACGAAAAAATTAGTATTATTACCCTAATTTTCTCAGTTAAGGTCGCGAAAACTGTTGCATGACCTTCATTTAGCCAAAACTACGAAAAAGTTTTTAGCTGCCTTTTTCTCAGAAATCATTATATTTCGCCAACAGTAAGAGATAGATAGATACTGATTTCAACCATGTTGCTCATTTTAGTGAATTCTACAACTTTTGTGAAGGCACGTAACAAAACGAATGTTTGCATCACCCTAATAGGTGGATATACGGTTATCCTAATAATGTAAAAGGATTATCTATATTTTATTAATGGTTTTCCTTGAAGACACAATTCTTGAGAACTAGCGCATCTTTACGCTATAAAAAACTATTGTGATTTTGATAGATTCGTTCCACTCATTAGGATTGCAGTAAAGTTCCAATTTTGTCAGCTTTATGTTGAATTTTGGACTGACAAAATGGAGAAACTGACAAAAAAAAATTTCCAAATTTTTTCAAAATTCAAGACTTAAGACCTTGCAATATCGACCACTACTATTAAAAATTAAATTTTAGCCCTCAATTGATCAACCGATCAATCAATTGATCACTGCACAGTGGTCCAGAAGGGCGAAAAGCAGAACGTTTTTTTCTAGTGTCTTTTGCTTTCTTTTTATCATTTATGATCTTCAGCACTTTTGTTCGTATGAATATCCCCCTTAATCTAAAACTGTCAAAAGTTAGCCAATGTTTATTATAATGAAAATAAAAAAAAAATATTTTTTGTGTTAGGAAATAAAGACATAGTTTATTCGACAAACTTGTAAACATTGTAAGAATAAGCAACTTTGCTGAAGAAATAAAATTTCTATCTTTATCGAGTGCTGAACTATAGGATATATTCTTTGAAATTTGTTTAAAAATTAGTTTTTCATTCTTAGCTATCATTAGTTGCATTTTACAAGAATACAATATTCTTCGGCAAAGTTATAGAAACTATAAAGGTAAACAATTTTGCTGAAAAAATTACATTTCCATCTCTATCAAGGTCAGAGCTATAGAGCATTTTCTTTGGAAATTCTTTAAAAATAAGTTTTTTCATATTTAGCGTATGTTGGATGCATTTTACAAGAGTTTATGGTTCTGGGCGATTACTGAAAGATTCAAAACACATGTTTTTGCAGAAGGTTGCAAATCTCTAGGACCTTTCCTTAGAAAGTTATCGGTTATTTAAACTGTGTTTTTCCTTAACTTCACGTGCCAAAAGTGATAACTTTACATGAAAGGTCCTAGTGATTTGCAATCTTCTGCAAAAACGTGTATTTTGAGTCTTTAATTAATCGCCTAGAACCATATATTCCTGCAAAATGCAACCAACATAAGCTAAGTATGAAAAACTAATTTTTAAATAATTTCCAAGGAAAATGCTGAGCTATACTGCCTTCGATAGTGATAGAAATGTCATTTCTTTAACAAAGTTGTTTGCCTTTATATTTTACATAACTTTGCCGAAGAAACCATGTGTCTATCTACAAGCAAAGTTGCCACATGCACAGATTATTCTGTGTTTAACAGATATTTGAAAGAAATCGCCTGTACAGAATCTGTATGTATAGAATACAAATTTTCGCCAAATTACACAAATTAAACAGATTTTTGAGCTTTTACATGAGAGTGAAAGAGACGGAAACAGTCAGCAAAATGACTCTCTATCTCTCAGAGTTTTGCATTGGACAGATTTTTGCACAGCGATAAATATTTTAAAAGCTAGCGATAAATATTTGTTAGCTCGTATCACCATAAAAAACCAGAGGTAATCATTAATACCGTTGTAAAACCTTCATAAAAATCGAATGAAATCAAGCGGCTTTAGAATTGTTAATTGGGTTATTTAACGGGTGACAACGGCTTTCCGGGTAAGCTTACTAGACTTATCATGGCTACGATGGATGGGATCCAGTGCTGTGTGAGAATCTCGGGTGGATTGTCGGACCCATTCGAATCTCGCAGGGGACTTCGACAAGGAGATGGTCTTTCCTGCCTGCTATTCAACATTGCGCTTGAAGGTGTTATAAGGCGAGCGACGATCGAAATGCGGGGCACGATTTTCAATAAATCCAGTCAATTTATCTGCTTTGCTGACGACGTGGATGCTGTCGGCAGAACATTTGAGGCGGTGGAAGATCAGTACACCAGACTGAAACGCGAAGCAGAGAAGATTGGATTGCAGATAAATACGTCTAAAACGAAGTATATGCTGGCGGGCGGGACCGAGCGCGACAGGGCTCGCTTGGGCAGCACCGTGGTAATCGACGGGGATGAGTTCGAGGTAGTCGACGAGTTCGTATACCTTGGCTCGCTGGCAACAGAGGACAACAATACCAGCCGTGAGATTAAAAGACGTATTATCAGCGGAAGTCGGGCCTACTACGGACTCCACAAACACTTGCGGTCGAACAATCTGAGCCCCCGTACAAAGTGCACACTGTACAAAACGCTAATTAGACCGGTTGTCCTCTACGGGCACGAAACGTGGACATTGCTAGAAGAGGACCTACGAGCACTCGGAGTTTTCGAACGGCGAGTGCTAAGAACCATCTTTGGCGGAGTGCAAGAGAACGGTGTATGGAGGCGAAGAATGAACCACGAGCTCGCGCGTCTCTACGGCGAACCAAGTATTCAGAAAGTGGTTAAAGCTGGACGGATACGATGGGCAGGACATGTTGCTAGAATGCCGGACAACTATCCTGCAAAAATGGTTTTCGCATCAAATCCGGTAGGAACAAGACGAAGAGGGGCACAGCGAGCAAGGTGGCAAGACCAGGTGGAGCGAGATCTGGCGAGCACTGGGTGCCCGCGGAACTGGAGATCAGTTGCCATGGACCGAAACAGATAGAGAAATTATACTGCGCAGGCCTTGTCATAAGACGTTAGGCCAATTAAGTAAGTAACGGGTGACAAGCAAAATTTTGGAATTTAATTCTCAAACTGTCAAAAAAGACAAAAATACTTGAAGAAGATCTGATTTACTGAAATTGAAGATACATAGTTCATTGTTGAAAAAAGTGAACATTTGAGAACGGTCCGTAATCGGCTGTCGGAACTGGAGCGTTGTGCGGCCGTCATGTCAACTTTGCGAATGCATTTCTTGATTGTACCAATCAACTTTTTACCATTCATGGCTTTCCAGTTATTTTTGTACACCAAGGAACGCAAAATCCCGAAGAAATCTTCGATTGGGCGACACTGAGGCAGATTTGTCGGAGTGTGGTTTTTGGGTACAAATGAGATCGAATGGAATCTGGAACGATTGAGTTTTTTTGACGTAATACGATAACGTTGTATCCATCTGCATGATGTTTTTGCAGGTCAAAATTTTCTTCAAACATTCGTTCTGATAGTCATCTTGATTGATAGCCAAACCAGAGGACTTGAACCATGGCTTAGAAATACCTCTCTCGAAAATGGCAATATACAGCATCACTTTCTGTTCAAACTTATGTTTAAACTTGTATTTTATGTTCGAAGATGCAGTAGAACTATCGATAGCAGTAGTAGAATAGTATCGATCATTTCCGGGAACGTGCGTGCTCGAAAGAGGAATGTAATTTTGGCCACTAAAATAAATCATTTTCCGGAATATTTGTTTTATCAACCAACGGCATCGGAATTTTAGCGTCAAAATCTGTTCCTCAGTGTATTCCGGGGCTCTTGTCATCTTTCGACACTTTATTCCGACTCTTTTCAATGTTTTGAAGATGTACTGGTGGAAACAGTTTATTTTTTTTGTGGTATCCCATTAGCTCACGGAATCTTTGATGTTGAAGGCACGAGAAAGAGAATGAAGTCCATAATTTTGGCTTGTCCTCTACTGCCTTGCTTGCGAGTAGTTGTTGGGGATCTTAGGACATTGTAAAAAGTCCAAGCCGCAACATTTTCGCTTTTAAAATGTTGTACCTTATACGTTTTGCCGAGATTTCTGTGCAATTCGTAGAAGTATACAACGCGTTTGCGAAATGCTTCTTGTTTTGACACCATTTTGAGAAAAACTTGGCAAGTATAAACAAAACAAAAAATACTGTCAGAAAAAGGAGACAGAGAGCTAAGCTAACACATACGCACTCTCATTTCTCTCTGAGCTTGTTTGTTGTTTGTGTGTTGTTGTGCATAGTGGCCTTGAAAAAATTCCAAAATTTTAGTTGTCACCCGTTATTATAGTTAGTAGGATATAAAAATGTATTTTTAAGAACAATTTAACATGTGTTCCTTTTAGTTGAGTAATAAAATATATGTTATTTTTGTTACGTGCTCGTTAATTTATAGCCATTTCAAATTGAGTCGATATATGAGTCATTTTTTTTTTTCATTTACATTCGGGCAGCGGAAAAATGAGCCGTGGAGTCAACCATAAGAAAGTAGTGACTCCAAATTGCGATGATAAATAAAACAAGACAAACAAAACACGTTTCCGAATTGAACACGACGAAACCCGTGCCAAGACAGGCTTCAAACTGCTTTCTGATTAAATATGAGTTCTATACGACAACCATAAATGGAAATATGGCAGACTGTTTCAAGCATATGAAACAGTCGAAGTCCGTTAAAAGATATCCAGTTTAGAAGACTATCTGCAGCTTGAATATTGATATTTTCATTGCAATCGGGGCCGTCATGCATTTACATTCACAAATTTACATGATCGAATATTTGGAAAAACTGTCTGCTGGCTTTCTCAAAGCAGTACGATAGTTCGGTGCTGTTTTGGCCGGATTTGGCCTTCTGCTATTACGATACAAATGCCATAGAGTGGGCAAAGACAGGAACCATTCCCCACGGTAGAGCTCCACACAATCAAAAAATTTTGGGTCACCTTCAAGCGAAACTTAAAGAAGAGCCAATCAACTGGTGGAAGCCGAGAAGTAGTTTGAAGCAAACTGGGGTTTTGTAGCAAACAAAGTATACGAGGTGGCTGGAGAATCGAATGGTAGGAGTTTTATAGATGAAAGGCCCGGTAGTTTGGATTTGATCAATAGGAAGTTTAGCTGAATATACGCAACCTGGTATTCGGTAAACCCCCCTTAAATCAAAGAAGAGTCGTCTTGAGTGCTAGATATGGACTTAAATCAAAGAAGAGAACAGTCGAATCTATAAATTTATATTGAACGTATAAAACGTGACTTTTGGCATTCATTTCACACTTTTCTAATGCTGTGATAGCGAAAAAAGGGCTGCTTAATATTGTTTTATTGTATCCATTCTCAAGCAGCTGAGATTTATTCTTTCAGCTGGGGAAAAGGGTAATAAAAAAAATCCCGTGTGCAAACTGTGACCATGAACTATGCACATATTTTTGTAACACAAATCCTGCCAAAACACTAGCGCTCAGAAAAGAGAGGGTCAACAACAAAATAACAACTGACAGACAACCTCGAGTGCGGTCAGTAGCTTCCGATAAACTACTTGGGTCCACTTAACGTCCTTCCCGGAGATAAATGCAAGAAGCCGCTATGTACTGAGTCATTTCTCCGGGGGTCCGGGCTCCGGGGTAGTCGAAACGAAACGATGAAATATTGGAAATTTATGCATATCGAATATCGATTGTGGTGGTTCGTGGTTTGTTGTAAACGATGGGAATTGAAATACTAGAGGGTACAACAAGTCTGGCTGGCAGCTACGGTACGTGGCATGGATGCAAAATTGAATTCCCTTGTGGTATGCTTTGTAGTGGAAATGTAATATTGTTCGAAATTTGATTTTGAGGGACTCAATTATGTTTTACTTGGGAATATAACTAGATGTACTACCAAGAATACACGTGTCCAATTGTTCGAAATAAAATAGAATACGTCAAGTCGAATAGTAAGTTCAATGTTTAGCATTTTTGGCTCGAGCAGCACGTTCCTCATAATCAAAGTTCACTAAGTTCAATGTTAGTATTTTATGAGCAGCAAGGTTTGGAGCATAGGTATAACATTGTTATGATATATTCCATTTTTGTGCAAAACAAACAAAAATCCTTCTTAAAATAGTATGGTAACTCTCAACCTATCAACAACACTATTCTACGTAGTGTGTATATAAATCACAGTAGTGTATATAAATCACAGAAAAGGAAGCAAAGATGAATCCAATACTTGAAAAATCAGGGCAGCTTAATCAGACCATAAATTATACATCTTCCCAGTTCGTTTCGTACACAGGTCACACATTTCGGATCCACCACACGATGCTCCTCGCAATGTAATCCAGTTGTACGAGCAGCATGTAGCATTAGATGGCAAAAGCGGACATCGGAAACAAATCTCCGTCTCCCGAACGGAGCAGCAGCATCACTGAATGCAGCAGCATCGTGCGTCGCGGAGAGTAACCGTGAAGCTGACTGACTGACTGCGGAGATTCCTCCGTAACATAGTGCAGAACTTGCACCACATGGCCATAGGAGCGACCGCGCTCCGTAAAAAGGGACCAACAACAAAGCAACATGAAGGCTAAACAAGTCTTCTCACTCGCTGCTGCTCGCAGCATTGGAAAACCGCGTCCAGTCCAGTTCGCATCTCACACCGCAGCTCAGCCGGGGCGGGACAACGCAACGTAAGAAGGAGAAGAAAAAGGCAAAGAAGTCAAATTGCACACAGTTCATTATTAAATTCTCAGATTACGTCCCAGCGCGGCTTTAGTAAGGTAGAGACTGTCGGTCTGACCGGATAACAACAGAAGTGTGTGGCAGTCGCGATCCGAAGGGTTTCGCCGGAGATCAACACGCGTTAGTGCGATCGCATCGATTCGATAGTTGAACATTGAAAAGAAGTGAAGAGTTGGTGGAAACAAAAACGAAGTCTTCCGTGTTTTAACTTCGGTGCAGGAGTAAATGTTGGGCTTTCGCACTCGAAGGCAGCAAAATTGCTAAGCCGAGTGTTTTTTTTCTCATTCGAATAGTTTGTACGTCAAAGCACATTGAAAGGCGATTGCAGCGAGTGTTCAGTTTTAATTATACGCTGTTTCAAATTCAAACGGCGATCTTGAAAGTCCAGGCCAGGGGCAGCTTTCATTAGTGTTGCTATTGCAAAATGGGCAAATTGCAGAATAAATCGTTGCTAACAGTGATTGTGGTGATTAGTACGATTGGCTGTCACGCGTTTCAGCAGTCTCCTGCTAGTGATTATAGTGAAAACCAGAGTCAGCATCCTGAAAAACGACTTGTGCACCGTCATCATGGTCACCAACATCAGCATCGGCTGAACACGATATCCTTAGGCACTAGAAACTCCTCTCGATATTCGCTAATTGGACCCTTTGGCGCGGGAAACCATTATCAGCCACAACCAACAGACAGTTATCACCAGCATCATCACCATCACCGTCAGCCTGCTGCTGGCAGCACTGTTTCGCATCATCAGCATGCTGGATTTCCCAGTATATCGGAAGCTAATCAGGAAAATCGTCGATACCACAATCCGGGATTACGGTGGAATACCGTCCCAACGGAGCGTGCCACCACTACTGCGAGGGTGCCATCGAACCGGCCTGGAAACAATGCCGGTGGACGAAGTGTAAGGCGAATGCTGAAAAACAACAACCATCACCATAGGAACATTACCGGGTAATGAAGTAATTATAATCAAGCTTCGGCTGGTAAATATTGACCGATTATCTACAGGAAATAAGAAAGAGCTATTTGCAATGATTTGATTTTTTGGTATAAAGTTGACAATGATGTGATCTAGCTGTGAAACTGTTCTTGTCAAATGACACCAAATGAATCAACAAGTAGGTTTTGCAGGAAATGATAAAATGATAAAAAATCTCCAAGTTGGTTTAACAATCCAGTCGTAGTCGTCAATAGGATCGTAGCACTAGCCTCGCAATTGTACTATACTCTAACAACTGGTTGCGAATAAAAACAGAAGGTTAAGTTATGAAAACGAAATGTGGTGCCTGGAGATTGCCTTTTTTTGATAAAAAATTATCAATTTTTATTATGGAGTAATTCAAAAGTGCATGAAATTGACCGTAACAATTTTAATCATTTAACTTAAACTTAAAATCATTTTTGCCGTACCGTGAACGTACCATATTCTGCGCAGTTAAGACAGTTTTATGATTCTTTCGCTATTCTAAGTATTCTAGATTTAAATTAACAACGTGGATAGCCTCAACGTGTAGTACTACGATCTATAATATCTGGTAAAAAATATGGGAATTATAAGTCGACCAACAATTGAGTATATTTTTCGTTTTGTAAACTTATCCACGGTGCCTAATTCTGCGCACTTTCTTGCCCATGTTCCTAATTTTGCGCATGTTTGCTCCTAATTCTGCGCACCCAAAAAGTGAAAATAAATACTCCTGCCATGCTGTTTATGTCTTTATCCGCTGGAAGCACCTAAAAAAATCCGGCATTAGCCATTACCATAATTAAATCCATGATCCGGCCTTCTTGTGCTGTCCGGGTGGCAAAGGAATATTGTTGTCATTTTGATTGCCTCACTGTAAATATTTCATTCTCGATAACGTGAAGGGCGAATTGATTCGGGTTTTCTGCATACTGAACATTACACTGAAAACTAATACTAAAGATTGTGTTATCATGTAGAAACCACCTCCCCATTCTCTGACAGCCCCATGAGGTTGGACATTAAAAAATAGAAAACATGGTTTCATGAATTGGCGCTCGTAGGTTCGGACCCCGAGAGACAGCACAGGATACCAATCAATGCAAGTTAAAGATTCTACTTGAATTTTCTTGCCTCTATACCTCAGTCATTTGGGTGAGGTTGCGCATTCTTTCGCGATTTCTTCGTAACATACATTACTGCGCAGAATTTGGAACATGAATAAAAAATCTGTGCCTAAATCTGCGCATTATTGCATCGCATTTTTCCAAGGAAAGCAATGCATGCAATCACTCTTTTTGTCTAAAACATGACTAAAACTAATTATTCTTTCTAATTATGCTGGGTAATTTGATCATGCAAAGAATTTAGATCATAAATTTGTTAATTTTCTAGAAGGACAATCTTAGCATTGGTGCTAACGACGATGTTTTCTGTCATATAAAATACTTTCAATTTCACGTTAAATTATTTCGCTCTCAAATATTTTGGCCCGTTTGTAAATAATGGCGTAATATTCAACAGACATTTATAAAAAAATAACGCAATGATCATAGTTATGCACAATGTTAAAAAATACCTTTATAAAGAAAAATGCGCAGAATTAGGAGCGGTCACGGTATATAGGCTTAAATTCGCAAAATTTTCAAATGGCGAAGATATTGTTTGCACGCATTGTTTACGTTTACATACAATACCCAGGCGAAGAGAAACTTCTTGGGGTTGATTCAATGCTTCCCAAGGTTTGGGTTGATTCAATGCATTTTGATACTTAGGTGTGATTCAAAGGTACAGTTCAAAAAAATATTTCACTGGAAACTATAATAATTGTACTTCATACGAGGAATAAATAAGTTTTTGTGAAGAGCGAACATTGGAAAAATTGGAAAAATTATTTTTCACAGTTTGCAAATAATTTTTCCCAGTTCTACAAATGTTCATTCTTCACAAAAACGCATTTACTCCCTTATATGAAGTACACAATAACTTGACCTGATATCCAAACCAAACTTTCGCTTGAACTTCTCGTCGTATATAGCTCGACGCTTCTCTTTAAATTGGCTCCGTTTAACGTGGAACTTCGTCTTACGGCTGGGTTTGGCTAGGCTAGGAGTTCAATTTAAAAAAATCTTTCTCGAAAAGTGGTCAGGTTTTGAACGCTGATAACATAGTGGTTTTCGGTGTTCAATATTTATGCACCATCGATCGGAAAATCTTCTACGCCTTGACTCAAATGGAGAAAAATATTAATTCTTGAGGACGCATTATTGAAAAATTGAAAATAATGAAGTATTGTCAAACTAGAAATTCTCGCGTCGTGATTGGTTAGAAAAGACGTTATCAAAATTTCAACGTGTTTTTAGAGAATAAGTGACAAAATCTCCCCGTCCAACAGGTTGAAGATTCTTTACGACGATTAGGCCTAGACCGATTTGACGTCTCTGCTTGAGCTTTCTTGTCCCAACAGATCTAAAATTCTTTACGACGATTAATCCTAGGCCAATTTGAAATCTGTGTTGGGGAAGTGCGGCAGGGATGTGCTACTGGTATAAAGAAAACAACCTTTGATTTCTGTAAGATAACGTAAGATAGTTGTTTTGTTCTTGATTTTGTTGAATTGTTTCCAAATGCACATTGTCACCAGGGCAACTATGAGGGTTTTTTGGTTTAGTTTAAATAGCTTTATGCATTAAGACTCAAAGCGGCGTGATTGAAATCTACAAATTGCTATGATGCATGCTATGATCTTTTTCAGCAATGATTCGAAAAATATCAACTGGAGTCTGCTTATTGGGCTGTAAACAGCGAGTTTGGAAGGCATATTATACTGAGTAAATTTAATATTTTTATTCGAAATCAATAAAAAGGTCTCTAGTAGTAATTTTAAAGGGAGGGACGCGTATACGTGTAGGATAATGTCGCTAGCGTCGGGCCATCACGATTTTACAGTTTTAGAAACTCGTGCAATCTATACACAAGCATTGAAAATCTTCTTACAATGACTGGTAACTTTTCACAATGTTGTGAGTGTTGATTCCACTACGTCCAGGGATGAGTTGAGTTGTCAATCTCTTCCACCAGGAACAGACCGCAAAAGTGTCAAATGACAGACGTTCGGACTATACAGAAATTGAAATTACGGCCACAAACCTTTTTTGACGTAGGACTACGTCTTACGGCAAGTTTTGAGATAGGGTGTCATTCCAAAAAATCGAAAAATGCGAGCGTCACGAAAAATGAAAGGTTTTGAGCGCTAATAGCTCAGCGGTTTTCCAATCGATTTTCAATATTCTTACACCAATCGATTGGAAAATCTTCTAAGAATTGACCCAAATAAAGAAAAGTGTGGATTCTTGATGTTGAACTATTGAAAAATTGAAAGTAATGAACCTATGTTTTACCAGAATTCTCGCTTCGTGATTGGTTATTGGAAATGACTTCATCAAAGTAGAAACGCGTTTTCACGCTTCGGCTTATAATTCAGTCAATTTTCAATAGATTTCCAAAATATTTACACCAATTGATCGGGAAATCGATTGAAAATATTGAAAATATAGAAAACTATTGATTTTGTTTTTGAAAATGAATTTGAAAAATTGTTGTTTTTGAATTGATTTTGAAAATTTGAATTATTTTCATATTTTTGCCTTCCCTCGTCAGTGCTTCCCTAGCACGGATGACAGAAATATATACGATATAAGCTATGGGTTAAGCTTCCTTATGATTGTATTTAATTTACGCCCTATAGAATCCGATCGAAAATTGTTGAGCTTCAGCTGTTGCTGCTTCCCACGGATAAGGCAACGAAGACATGCAAATTCACCAAGCGAGGTGTTGGAGCTGGAGCACTCAATGATCGCTGCCGTGATGGAATATCTGGAATATCTGGAGTTCTGGAATTGGGAGAACAAATGCTGCTCGCGACAACGAAACGATCAGAATTATCGTCACTTGCAGCTGGCCATCCGCAACAACGAAGAGTTGAACAAATTGCTGTCCCGTGTCACCGCTGCTATGAGAAGTGTCTTTTCGAACATTCAAACTGTTTTGTTGCTGCCCAAGAAGACGGAAAAGAAGGCTTAAATTTCCAGAATATCACGTTGAAAAACCGTTCTTTTAAGAACGAAACATTTGTTCATGAAGATTTGAGGAATTTTCACTCACAGATTTAAATTCTACTTAACTTAGATTGATCTGATTATTCCCCAGGTAACCAATAAGCATTAAAATAAGCAGTAAATTAGTCGTTTATTAGCATCCCTGGCGTTTTATACTGCAGGTTGTTGTTTATCAGCTTTTTGGCTGCATAACTGTTGTAAATTGGCATCCACAATTCTATTTAAATTCTTCTTGTTGGTAACTAGCAGCAAATAAGCATTTTCAGCACTATAAGAGGTCTAGCAGTAAAGTAGCCGCATATTTTGCCAAAATAGCATTTAAGTAGCATTTAAGGCAACTTATTGCCCTTACAGCGGCCTTATTGGCTTGCTTTTAAATTGCACTGGAAATGCTTATTGGTTACCTGGGTCGCTTCTTTGCAATAATTTTCACCGATCACCTCGCGCTGCTGTTCGCTTGTTGCTGCTGGACGCTGGTTGCAGCCAACAAATATACTAGCTCCAAGTAAATGTGTTCGGTCAAGCGTCAAAATAAATGAAATTGGATTTAATCAAATGAAAGAGTTTTAGTAACATCTTTTGCATCTTAGCAACACAAATTTATCCATACAGTAATAATACGTTACGTAATTTTTTTTTGGCAGCAAAAGGCGAACGGTTCACTGGTAGCTTTGCTCTTTTGTTCAGACTGAAATTGAAATGCTCTATTTTTAATTTCACGTAGATGATAGAATGAAGAACCAAGAAAAATGGGCGTTGCTTGTCGCTTGCTCTGGTACATAACACGTGGTAAGCCGGTAAACAGCATTATTCAAACGCTAGCTAAGCTAGTGCCAACATCGTTTGCCAGGGCAAACGAGAGTCACGTTCGACTCGTGCACGTGTTCATTGGCGGCTGACCGTGTGACCGTGTGTTGGAGCTGAAGTTCCATTTCGCTGCCGTGATGGAATATCTGGCGACAGGAGTTCTGGAATTGGAACGACATATGCTGCTCGCGACAACAAAACGACCAGAAGCATGAAGCATCCCACGTCACTTGCAGCTGGCCACTTGGAGTGGTATTTCATCGTGATTCAGGACCATACACGAACGGTTTCGTTGATCTCATAGCTGCTGAGGCTTTCCGGTTGGTCCGTTGCAACAAGCCGTGCCTGGTTAGCGGTTATCGGTACTCCAATTTACCGAACAGAGAATTACGTTAAATGCGTTAGTGCAAGTTTCTTGCAAGCAGGAGTTATGATTATCAAACAATCGGTTCTTTTAAGGGCCACACAACGATTGAAGAGTTTATTATATTTTCTTGCCCAGTTAATACCATAATTAACACAGTCAACGAGGGAAAAGTTGAATTTTTCGCCATTGCGGACGACCAACCAATGACGGTAATAAGTTTTCTGGTCACAGGTGACATTTTCTGCGACTTCCAATACGTCTGCAGGTTGTAAATGCTTTATCCGTGTCCTTTTGTAAGCCGCAGCAGAAAAGTTGCGCAAAATTTTCAACTAACTTGGTTTCGTTTTAATAAAATAGATTCAATCAATTCATGGATATAACTCCAAAATCGGTTGAGGATTGAATGTATACAATGTTTCTACTTTGATGACCGTTACGGATGTAGCTTGTATACATGAAGAATCGTATTATTATATACACTCAAAATATTCTGCACATAACTAATAGTAAATTTCCATATGAAATCTCATATGATTATCATGAGCTGCATATAAATACAATCCTCCCAAAAATACACATAAAAATTATACGCGTATGAATAGTATGTGCAATTATACACATAAAAAATATACGCATATGAATAGTATGTGCTAATTTTTCGCTTGCACATAAATGATAACTGTTTGGCACATAAAGATCATTTACTGGGCACATTGCAAAAATCTATATGTAGGACACATAGAAACTATACGAAAAGTTTTCTCAGTTTTCTCAGCAGGATGGATACATCCTACTATCGCTACAAAGAGACTTACGTGGTCCTACGTCACCTATGCGGTCGTGTCTTGTGCACAACCCCTCTGATTTTTTTCGAGTACGGAAATTTGCTCAGCGCCTTAGAGGATACGATACTATCAGATATTGGGGCGAACCAACCAACCCATCAAATAGTTAATAAATAAATACTATCAGGCACCTGAGAAGACAACTCAGGGAGTGGGGTATGGTATCCCGACCCCCCTAATGGGGCGTGAGGATCCAGACCCACTAAAACCCTACTCGAGTCTCCAGCTTCAATCCCCCCTGGTACCAACTTATCGGTATTACTTCAGGGAGGGGCTATTGTGCTTAACGCACACTCTTAGATAACTGCAGGACTATGGCAGTTAGGCTATTTAGTCTCCGTTGATCGACTCTCCAGCGGTTCTGTAGCTCAAGTACAGTCACTGCCGCATTGACCGCTCCCCAGACGTCCGAGCTAGAACACAGTCTTTGGACTAAGTTATCCGGAGTAGTGTCCTGTCCGTTCACAGACCATGCCCGCTGCCATGTGATCGAGGCCGATCTTGTGGTACTCCGTATGCCTCTAGTTCCACGTTGGTTGAAGCACTCTACGTCCTCACTGATGATCATGCCAATAGGCATCATACACGCTAAGACGCAGATTGCGTCATATGAAACTGTTCGATACGCACTCGCCACACTCAAGCACATGAGACAATAGGCACTTTCCAGCTTACCTAGGTAGCTTTTGGTTCCTAACGCCGATGACCACATCGGTCCGCCATACCTAAGTATGGACTGGACCACGTTGGCTAAAAGCCTTCGCTTGCCATATACCGCAGAGCTATTAAACATCATACGAGACAATGCCGAAATAGCTGTGGAAGCCTTCTTGCAGACATAGTCGACGTGGCTCCCGAACTTGAGCTTGTCGTCGACCATGACTCCCAGGAGTTTTAAGGACCGCGTTGACGAAATAGTGCAATCTTCGACGCTGATATTTGCTTGCTGCACCGACTTGCGATTGTTCACCACGATAACCTCCGTTTTATGATGGGCTAGCTCAAGTTTCCTGGAGCGCATCCAGTCTTCGACAATGCCCTTAGAGTGGGCAGCCGTCAACTCAACCTCTCTGATAGATTCACCGTAGACTTCCAAGGTGATGTCGTCCGCAAAGCCGACAATCACAACCCCTACCGGGAACTTTCGCTTCAACACCTCATCATACATGACGTTCCACAACGCTGGGTCCAGTATGGAACCTTGCGGAACCCCTGCGGTGATTGGAACGCATTTCTGACCCTCCTCCGTGTTGTAGCATACCACACGATTCTGGAAATAATTTTCCAGAATTCTGTACAGCGACACCGGCACTTGGACGTTCCGAAGCGAATTGGCTATGGAGTACCAACTAGCGCAGTGGTGCCCAGGCATAAGCGTGGTGCGGGCCAAATCAGGTCGCCCCATGAGTCTGCGGGCCGCAATGACCTCTGGCCATTCTTTCGCATACCAAAATGTAAAATAGGCAGCAGCAAATCAGCAATCACAAGATTTAAACCGCAGAGCAATCAGATCTACAATATGCACGAAGTACTACGACTGAACTGAGTGACCCCGGTATTATCAAAAAAATTATTCATAAGTCTGCCATCCCTCAAATTAGCTCGCGGGCCGCACGAATTATTACGAAGGGCCGCATGCGGCCCGCGGGCCGCGCTTTGGCCATCACTGAACTAGCGCTATTAAATGCATTTCTCACGTCGAGCGTAACAATTGCGAATGTCCTCTTGCGTTGGATTGTCACCTCGGCTGTTTTAGTGACAGATAAGATGGCATCCACCGTAGATTTGCCTTTTCGGAAGTCGAATTGGTTTGTACCCTCCGTGTACTGTACGAATCTGTTAAGGATAACCCTCTCTAGCACCTTGCCGGCAGTACCGAGTAGACATATTGGCCTATATGACGAGGGGATACCGGGAAGTTTTCCCGGCTTCGGCAATAGGACCAGGTACTGTTGCTTCCATCTATTCGGAAAGTGGCCATCTTCCAGGCATCTACTCATTACTGCTCCGAATAATTCGGGAGCCTCTAAAATAACTGCTTAAATGGCCAAATTCAGGATTACGTCTGGTCCTGGTGCCTCGCTCACCTTTAGGGATCTAGCGATCGCAATGAGTTCCTCGTTCGTACCGTCGCTTCCTCCCCGACCTCTAAACCGCCGTCGCTCACGTTATTTTGGATGTTCCGCTGAGAGGACGACCATTTTACGCTGTGGACTGAGATACTGGAACGTCCGCCGGGAGACGACTCAGCGGCCTGAGGCCAGGGCCTTGGCTCGTGGCGTGGAAAGAGGCCCTCGATGATCCGCTCCAGCATCTCTGGCGATCGCTCTGCGGGCGCCATCACGCCCTTGGTCTTTGCCATTACGACCCTGTAGGCATCACCCCACGGGTTCGCATTGTTACTAGCACATAACCTTTCAAAAGAGGCTCGTTTACTAGCTTTTATCCCACTCTTAAGCACTGCGCGTGCAGCAATAAGTGCTACTCGACATTCAGCTCTGCCTTCATCTGAACGAGCTTTTTGCATAATTCTCCTCGCACAAAAGCACGCTCCGCGGAGTTCCCCAATTTCAGCTGTCCACCAGTAAGACGGTGAACTCCCATACCTAGGTCGCCTTTTCCTAGGCATGGTAGCGTCACACGCCCGCGACAGTACCTCAACCAAATGATCAGCGTTCGGATCGGACATACCGCGATCACCGCACTCTCTTCGGCTCGCTTCCACAAATACTTCGGGATCGAAGTATGATGTCTTCCACCCACGGGTGGTTGGGGTGTCGGCTCTACCCGCCGCCTGCGGCCTCATTATCTGACCGACACCATAGCGGACCGCCTGATGGCCACTGTGAGTGTAGCCATTTTCTACCCTTTAGTCTCCTATCAGTTCTTCTTCAGCAGCATAGAGCCGGGGTGGCTCGTGCTGTTTCAAGCACTCGTCTCCATTCAACTCGGTCTTGGGCCACTCGTCGCCAATTTCCTAGTCGTCTCAGAAGTCGCAAATCGCTTTCGACCTGGTCGAGCCATCGTGCACGTTGGGCCCCCCTGTTCCTGAAGAAGAAGAAGAAGAAGAAGAAGAAGAAGTCTCCTATCAGACCAGTACTGCCGAAAGTTACGTCGATGATAGACTCCGCACCCACCGTTCCTACTGAAGGTACTTCTGGTGCCGACGTTGGCCAGATCTACGTTAAGCTTTGCCACAGCCTCAAGCAGAATCCGACCCCTATGGTTCGTGCGACGACTTGCCCACTCTAGCGCCCAAGCGTTAAAGTCGCCCGCCACAACCACCGGCCTTAGTGGTTACGGCTTAACACATGCCTGTTAGTGTAGAAATGGAGGAAGAGACCATGAGGTTGGCACGTTACCGGAAACGCATCCACGCCAAGAGAGGATTTGAAATGGCGCAATTGGTTGACAAATTCATCGACTGTATAGGCATCTCGTCAGGAAGTTGCGACCGATGAGAAGAATCTGAACGTCGGAGAAGGAGACTGTTTTGGTTTTGAAATATCTCCACGATATCCACGGATCCAATCTTCGGGTGCCGTCGATCAACCAAACGTGAAGTGCTTGGAGCGCTTATTCGACCCACTGGGATTCATTTCGCATTTCCTAATGCACTGAAAGGTACTGCTGCAGGAAATCTAGAGAACATTGGTTGAATTGATTACGCCAATCGATGCGTCACAGTTCCTGAAGTGTCTGACGTGATTGAAGGCTCTGCCGAAAGTGACCAAGAAGCTTCAACACCTGACATTACAGGCTCTCTACGTTCCTAGTAACGTCCAAATGCACATTTGTTAACGCAAATGGCTTTACGGCGATCCTGTATCTCTGTTTCGAAGAAGGGTACCTGGTAGAAACCGCGCTTAGCACGGAAACGAGAGCTGCTCCGTTAAAATTCCTCTCCATTCCACGTTCAGAGCTACAAGCCAGCATCTTAGGAGTTCGCTTAGCAAACAGCGTTGCCCAATCGCTATCTACGGAAATATCAGAGCGCTACTTTTGAACCGACTTCAGAGATGTTTTATACTCTGCTCATCGCAGGTACAGTTCATTCGTGGCATTCCGAGCCGAAACCTTTCTTCCAGCCTTCGAATTCGCTGACGAAATTGCCATTCTCTACGGTAATCACCTGAGTGGAACTGAGGTGAATTCCTTCCCTAAGAGCAGTTCTGTCGACCAACTTCTATCCTTTTCTGAATGAAAATGACCAGTTGAGAGTCCATGGCCGGACCGATACTTGCCCATCGGTCGATTATGATACAGTTTATCCTATCACCCTTCCGCGCAGTCACCACATCACTCGTCTGATAGAGCTGTACTATCACCGCAAGCACCACCACCAGAAGCATAATACAGTCTTCAACGAGGTTCGATAGCAGTACAGGATTTTTCGCCTCAAGTCCGTCTACAATACGACCCGGAAAAAATGCTGTCAGAAAGGTATGAACGAAACGGTAACCTCACCTCCGTTAGCTATGAGTCACTTACCACCAGCACGTCTGGTCGCCTTTTCTCATCCGTTTACAGATATGGGAGTGGATTATTTCGGTCCGATCTTGATTTCAGTCAACCGTAAAGCAGAAAAACGCTGGGTACTGATAGTTAACTCTCTGACCTTCCGTGCCAGACACTTGCAAATTGCACACACACTCAGTACCGATTCCTGCATTCTGGCTTTGCGCAATGTCATAGGTAGAAGGGGTACATCGGCAGTCATCTATACTGACCAAGGGAACAATTTTCGTGGTGCTAGTAAGGAGCTGAAGGCTGCTCTTGAAAGTCTGGATCGGCAACGGCTGATGACAGAATTCAGAGTGAGTATTAGACACTAGCTGGAGTTTCAATTCACTAGCTTCCCGCATATGGGCGGAGCGTGGGAACGTCTTATACACACAGTTAAAAAAATCTCAGTAAGCTACTGTCGAATTGCCCGATCTCCTACGAAATCCTGTAACACACGCTGACAGAAGTGGAGAGCATTATTAATTATCAACCACTGATCAGTATACCGTTGGAAGACGACAAGTCACTCGTGCTCAACCCAAACGATTTCTTGCTAGGCTCTTCTAATGGATTTAAGCCCTGGGCACATCTCAACGACAATACTAAAGCAAAGCCATGGGTATAAACGTCCTTCAGAACTTGATCTTCTTTATCGACAGACTTCGCAGCCGGTCATTAGAGTACAGGAAACCTACAGGGCTAGTGTAAAGATCTTATTGACTCAATAGCGGCACCTCCCGGTTGAGATTCGAACCTACGTCGACTGGCTTGTTAGTCCAGCATCGTACCCCGGAGCTAACTGGGCGGGCGACAATTCTACAATGTGAAAATAACGCTCCAAAAACTTCAGTAAACGCTACATTGTTTCAAAACTGTTGGCGGCTCTCCCAAATTTTGGCTAACCAATTTTGGAGTCCAATGTCTCCGCGACTATCTACCATCGATCACTCTCCGAACCAAATGGCTGGAACCAGTGAGACCCATTAAGACAGGGATCATCGCCATAATTGTTGATCCGAACTTCTCCCGAAATTGCTGGCCGAAAGGACGTGTAATAGCCCCGAAGTCATGAGTTGACGGTCAAGTCAGGTGGGCAACAATTCAGACCACCAGCTGCATTTACGAGCCTGTGTAGTCCAGGCTACCTTTAGGCTGAGCGACCTAAATTTTAAGCGCAGATGCACAATATTCGCTGGAGAACGTCAGTCACGTGAATTGTGATGAAATAAAGCAACAATAATACCTGTTCTTGGGAAGTACACCAGAGCGCAAAACCACCCCTTTACTTCAACTGATTTTATCGTTTGAACATTGAACCTAGTAAAATTTGATGTCCTGAAAGTGAAACGTCATAGAAAAGTGAACGGTCAGCTTTTCCTGTTGCATCCATATACTACAAGAATTTGTTCGAAACTGTTGCCTTGCACGGAAACAGAGCTGAAGGGATATTTGTTCATATGACTCAAAGCGAGCGCGTATTCGTAATTCTACGTGAACCCCTCGTTCGTTCCCCTAGGCACAGAACTTCATACTTTTTTTCAACGCCTTCAAAAAACGTGCTCCGTAGAATCATTCCTCTCCTTTCACAGCAATTGTTATATAATTTGTATTTAATTCTTTCATCTTAACCATCCCATTAATATAAAAAAACAACTGTGCAATACATACGAGTGCGACCATAAACAAAAATAATCCACCTGATGAGACATGAGATCCAAACAAACGAAAGGCTGCGGCTGCCGGCCAAAATTGTTTTGGCATATTCATCAGAATTAATGAGGTTCGTTAGCAGTCATGAGATGTTTGAAGTTATCGAATCGAAACTGAATTCATTATAACTTTCTTCTTCGGTTTGCTACAGATCAAAGCTGTTTTAGAAAACCGAAATGCAAACATCATACATAACACGTGTTGTTTGTTGTTTTTAACGCATCATAACTTTCGGTAAGCTTTTATTGAACTATAATTATTACTTCCTTACTAGGGTACGAGTTGATAGTATCATACACCAACTTTAGATTCTAATCATGCTTCTCGTGACAACTTAAGTTACCGATCGCTCAGCTTCCCTAAGTTTCATCGCCTGGACACCTGGTTGTCATTAGCAAAATATATTTAAAGTCTGCGGCGGCGGCGGCGGCAAATGAGGAAGGCAGACCGGTTGAACCTAGAGTGTTGCTAGTATGATACTTCTCGATTTCTATATTCACCCATAATGGGCAACGTGTGAAGTGAAGTGGCGCGTGATTCACCATCATCACCGGCCTATCGAAACATACGACGATCGCGCAGCACGTTTCGGCTAGCCAGCCAGCCAGCCAGCCGGCATGGCTTCAATCTCGTTCACGCTGCCGCCGCCGACTTGGCAGGCGACGTTCAGAGATCTGCGACGCATCAACCATAACCCTGAATAGGGATGTTATTAATGTCTGATTGTCTAAAAGATATGACAGAAACTTACCTATCCATGTAAAACATCAAGTTAATAAAGATAGCTAAATATTGAATTTAAACTTTTAACAATGTGTGATTGATACAGGGAACTAAATTACAACAAAATTACCAAAAGTAGAGTATTTGATAGGATGAATCGCATAATCCAATATGCAGAGTGCATTATTTGTTAAACTACAATGTGAGAGTAAAAAGTTCAACAAACTTTGATAAGCATCTGCGGTTCCCGGTTCAGTAAAGCCTCTGCAACTGCACCTTACCCAGGTTGCGGCAAAGATAACGGAAGATTAAGTTGCAAATATAATGCTCTTCAGTTTCCTACTCAGTTGAGACGCGTGATAACAATTGTCTCCGCGATGATGCAAACAGGTCAGTTTACACTGGGTTAAGTATACTGGGTATAAAGTAGTCACATAGTAAACAAATCTGCATGTGATGCGGACGAACCATGCTCAACGGAATGACCTTTATGGGCATCCCTAGTCGGCGTCGATTGAGCATAGAATATTTTACTTTCAGCGGAAGCGTAACAACATACATCTGATCCCTGATGTTCTCACCCGATGTAAGCTGCTAACTAATTTAAGTTGTTTGCGCGCCAAAACGAAGTCAACGAATGCCTCACGGTTGATTAAAAATAACATATTTCATTTAGGTATAATTAGTGACTTTGAAAGAGTACCTTTTATGAGCAACCAAACTGCTTATACATATTTTTTTGTCTTCCTGTAAACAGTTTTTTACTGTTGTACTAGCACGCGGAGGATTTGATTCCCGTCCAATCGAAGGTTTAGTTCAGGTTTCTTCAAACAAAAGAGTGTTGAGGAAGTTGAGAACCAGATAATTTAAAATTTAATTCATTTTTTTTACTAAACTTAGTTGAAGTGATGTGATGGCACAAGAAGTGTGTAGAAACCTGTTATATGGTTAGATTTCAAGAGTGAATATAATGAGAAATTTTCAACGCCAAAATTATACGGAATTTCACATATTTTGCAGCTTGTAAATGTCAAAATTTCTAACAATACCATCAGAAAAACAAGATCGTATTCTTCACGCTACAATCGATTCTTGACATTTTCTGCTTCGCTTTGAAGCTACATATTTCAGATGCCATTACCGTCCAAGCACAGAACAGAAGTGGAAGTTAAAATCAAAACTCGTAACTCTAACCTTTTACAGATACTAGCGAACCTGGCGGTGGAAAGTGGCTTTTTACACGGAAAATTTACTACATTGTTTTCCAACTTTAGACTAGCTGACCTAAAGCAAAGTTGCCAGAACTATTCTATGGAATTCCTGTACGGAAATGACAAAAAGGTGTTAATAATTAATTTATGCTCACGCGACCAAACCAACAAAAACTCAATCATGCATGTATCAATTTAGTTATATAGAAGTGAAGAATTTTCTAGGAATCTCAATAACAGTGCATTGGTAACAATAATTTACATTCGTTTAACATAAAACTTCACTTTTCGGGCGAGAAACAGATGATGCCGCAACAAAAGTTAAGTTTGCTGCTGCGGAAACATCGTATTAATCGTTCTTTTACACGCACACTAACCGCACACTGGCATAAAAGTGATCCAGTGATCCAAATGTGTTGGCTTCACCTATTTTGTTCGAAAACGTCAAACTTGCCACCGTGTGATCAAAACTAGCATATGTGTTTTTTCATTTCTCAAACATGCTAATATAGTTGCCGCTAACCGCAGGTGATCAATAATAAAAATCAAAATCTATACCTACGCGACTTTTGATTTTACTCCTGTTTTATACGTTACACCAGTTACGCATATCGTTGGAAGTTTAGCATAGAGATTGTTGACAAGAATCTTACGCACACATCGCCGCGTATACGTATACGCGATTTGTTTGCATCTGGAGTTTTTTTGTTGCAAAGTGTTTCCCAATGCATACAAACCACCAATACAGTCGCACATCAACAATTCTTATATAAAATTTGTTTAAGATCACTAGCCGCATGTTGATTTTGATTCTCGTCTCGATGATACAATTTGAAAATTCAAAACACTTTTCTTTCTGGCATTCCTGCCAACTCGTCTAAATGCTCCAGTCTTGTCACTAGGGATTGGTGAGGCTGTCAAATTCTACATATTGTCCGTATAGCATTTATCAGTTTTGGTTTTGTTACCCACTTGCTGGTTAGAAGTATTAAACAGGAAGCAATTAAACACTGTATTGTTATTACAATTTTACTATTATTAGCTGTTGTCTCCGTTATGAAATTCAACTAGTCGAACCAATTGAATCTGTCAGTTCGCTCAGTCAAACCAAAACAAAAACAAAAGTTGGCAATTTTAATCCCCCTGTGTCTGGTCTAATCTGCCTGGACAGTGGGTAAAGTGATGAAATATGTAGTTATGAATTCTTTTTTTTACGATATTCCTAATTTAAAAAGTTTTTGTATAGTTGTCTTCTGTAAGTTATTTCAAATTATTGCTTCTTATACATTCAAATAATTTGCTCCCGTTGTACAATGCGTGTTGTTTGATTCCCCAATTGATTTGTATCGGTCCATCTACACGAAAGTATCATCAAATTTGAGCTTGCTCTTTTTCATTCATTTTCAATCCGAACTTCGTTTTCTTTGCCTCGTTTGAAAGGTATGACCCAAAACTGACACCCAAGGAAAATTTCGGAGTATTTTGTTGACTAATGGCCGCTTCAGCGTCGTTTCCGGAACATCAACCACCTGTCTCCGGGGACATTTTTGTATTTTGAGATAATTCATTTTGCGGCACATCAAATCACATCGGCTTGGCAAAATAAGACTAATGGAAACCCGTGTACTTGTACTTGTACCCGGTACGGGGCTAGTGCAACGATCCTACTGACTCTATAGCAGCACCTCCCAGCCGAGATTCGAATATACGACGACTGGCTTGTTAGGTTAGCATCTTACCCCGATGCTAACTGGGTGGATTATGATTCAGCACATATGGGGTTATTCGGGACAAAAATGTATAATACCTTAGAAGCTATGATACACGATATGCCTTCAACACATAAGATGGTTTTCATTCCAATGGTAATGGCTGCTTCTAAAACACATTATTAGTTTGATATATGTATTGTAGTTTTCAGAGCCATACGATTTTGTTTCAAACCGCCCCAATATAACCAGAATTACCCCGTTAACCGGTTCATTATAAGTTAAATAGCTTATATAGCCTAAAATTATCAATTGACCCCAAACCCGGTTACTGAAGTGGCTATTTGGTTCCAAAATGTCTCCATTGTGCTTCCATCAATGTCTTTTGATCAAAGCGATATGATTTGATGTGCCTCATGATGCATTATCTTAAAATCCAAAGAATTCCCCTGAACCAGGTACCGGATGTTCCGGATCCGATAGTGATGTGGTCATTTGCTTTCAAAATGTCTTTATTATACTTTCAATAGTCTCATTTTATCAAGATAATCTCCAGTTGCTGCGATCGGATACGCTTCAGAAGTCGCTGATGTGTCGTCGAATAATGTTACGCGCATATCCACATCCTTGACATCCATCCAGCACCCACTCAAATTCGTCTGATCTAGTTGAAAGAATCAGGACTTCCTGCTGACGTTTTGCATCAACATGCTTTGGAAGAACTTTTCTGACAGATTCTGTCATTTTGTGATTTTTTTTGCAATCATTTAATATTACTTTAGATACGAAATTTAATCCACCAGTGGCACAAACTCTATCAGTGAGATTTTGAGTGAGGGGCAGTATAGGTTATAGGAAAGAACCTTAAAACCAGCCGTGGAACTTCGGTATGAGTTTATGTTTATCGATTGATTTCAGCACGAATATCAAGAGGATACATTGCCATTGGTCTCTGGTCCCCGTAGCCCTTCAGAAGTTTGTGCGACTGCTATTTGCGGTTGCAAAAATCTTTTAGGCAGGACGGTACTCAAGGAGCTCTTCACTGGTGTACCGCATATTATGTAAAGCCTTAATGGAGAGATCATACTAGAGGAATAAATGAGTCCTGTTCACACAGATATGTTGAAAAAAGTTATCATTCTAAAAAATTTAAAAATTTAATTCCCCGAATAAATTTGTCATTTCCATTTGTCATTTTTTTCATGTGACGTCACATAACTTCATACCCCCCCTCCCCCCTACGTCACAAATCGTCACGATTAGCTCAACCCCCCCCCCTCTCCCCCCTATAAGCGTGACGTACTTTATGGATGGCCCCTTAGTCTTATTTCACCAAGCTGATGTGATTCGAAGTTTGCGGTACATCAATTGATACTTGCGGCAATGAATTATATTAAAATACAAAACGAAATTCGAATTAAAATGAGAATGAGAGCAAGCTCAAATCTTTTTTCTAATGCATTAGGAAGGGTAAGAGGTTATTTACACACAGTTGAGAGGACTAAACCTTTTAACTGATTAAAATGGAAATTTGTATTCATGTTACGGTAACAAACCAAAAAAAAAAGAAAAATAATTTTAACCTTCGATTAATCACTAGAAAATATTTCCAGAAAACTTGTATTAAATCAACAAATCGAAAATATAACTTGTTTAAAAGTTTCAAGTGGATCAGTTTAGGGTTTTTCGAGAAATCATGCTCATCGACTTTGGAAACACAGTTTTGAGAAACTTTCGCGATTTACGCTCTCACACGTACAATCAGCCAAAAAAGTATCCGGACAGCAGCGCACAAATTTTTCTCTTGATAATATTGTAACAGTATTTTTGCAAAGAATGGCAACGCATTTTTTAAACAATGTTTACCTGAAACATATTTAGTTGCATAGCAACAATCCATATAGTTTAAATTTCCCAAAAATGCAGATAAAAAGTATTTAGATAGTTAACTACTAGTTGAAATAAATATTTTTTCTCGCTTAACTGCTACTTTGTAGGACCATCTACATTCCTGAAAACCTGTTCCAATCTGTTTGGGATAAAATTAACGTATTTCTAAATATTCCCGTGGGATATTGCTGGTCATTTTTTACAAGACTTCAGTCATTTTGATTAAAAATCAAATGATTTCTTATTTTAGTTTTGAATGATCTCAAGAGATGTTCAAACAGGTTCAAAGCTGGACTAAGTGCTAGTGCTGATGTTTTGATAATGCTAGGACAATTGTATTTATGGTACTGACCGCTTACAATGCATATCTAGATTATTTAAATTCATCATCCCGGTACAATATGAATGTATCACAGAAGACAGAACTATAAGTTTACTTTAATATGTTATCCCAGGCAACCAAAAGTTCGGATTTTACTTTACAAGCGAACCTGTAAGTTCACAATTAGTTCGAATTTAGTTCCCTGGAACTTTCTTGCTGATTAGTAGTGTGTATCAAGTATAAGTAGAATTAAGAAGTGCTGTGAATACTTCATGGATACTTCAAAGCTATTAGGATGCTACATGAAGTTCTGAAGTAACATAAGTTGCTAGCAAGTTCTGTATGTATCTTTCTAAGTAGCCGCGAAATGATTATGTTCATTTTTCTTGTACTAACTTCTGAACATCAGACAAGCAGAACTGAAAGCTTGACTCAAATAAATAAAAATACATTGTTCATTTGTAGTTACGAACATAAATAAAAATGCAATGATGATTTTTATATTCATACTATGCGCATATCAATAACATGCTAGTTACTTACATCTCACTACCCCGCAATTGCTCCGAACGCCGACTCCGAACGTAAATATTCTATAATTGACCCGCGCGTCATAAAGCTACCGTAATTTACAAAACTTAAGCTCAGAACAACTGAAGAATAGCAAAATTCACATCACTTGCATACGCCTGAAATGACGTAATGGATCAGGATAGGCTTATCACGCAGAACGCCCGGGCTCAAATCCAACTGTAGGTATGTACTGATTTGAGTTTTTATATAGGAAGAATGTATAATTGGATATGTAGATGTTAGATAGATGAAAGGTGGTCGACAGCTAAAAATAGAATTTCAAGTGTTGCTAGTCAATAGCTTTTTTAATTTTTGACAAGTTTCTTTCGAAGCTGCTTAGAGTTCTATGCAGCGAACTCAAGGCAACATCAAAGTTCGGTTAATTAATTAAAAATGGAGCCGCTTAGCAAGCTAAAGGTCTATGTACATAAAGCTTAATAACCTTTCTTCGGCACGGTTTCTTTTTCGGTGAGAAAAAGTTTATTTCAGTTTCGCTTAAGGTTGTTCAGATAATCGAATTCACACTTAGTTCTACCCAAAAATATATAAACCTGTTACCTCAGAGCTTTCCATAAAATTTATTGCAGTCGAATCCATTGAATCCAAATTGGTTTGTGTAAAAAGTCAAAGCCATGGGTTTATACCGTCTTTAGACATTACCCTTCTTTATCGACAGACTTCACAGCCGGCTGTTAGAATACAGGAAAATTACGGGGCCAGTGCAACTACTGGCTCTAATTAGCAAGCCCCGCCTAGCCGAGGTTTGAACATACGACGACTGGCTTGTTAGACCAGCATCGTACATCGAAGCGGTGCTAACGTTTGTGTATGTACATGCGTGCATACATATATACGTAAACATTATGACAAATATATTTTGTTCCTGTCGAAATGAGTCGAATGACAGTCGCCATTATGGTTCGAAGAAGCTGGATACATAAATGCATATCCAGCTTTTTACATGCCATAATGGCGGATGGCGTTCGTAATATTTGGATAGCATTTTTGACATTTCCTAAATACATCGCACGTTTTCTTTCCGCATATTCCTTTAGTTTTAACGTGAACGTGCGGAAAGAAAACGTGCGTTCTAATTATGAAATGTCAAAAATGCTGTCCAAATATTACGAACACACTAACACAGATTATACGGTTCGCCATTACGGCTCGTAAAAAGCTGGATAAAATTATTGAAAAATATTCTTCTTTACGGAGAAAATGCTCACTCATGTAAACAAATAATATTTTATTCAGATTTTCAGGTTTATATACCCACGAGCGATAGGATGGTTCTAGAAAACTGCTGTCCATGCTCTGTGAAAAAAATATCAATCAATCCGGCATAGAACAATACTAACGTGACTAGTAGGCCCTATTGTGATAATAGATACGATATTTAGATAAAATCATGCATTTTCCATTTTGGAATTATGGCCAACATTTTGCTTCAAATACTCCTATGTGCGAAATAAAGCTGAAATATTTAGACGAGTGGAGGAATTTCGTTTAGACGAGATTTTGAATGACAAGTGCACTCAAAACAAAAAGTCCTCAAAGTTCTTACTTATTGGTAGAGTTTTAGACCAGAGCGTAGATGCCAGGTTTTGCTCGAACGATTGTTCGAACTTCCACTTCTGTTCTGTGCTTTAATGTTCAATCTAATCTAATTTAATCTAATCTGATCTAATACCAATAAATAATTACTCGAATTCTTAGCGAAATTTTTTTTATACAACAAAAATAGTTACTTCCAAACAAAGAAACACTGTACTCGGAAAAAGTATTATAAAAGTCCCATTTTAAATCTTTTATGATACTTTTCCATCAGTTTGATCTACAACTCCTTAGGTATTTAACGAAGATTTCATTGCGGCACAAAACTTTTTTCAAGCCGGCAGGGTTCCGACGAGTTCGGTAGTTCTTTTGAAATGAAACCTAGCACTTGTTGGCGAATTTGTTCACGTTTTTCTTCCTTACCTACTCAGGAATGATGAAGCATCTGTTCTCATGTCAGGGACGACTCTTGATGGGCTGAGGATTCCTCAACTTCGCGTGAGTGGTTGTAATCCAGGCTTGGAGCGGCTTACGACAGCGTCTGATTCGAAGTGTTCGGTTTAAACGTAGTGTTTCGGCACTAAACGTATGATGGTAGGCCCATTACGAGACTCGGTAGCGTTTAGTAGGGCAACATACTTAAACCAAATAGCTCTTCGCTTCGGGATATCAAATCAAGATCGTTATCGGGGATATGAACACCCAGGTCGGTAGGAAAAAAAATGTATTGGTCTAGGTGAAAGGACCTCATGGGCTGAACAGCGATACGAACGATAACGGCCAACGACGTATAAACTTTGCATATCTTCGTGGCCTGGTGATCCGAGGCACTTTGTAAGGATGTAAAGCTATTCACTGGCGAAGATCTGGCGAAAGTCGGTAGGCTACGGTGGACCGGACACGTCGTAAGGATGCTGTAAGACAGTAGTACGACGAAAACGGTTCTCTTCAACAACCCCACCTGCATCAGGAACAGAGGGGCTCAATGTGGAGGTCACTGTATTTTGTTTGTCTATCCGATTCTGTGCCTTCCGGACTTTAAAGCGGCGGAGGCCGTCGTGATATCAGCCGTATTCGCCGCATCGTGAATCAAAAGTTTCGGCTGACTCTTGAACAAACTCAACACCCTGCTACCCTTTACCAGGTTTGAAGTTTTCGACTGCTGGATCGTCTGGGTCTCAATGAATGACTTTAATATCTGGGACACTGTCGAATGATGGTTTGATTTGAAGCATAATTGTCTTGCAACTAACATGTGGATGGCTAGTTAGAATATCAGTTAGCTAACGTCCTCTGCACTAACGTTCTCCTCACTACTTCTTTTCAACATTCTACTTTACAGCTATTTGCATACTTGACAGAAATACAATTGAAACTACGTAAAGATTTGCAAGCAACTAACTGACGCACAGCAGCATATGAAACGCTCAAACACTATTCTCGGATGCCGCTGATTGTCCTCGCTATGAGAATTGCTGCGTCCCGTCACATGTACAAATATCCCTTCTGCCCTGTTTCCGTGCAAGATAACAAATTCCTGCAGTATATGGATGTAACCTGGCAAAAAGAAACGATGACCACTCACTTTTCTATGATGTTTCACTTTCAGGACATCAAATTAGACTAGGTTAAATATTCAAACGATAAAATCGGTTCAAGAAGAGGAGTGGTTTTGTACTCTGCTGTACTTACCAAGCACAGATATCAAATTGGTATAGGTTTAAATATCGTAAAAAATCTTCGACGTTTTGGGACGGCGGGTTTAATTACTTTTTTTGTAAAAGGAAACCACACCAAACAGTTGGTGTGTTAACTGTCATCCCTGCCTGTGAAGCAAGGTAATCACGAAGAAAATGCATGGAGAAATTTAATCTTGAAACTTATTGTTAATTTAGGGATTGAAAATGAAAATTATAATACAAACCACATAATTGCTACATCTATTATGAATCGATTGGTATTCACACCACCAAATTCATTCATAATTGGCAGAGCTATTAACGTTCAAAATCTTTCATTTTTTCGTGACCCTCGCCTTTTTTGGTTTTTTTGGAATTACTCCCTGTATCTTCCTGAGAGACGCAGTCCTGCGTCAAAAGGGGCTCCTGGCGCATATCCTCCAAAATTTCTTGTGAGAAACATGCACGTAACACATTACATGACTCAATCGCGGATGTTCATCTGGAAAGATATTCTCATTGTTATGCATGAACTGTTACAGCATTTGTCAATTGACTGTATAGTACGCTGCTTTGAAGTCGATGAAATTGTGTGCATAAGATTTTGAATAGTATCTAACGGGCGACGATTGATATATTCATTATTATTCAATATAAATCCGTTGATTGAAAAGATTAACACGTTTAAATATCATTTGTCACATTCTTACTAAAGTCAGGCGTTAGGCTCAGGTTAACATTTTTTTAACCTAAGTCTATGTCTACGGGGTGTCATTCCAAAAAATCCAAAAAGACGAGCATCACGCTGTGTTCGTATGTGGAATGGTTAGACTGGAGGGACAAAATTAGATATGAGACTATGTAGTATATGAGTGTGGTATTAGTTTAATTGCCTAAAACACTCGGGTACCAGCCGAGAAAGTGCGGATAAGAGTTCCACTTAACGTGTGGCAACTAAAATTTTGGAACAACAAATGAGCTCAGAGAGACATGAGGGTGTGTATGTGTGAGCTCTCTCTCTCCCCTTTCTACCAGTATTTTTTGTTTAGTTTTTGTGGACTTCGTTATCTCTCTCGTGCCTTCAACAATTGATATTGATATTGGTCTAAATGAAATGCTGGCAACAACATAAGGATTCCATGAGCCAACGAAATGCAGCAAAAAAAGTTCAACTGTTCTCACCAGTACATCTGCAAAACATTGAAAAGAGTCGAAATAAAGTGCCGAAAGAAGCCAATAGCCCCGGAATACACTGAGGAACAATTTTTGACTCGAGAATCCCAATGCCTCTGGTTTATTAAAAATTATTCCGGAAAAGACTTTGTTTTGGGTGATGAACGTCACTTCCCTCTTTCGAAGACACACATTCCCGAAAATGTTCGATACTATTCCATGTTCTACTGCATCTTCGAACAAGAAATACAAGTGTAAACATTAGTTGTTCAAACAAGTGTTCAACAAAGTGATGTTGTACATTGTCATTTCCGAGAGAGGTATTTCTAAGCCATGGTTCAAACTCTCTGGTTGGGCTAACAATCAAGATGTGTACCAGAACGAACGTTTGAAGAAAATTTTGATCCCGTTTCTACAAAAACATCATACAGATGGACAATACGCCAAAACACACAATCATTCCAGAAGAGCTACGAATCGCAGACAGTTGATTGATAGAATCAAGCGATGCATTCGCAAAGTTGACATGACGACCGTACAACTCTCTTGTTCCAACATCAAACGGAAACTTCGCTGAACAGCCGTTTACGGACCGTTTTCGAAAGTTCATTAGTTTTTTCAATGATGGACAATATATCTTTAATTGCAACAAATTAGATCTTCTTCAAGCATGTTTGTCTTTTTTTGACAGCTTTAGAAATAAATTTCAAAATTTTAGTTGCCGCCCGTTACCATTGAAATTGCCCAGTATATTTTTGACCTCATATCGAAATTTCCTACACTCTTAAATGATTCTACCTGTAAATTGGTCGGATTTAGTTAAAGCTAGGTTGAAACTACTCAAAATGCCCCTAAAGTGTACAAACTCAAACTTTGGGTAAAAATTTCAACCAATTTTGGCTACTTGCTACCGATAATTGAATTATTCTCTATGACAAATAACGCAATTTTAAGTTCCTGCTACCAATTTTTTGGTTGAAAAACTACTCAAAATCTGAGTTTGTACACTTTAAGGGCATTTTGAGTAGTTTCAACCTAACTTTAACTAAATCCGACCAATTTACAGGTAGAATCATTAAAGAGTGTAGTTTCATCCAGTCGACCATTCTTCTCACCAAGGGGTTTCCAACAGCAATGATTACTACGCACCTTCGAAAAAAGTTACTTTTGATTACTTTACTGATTACCTCTGATTACCAGTAATCAATCTCGCGTGATTACTATAAATTAATCATGATTACCAATGATTACTTAAGATTATCATTGATTACTCTACTGATTACCATTGATTACCTAACTAATTCGTAAATGATTACAAAAGTAATCTCTGATTACTACGCACTTATACGCCTTACTGGAAACCCCTAGCTTCTCACCAAACGCTCTTTCACTTCACTAAAAAAAATGTACGTCAGAGACATGTAAAACAGAAAAAGATACTAAATATGATTTTATAACTAAATATTATTCAATTGAAAAGCTGAGATATGAAGCCAAAATTAGCAACACATTCTAGTCGTTTCGTAAGTACCATGATAAACAGCCTACAAAAAAGTAATGCACCTCGTAAATAATCCGGTATGAGTATCGGTTCCATTAACATAAATCATAATAACATCAGTTTCGATAACGTTCATGTTAATAGCATATCGGAAGCGCACATAAAACGAAATCGATTATTTTCTGCATATCTATAATCTATATAAAAGCAGCTGGATTTGATTGAAAGAGCATAATCTTTCAGTTTCATGCAATAAAATAAAAAAAAAATAATTTAATAGCGAAGTCGCAATGAAACTTCCGGGTAATTATATTGTTTTATTCGAACAGCGTTAATTTGACCTTAATACGTTCATATATGTATTTTGCCTATCGCAAATTTAATAACTGCAAAAGTATCAGCTCTTCCTGTAGTCTGTTCAGTTATAAAAACTAGACAGAAAGACTCCTTTGGTAGCACTGTTTTGTGTGTTCATTCCTTTACAGCTTTCATCGCTGTGAATTCGTCGATGTTGTTTTTATTGTTTTTGTCATGCCATTCAAAATACTAGCGAGCCTGTTACAGGTAGATTTTCTTTTGATGCCACATTAGATTCGATTAGAGGAAGAGATGTCTATGTAACCTCAGCAAAATGGGAAAGCAATAGAGCCAGATTCTTCTTTTGGCCGAATAAACAACTGTTACGGGAGTGACTGCTGCCAAATAAAAAAGATGGGAGCAGATGAATTGTGTAATTAATTATTAAACGGATTATTAAGCGGGTAAACTGTGTAATTAGAGCAATTAAATTAAACTATTTTTCATCAATTTTTTTCTATTTTTATGCGATGATTTGATGAAAATCATCATATAAATAAGTGAAATAAACAACTTCTGCCAACTTTCCTGAACTGATCAATGTTACCCCCAATGATCAATGTTACCCCGTTTTACGGTAATAGGATACCGCTTCTAGTTTCTGGTAATAAAGAACAGAAGTTGGCGCTAGTGTTTCATCATGCGCCGTGCGTTAGAGTATGCTCGAAACTATCAATGTTTGCCTGTTGAACACAACAGATGTCGTTACTTTGTAACGCATATTGTACATTTCGGAAACAGCTCAGTTTTGCGCGACAATAGATTTACTTAGCCAGCAACAGTACTCTCTCATGCATCTCAGTTTCTTTTGTGTTTATCGTTAATTGCAATATAACGTTTGACACCTGAACCAATAAATAGTTGGTAAACATTGTTTTTATTTATCGCGTTCATGTTGCGAAATTTAATTTTTTCGAATTGAAATGTCGCAAACTTATTCAGCTCTTGGCTCTCGTACCGTATCAAATCACTTTTCCGGGTCTCTCGGATGAATGGTAGTAAGATGCTTCACGCTATATCTGAAGGCACTTATTATTTAACTTACATGCACCTCAGATTTCTCTTCACAGGATGTTAGTATTAATCAAAACTATTAATTTAGAGCAGGTCTTAAAATATTCTATCGTGGGTTTTTTGAAAAATTCAATTTTCAAGGTTATTTAGGGGTCATTTCCTCTCAAGTGATCATATCCGTTGTAGTTGACCACATCCGATTTCAACCAAATTTGGTATAATTGCTCATTCCGACCTCACCTTCATTTTCCCAAAGTTTTGTACGGGTTGATCAATCCCCTTTACAGTGACGCTTCTCCATTTTTCCCAGATTTTCGAAAATACTCATTTTTCACTGCATGTCACTGCAAGGAGGATTGTTCAACCCATACAAAACTTAGAGAAATTAAATGTGGGGTCGGAATAGGCAATTATACCGAATTTGGTTGAAATCGGAGGTGGTCGATTACAACGAATATGATCTCTTGAGAGGGGATGACCCCTAAATAACCTTGAAAATTGAATTTTTCAAAAAACCCAAGATAGGATATTTTAAGACCTTCGTTAAATTAATTGTTTTGATTAATACTAACATCCTGTGAAGAAAAATCTGAGGTGCATGTGAGTTAACTAATAAGTACCTTCGGACATACCGTGTGCTATGGAGAGGTAGAGGAAAAGATTGTTTTGACGTAGGACTATGTCTTTGTTTACTATACTGGGACTGGGTAGCACTTTGTGAAAACGAAAATAGAAGTGTAACGTTTGAATGAAAGATTTCAAATGGTTATAACTACTAAACTACTGAACGAAACTGAACAATTTATATGTCGTTGGATAGATAAAATGACCAGCAATTTTTAAGGGGGGTGTAAGAGGGTGGGCTCCTATACAAATGAAACACAAAATTCCTCAAAACTCAAAAACTAATCAAGAAAATGGAACCAAATTTGGCGTTTGGGGGTTCTGGAAAGCAGCAATTTTTTCTATGTTGTACTGAGACCCCTTCCTTTTCTAAGAAGGGGGCTCCCATACAAATGAAACTCAAATTTCCTCCAAACTCGAAAACTAATCAAGTAAATGGAACCAAATTTGGCATTTGGGGGTTCTAGAAGGCAGGATTTTTTTCTATGCTGTACTGGGATCCCTTCCTTTTCTAAGATGGGGGGCTCCCATACAATTGAAATACAAATTTCCTCATAACTCTACAACTATTTAAGCAAATGGAATTAAATTTGGCATATGGGGATTTCAGAAGGCAAGAATTTTTTTATGGTGAATTGAGACCCCTTTCCTCGCTAGGAGAGGGGGGTTCCCATACAAATGAAATACAAATTTCCTCATTACTCAAGAACTAATCAAGCAAAAGGAACCAAATTTGGCAGGTGGGGATTTTTGGAGGCATGGATTTATTTTATGTTGGTTTGAGAACCCTCACCCCTGTGGTAGGAGGATAAGGACTCTCATACAAATAAAACTAGTAAAACCTTCTCAGAGCAAGAGACAGTGAATCGATGACGCTAACTTACGTGACTGTTGCCATTCATGTCAAAAGAGAATGACATTCGAATGGCACGTCATATTTGCAATGAACATGCAAGATTATTGAAACATGTCAAGCTACGCCTAATCATTTTTAATACAATAATCTGTGGGCTGTTCATTCATTAGTATTTCGACCTTTATGATGCACACAAGTGATTTTTAAAAGAAATCTCTATGTCTCAATGGTTGCAGGTGTTGTACTTAGTTGATCTAATGATCTAATATACTGCCGTGAATCGCATAACTGTCCCATTTATATAGGAAGCTGCATAGAAAATGGGAAAATGGGAAAATGGGACTGATATGCGATTCACGGCAATATAGTCCTACGTCACCCTTTTGTACAACCCTTAGGGTTGTATACCTTGTAGTTTTTTATCAAAGTTAGGCAGAAGTTATGAAAATTAAGCATAACAGAGTAACTGTGCCACCAATAAAATGTGATTAGTGATTGTTTTTCAGGTAGGTAAACATAGATAAGTGAGAAATTACGATTTTACTACCACTAGAAAAGCGCCATCTCTTGAAAAGCAACGGTTTGTGTGGTGTCCTATTAATTTTCTTATCGCATATTATTCAATGCCGGGCTATTAAATTGACAACTCCGACATGTTCGGTTGCACATTGAGAAATCATTTTGTTGTACGTTAAATTTGTTATAGAAGGTGGGACATGTGTCCCAGTATGCCCTAGCCTGGACACGCCAATATCTACAACTGAATACGAATCTTCGAATCATGAATGTTGAACGTTCTAATACTCGCGCAACACGACCCTATGACACTCTTAAATGCTTCTGTCGATCATTACAATCACTCACCGAAGTTGAATGGCACTTCTACCGACTCTTCAAGTACTTACTTATTTTTTCTCAAGATCAAGTTCTTGACATATCCCTTACACTGCACTGCAGTCGGTGGAAATAGACAGCACAACATGTGAGATTGAAGTGTTACGTCTAGAGTAGCGATTACTCTACTCTCACTCATAGAGTTATTTTACAACTATAAACCATCACGATCGTTACCTTTTGCAAGCCAAGAAAGCATTGCTTGCCAACTTGGACAAGGATTAAATTTCCACCGCCTGCAGTCGTGGAATTATGATGTGATAAATTGCCAATAACGGATGAATCGTTTGTATTGCTTTTGCTCCGTACGGAGCTGCTGTGCACTCGAGTCATAAATAACCCTTCCTGAGGCTGATGTGCGAAAAATAAAAAGTAGTAATAAAACCGAGCAGACACATATGACCCCGCTAGACATGCTCGCTCACACGCTGGGTAGAGTGTTGAACGAAATTCTCCTCATTATATTATTACATCCTAATTTCGCTGTCGGGAAAGCAACCGCAGCCACGCGTGTGTCGGGTTGGAAAAACGAAACGTGCCGGACATGTGCGGTACCTACCCTACATGATTTACACGGTTGTTTTAACATTTCGCGCCAGCCAGGACCGACAAGCTGGCTAGTAATGGTTAAACGCCGTGGTCAGGTGGTGATGGTGTAAGATGGTCCACCTGCCTTTCCGGAAGCTGCACATTTTTTCTTGGAGTCATTTTTAAAGCTAGCAGAATGAGGGGTGGAATCGGAGTAAGTTGGAAAAGCATGATAGAATACACAATTAATCGATGAAAGCAACTTACTTGTTGTTGCCTGTTCTACGGTTTGTAAACATGCGGATGCAAATCAGTTTCCAGTTCGTCACGATCTCGGTCTCTGATCCAATCTGTTAACAACACACAGGCGAACCCGCGTTTGCTGTATGAATAGTGCATCTACGACCGATTAACTATAAATAATTTCCAACACTTCATATGCATGCATTGCTCACTTTGCCCGTTACGAAACTCTAATGTCTAGTGCTATTATTGGCAATGAGTCTATTTCACGGTACTGGCGTTCGAAAGAAAACATCATCTAGCGGCACGAGCTGTACACACTAGTAGCGACATTCCAAATTTTTTGTTTGTTACCGAAACAAGCATCGTCTGTTGGAATGATGCTGTAAGCATTCTGTAAGTTCCAACGATAAGATGATTTCTTACTTTCAGTTGTATAATACGGTATTTATACTTAAGAGTGACTCAGAACTGATCGCATTTCTCCGGGATTTTTTTCTATAACGACCATCGTTCACTGCAACACTTCATTTCAACGATATCAATAAATTTCCATCACGCAAACGCAACGCTGCATCAGAACGATTCCCATGTCGTTCTGCATCGAACACAGCAAATCGACAAGATCTTGTTTGCACATTAAATTTATAGCCCTTCAGCAAAAAATGGCACCCATCGTCTTCCAGTTGGGTTAGAACAAGACCTCCGGCGGATTAATCACGGGCCGTAACTGTTTTAATGGGTTGTCAGTTTTCATGGGGCATCATCCTGATGCAATCGGCTGAACACGATTTAATCATGATTTTTTTTCTCTGATCACACGCGCCACCAAAAACAAATGCCCTTTCAAGCATTGCATGCTGCAATGCACACCCACCGAACATAGACGTCGGCTATCGCGCCCGTGTCCATCGCATTCAACCAGACGGAAGCTACCTTAGGTACCTAACAGATTCTTTCGATTTGCGAATAAAGTTTACGATTGCAACCGTAACAACAAATCGCGGCGTGTCGCGACATACTGCTGATCCGGACGGCGAACGTCAACGAGCTGCCTCGGGTATACTGTCGATTTGGACACATCGCATCGACAGGGAAGCTGCAGTCTTGGTTACATGAAGAAAAGGAGAAAAAAAACGGAAACCGCACGGGAGATGACAGCCAAAACTCGACGAAATTGAACAAATCTGTGACAAACAAGAGAATGTGCTACCCGAGCGAGCACATGACTGTCCTCTCTAAAATTTTATGATCACACTTTATTGAGACTGACGAAAGGATTAATTGGGTAGGATGCCAAGCCGACGCGACGCGATACTTTCGATGATCCACGCTGTCTGCACGGTTACGATCATATGGGAATTTTGTTTTTAGAAAAAATATTGTTGTTTTACATATGTAATTGAATGAATAGGTATAAAGAATACCTAAAAGAAGTTATTTTCCCTAGATAATTAGTGACATCTTTTTCAAGAAATTTGAGAACTATTTTCCGAAGCAAATATAATCTTCGCTGCAGACAAAATGCCCTAAAATAGTTACTTAAGTCATTCCGTCTAGAATTTGACTGTAAAAAATGGGTCATTTCTCCCACAAAAATTAACGTACAGCACAGCGTATCATTTTGTTAGTTTTTGATAAAGCTTTAAAAGAGAAAAACGAAAAAATATTCGTCAACTTTTCGTACATATTTTTCACCTTTTTGCTGAATACTTTTTGTCATCTCGACCATAACTGCCATTTGTCGTTGCTTCTTTAAATCAGATACTATTTTGATTGTTTTGTAACATTTCTTCAATTCACGCTTAATAATTGCTCAAAATTTGCTGGGAATCTAGACAATTTGCAAATTTTCAAAAATATCGAAATTATTTTGCCTACACCATTTTATCCCAATATCCCAGCTGTTACGGCATTTGACTAATCCGCGCAGGTGCTCTGCGGGACAAACCTCGGATTGAATGAATGGCAATTTTCTCTTCTGCAGAGACATTTAGGTAAATTTATACCTTTCATTAAACGCTGCAGGCGAATTTATTTGCAAAGACAAACTCGAACCTCCTCGGTGCATCGCATTCACGTTTAGCAAGTCTAAATTTTTAACTAAGATTTTGAACAGAAGTCCATTTTTCCCGTAACTTTCATCATTCATGGAATTTCAGGGTGTTTAATGTGGCGTGTTAGTAAAATAAGCTCATTTAGGATCGAAAAAGTTTTCCCCAAAAATGATTTCCTAACTGTGAGCTGTGCACAATTGTGTATCCCATTGACTTATTATGCTCCAGGTGTCACCTCTCTCATTAAACAGCAGCGCTGAGAATATTTATTGACGTCTTCTTCTTCTTCTTCAGCATAGAGCCGGGGTGGCTCGTGCTGTTTCAAGCCCTCGTCTACATTCAACTCGGTCTTGGGTCACTCGTCGCCAATTTCCTAGTCGTCTCAGAAGTCGCAAATCGCTTTCGACCTGGTCGAGCCATCGTGCACGTTGGGCTCCCCTGTTCATGGTGCCGATGGGTTTGTTGAAGAGGACTATTTTCGTCGCACTGTCGTCCGGCATCCTTACGACGTGTCCGGCCCACCGTAGCCTGCTAACTTTCGCTAGATGTACGATGGGAGTCTCCCCAAGCAGTGCCTGTAGCTCGTGATTCAAACGCCTCCGTCACTCTCCGCTTTCAGTTTGTGCTCCGCCAAATATCGTCCGCAGTACTTTCCGCTCGAATACGGCAAGGAAGCGTATATCTTCCGTGGGGAGCGTCACGGCTTCAAGTCCATAAAGAACTACCGATCTAATAAGAGTTTGGTTCATTGTTAGCTTCGTGCGACGGCGTATGCTTCCTGATCGTAGCATTTTACGAAGGGCAAAGTAGGCCCGATGTTGTTATCCGCAGTCACCAGCGATCCCAAATACACGAACTACCACTTCTAGTTCGTCGCCGTCAACGGTTACCGTCCGTGGGAGACGCGCATTTGTTTCCTTTGAGCCTCTTCCTTTCATGTATTTGGTTTTCGACGCATTTATTTTTAGCCTGACTCTCCTAGACTCCGCTTTCAGTCTGGCGTAGATTGCTTCCGCCGTCGCAAAGTTCCTGGCTATGATATCGGAGTCATCTGCAAAGCCTAGAACCCTTGGTTACCCTTGGTAAAAATCGTCCCTCTCGTTTCGATGCCCGCTCGTCGGATTACCCCCTCAAGAGCGATGTTGAACAGTATGCAGGATAAACCGTCACCTTGTCTCAACCCTCGCCGCGTCTTGAAGGGACTCGAGAGTGTCCCAGAGTTGCGTACGAAACACATCACTCTCTCCAATGTAGCTCTGATCAGTCGCGTCAGCTTGTCCGGAAAACCGTGTTCGTGCATTATCTGCCATAGCTTGTCTCGATCGACTGTATCGTATGCTGCTTTGAAATCAATAAAGATGTGATGCGTGGGCACGTTGTACTCCCGACATTTCTGCAAGATCTGTCGGATAGTAAAAATTTGGTCCGTAGTTGCGCGAGCCCTCATGAAACCCGCCTGATAATTCCCTACGAAACCTAGTGATATCGGTGACAACCGGCGTAACAGGATCTGGGAGAGTACCTTCTAGGCAGTGTTTATCAGCGTAATACCGCGATGGTTGCAGCAGTCTAGCCCATCACTCTTTTTGTAGATGGGAAAAATCACTCCTTCCATCCATTCCTCCGGTAGCTTTTCCTCCTCCCAAATTCTCGAAATTACCCAGTGTAGAGCCTTTGCTAGCATTTCTCCACAATGTTTATAAAGCTCTGCCGGTAGGCGGTCCTTCCCAGCGGCCCGATTTCTCGTTTGACTTCTTGGAGATCAGGTGCTAGGACATTTCTATCTTCCATGGGCGCTTCTAGGTTAATTTCCGTACCGCCTCCTTCTGCGACTTCGCCATTGAGGTGTTTATCGAAGAACTGCTTCCATCTGTCGACCACCTCGCGCTCGTTTGTGACAAGATTCCCTTCCTCGTCCCTGCACATGTCAGATTTCGGTGTATAGCTCTTCCGAGTTTGGTTCACCTTCTCATAAAACTTGCGCGTGTCATGAGCTCGGAATAGTTGCTCCAATTCTTCACGATCTCTGTCCTCCTTTTGACGCTTTTTCCTTCTCAGGATCGTGGTCAACTGGTTTCTAGCGCGTCGGTATTTGGCCAGGTTCTCTCTAGTGGCAAAACTTAGATAATTTTTCCAAGCAATTTTTTTCCCTCCACCGCTTGTTGGCATCTCCCAACAAACCAATCATTTTGTGTACTCTGAGGCTCAATACCTAGTGCCTCTCCGATAGCTCAGCGTATTCTGCCCCAACCGTCTTCGAGGAAGAAGGCAGTGCCTCATTCAGTATTCGCGCGTAGTTCTCGGCAGCTTGCGGGTTATCTAGTTGCCTGATGTTCAGCCGAGGAGGGCGGCTTTGACGTGTCCGGTAAACGGTGGACAGCTTTGAGCGCACAGGTACTGCTACTAGGTAATGGTCAGAATCAATATCCGCACCCCGTCGGGAGCGTACGTTCGTGATGTTAGAGAAAAACCGGCCCTCTATGAGAACGTGGTTAATTTGGTTCATTGTACGTTGGTCAAGTGATCTCCAGGTGGCTATGTGGATATCCTTGCGCGGGAAATAGGGGCTTCGGAATACCAGGTCTCGGGAAGCTGCGAAGTTTATGCATCATTGGCCGTTATCGTTCATGTCGGTGTGCAGGCCATGGGGTCCTACCACCGGTCTATACATTTCTTCCCTTCCGACCTGTGCGTTCATATCCCCGATGACGATCTTGATGATCCGTGACGTTGTCTTCAGCCTCGTGTAGAACATTTCTTTCTCATCGTCGGGTCTACCTTCGTGCGGGCAGTGCACGTTAATGATGCTATAATTGAAGAAACGGCCCTTTATCCTCAATACACACATTCTCTCGTTGATCGCCTTCCAATCTATCACGCGATCCTGTATTCCGCCCAACACTACAAAGCCCGTTCCCAGTTCGTTGGTAGTGCCACCGCTTCACAGTAGTCCAAAAGGTCGAAAAGTGGATCTTTTTTCCTAGAGTGTTTTGTTTCCATTTTATCGTATATGATTTTCAACACTTTTGTTCGTCCTTAATCTAAAACTGTCGAAAGTTAGTCATCGCTTACTATAATGAAAATAAAAAAAATAACAAAGGCAAAGTTGTAAACAATATAAGTACAAGCAACTTTGCTATCTTTATTGAGTGCTGAACTATAGGGCATATTCTTCAAAACTTCTTCAAAAATTGGTTGTTCATACTTAGCTTTTCTTAGTTGCATTTTACAAGATAACAATGTTCTAGGAAATTATCGAAGCACTCAAAATACACGCTTTTGCTGAAGACCGCAAATCTCTTGGACCTTTGCTTACTAAGTTATCGCATATTCAAGCTCTAAGTTACCATAGCTTAACGAGCCCATGGGGTAAAATGGAACAAGCGGATTTATCAAATCAGCGCTTCATCTTAAAGCTTAAGTCAAGTACTATAAACTTGTATGTGTTCCGCTTGTCTCCAGCCACCAAAATGAGAGTACGGCAAGCATACGTTTTATGTCTTTCGCGTTCGCTGAAGGCTCGTTACACGGCCGTTTTTGGTGTTAGTAGATAGACACATGGTTTCTTCGGCAAAGTTGTAGAAAATACAAAGAAAAACAACTTTGCTAAAGAAATAGCATTTCTATCTCTATCGAGTGCAGAGCTATAGAACATGAAGCTCTTTAAAAATAAGTTTTTCATATTTAGCGTATGTTGGTTGCATTTTACAAGAATATATGGTTCTAGGCGATTATTGAAAGACAAAAAACATGTTTTTGCAGATGGTTCCAAATCTCTAGGACCTTTCCTTAAAAAGTTATCGCTTATTTTAGCTTTGTTTTTCCTTAACGTCACGAGCCAAAAGCGATAACTTTGTAAGGAAAGGTCCTAGAGATTTGTAATCTTCTGCAAACACGTGTATTTTGAGTCATTCAATTATCGCCTAGAACCATATATTCTGCAAAAACGTGTAATTTGAGTGCTTTGATAATTTCCTAGAACAATGTGTTCTAGGAAATCAACAATGCAACTAACAAAGCTCAAAGAATGGAAAATTAATTTTTAAAGAAATTTCAAAGAATATGTCCTATAGTTCAGCACTCGATAAATATATATATATATATATATATATATATATATATATATATATATATATATATATATATATATATATATATATATATATATATATATATATATATATATATATATATATATATATATATATATATATATTATTTCTTTAGCAAAGTTGCTTGTTTTTACATTATTTACAACTTTGCCGAAGAAGCTATATCTATATTTCGTAACACAAAAAAGTTATTTTTTTTATTTTCATAATAGTGAGCAATAACTAACTTTTAACAGTTTTACATTAAGCGGGATATTCACACGAACAAACGTGCTGAAGACTATAAATGATAAGATGAAAGCAAAAGACGCTAGGAAAAAAATTCCACTTTTCGCCCTTTTGGACCACTGTGTGTTCTGGTAAAACTGGGCCTTTCTACCACGGATCTTCCATACCTTCTCTCCTTTGCGACAGATTTTCTGCAAAGCTACGATGCCGAGTTTGCGGGGTTCAAGCTGTTCAATCAGCACCCGCTCGCAAAATGCGAAATTTAGCGATCTGCAGTTCCAAGTACCGAGTCTCCATTCGTCGTCCTTGTTACGTCGCCTAGGTCGATGCCGAATATTCCGCTCCGAATTTGCTTGAATTTTGTGAGTGTGATTTAATTTAGGTGTATAGCTGTACTGGGGCAACACTACCGAGTCTCGCGATGGGGCTGCCATCTTATAGTGCCGAGACTCACTGTACCCCTTCCCGGTTAGTATACGACCTTAGTTTCCACCGGGGTTGGTTACCCGATCTCCGCTAAGGTTGCTCGTATTCCGCCTGGTACCACGAGGAGGTCGGGCTAACGACCACTATGGGGTCTATATTCCGCATTATCTAGTCATTTACCATATTTATTGACGTATCATAGTGTTATACCTGCTATTGCACCAATCGTTTCCACTGGTGCTGATTATTGCCCTTAAATAATCGTTCAGCAGTAGCCTTTGAAAGCTCCGATTCCCATGTTTGATGGGAAGTATGGAAACTAGTCTCGTTATAAATCTGCATTTTCGGACGTAATCGATTGATGTACAAATTCCAATGCAATTAAATTGCAGCGTCACGATAAAATAGATTGATGCAGTCGTTGGCATAGAGCAGTTCCGCGTGAACTAGGTAAATGGAAAAATTTGAACATTTATGGTTTCGATGAAACTTCACCTACGAATGGACGTGTAAGCATGTTGGCTACAAATGTAACATGCCAGAGTGGGGAAAGATATCTAAAAGTTAGAGCTACCGAAAAAAGACTCCACCGCCGCAGGAAACACCAGTGCTGGGATCGCGTTTTGGCGAAGGCGAAGAATTGCTTTGACAGATACGATGCAAGGAGCTGCTTTGAAATGACTAACCGAAGCATCAGAAACTGATCGACTCGAAACAAGTTTTCAAGAAACCATTACCTAGTGACAGATCCTCCACAAATCTTGAGAAACCAATTTGCAAAATCGCCATTCATTCATAGACTTTAAGGCGGTATACGATTCAGTTAAGCAAAATGAGTTGTAGCGTTTTATGCTTGAATGTTCTAACTGCTCTGGATATTCACAGCCAAGTTAACAATTTGGGTTTCATTTCACTTATATGATGGCATTTATCATGGACGAGATCAGCTTCCCCAGGAAGTTCATCAAACTGATTAAATCTACGATGGATGGTACTCAACCGAGTTACATGGAGAAACTTTGTTCAACAGGCTTTGTCTTAGGACGGCAAGCCACCTAAGTAAGTAATAGCGAATTCATAAATTAACCTGGCTCAGGTCGATTAGCACTCAGTTGTGCTCGAAGTGCTGTCAATGTCAATGTTCATAAATTAACCGAGATTGCCTTTTGGTTAAACTGACAGCATTCAGTTCGAAGCGCAGGTTAAAACTGTCTAGCATTACGGTTTACGGGTCGATCTGTCAAACTGCCCGTCTCGTTCATAAATTTCGGGTTCGAGTTAGCACGAACCCAGGTTAATTTATGAAGTATGATGGCATTTAAAACCAAAATTGGTCATAAAAACCGCCATAAGAGTACAACAAAACTTACATTGTTGCTTGGGAAGGCAGCAACCTTGGGTCTGTGTGAAGTCAACAGGATGATCCACAGAATAGAGAAGTGCGTCGTTAAATCTTTTCATCATAAAAACAGCTGGAAAGACTTCATTTTTAACTATGTATTCGGATATCTTGTAGTGAAGTTGTGAAAGACTTAGGAGTGTGCTTAGACTCGAAGATTACGTTCAGATTACAGCAAGCGTTAAAGGTCAACAAAGTCAATCGGCAGCTTGGGATTACACTCAAGATAGCTCAGGAGCTCTATGACCTCCTGTGCCTCTGGTCAGTTCTTCCCTTATAATTTGATCCCCGTATCACCTGAATTTGATCCGTTGCATCGAAAATATTCAACGGAAATTCGCGTGGTACGTCCCAAGAAACCTACGCTGGATCAATCCTGACCACTTGCCGTTGTCGGTTGCTTGGTATTATTTAACTCGAGAATAGGAAGCAAATGGTTAAAGCTGTTTTTACTGTTAAAATTATTTGCTTGGTGGCCCAGGCATTAAGTGATTTCGTGATGGCTTTTTTCGCTAAAACTGGGTTTCTATGCAATTCTTCGTTGTGCTTCTCATGTGCTCAGTATTCAACGAGTATTTTCATCTTTTTAAATTCGGAGTTAAGAATTCTTTAATTTCAATAGAATGTCAGTGTCAGCATCGGTTTTGTTTTAGGTTGGGCTGACTAAACACTGCATTTGCAGCCAAACAGCGCAGAAAAAATAAATGTTTGGCAATATATAATTCAGCAATATTGTAGATAATAACTGACTCTACAAGTATGCCATTACTTTTTTTTAAATCGGCAATGCTGAGGCGGTGCAATCAAATGAGCAAAAAAGAATGAAAATAACCATCCCAAGAAACAATTTGAAGTCATAAATAAACATGCCTATTGAACAAGTGCTTAACACAAGCGTTGGTAGCTGAACAACGCTTGTGTTGAAAAACTTACTGGTTAAAAGTTCCATATATCAAAACTAGCGCTTTTTTCCACAGTCTGTATATTTTTTAATAAATCATCGAATAAAAGTTTAATTAAAAAATTTAACAAAATTCTTTTGATTAGTTAACAGTCTCTTAATAGTTAGCTGAAGATAAGCCGCCTCTTTTAAATTAGAAGCTGTTTTGCAATATCAAATTCATTGTTGAATAACAAGCTCAAATGACGTCCCAAGGGACAAACCGGTAGCACTTAAAAGAGTAGATGTGGAATAACTGCTGTGTTGTAGCATCCGGTGCTGAATAAGCGAAATTGCTGAAGAACATGTTGTATAAAAGTCGTATCCAATATTTTTCTAGCTTCTAATCAACTTGCGTAACTGTCTTTTAAGAGAGTATTCGAAGCACTACTATGAAGTGTGGAATAAGAGTCAAACAAATGATGTGCAAATGCATCAGCAGCACCGCTAAGTGCAGGTGTGGAATACCGGTTGCTTAAAGGCAACCAAGGAAACCAATTGGAATAAGAGTGAAATGAACGTTGCGCAAACATAGCAGTATTATTGAGAGAAAGTATGGAATAAAAGTGAACTGCACGTTGCGCAAGCGAATCAGCGCCATTACAGAGAGCAAGTGTGGAATAAAAGTGGATTGAACGTTGTGCAAACGAGTCACCAGCTTTACAAAGAGCAAGTGTGGAAAAGTTGTAGAATAAGAGTTAAACGAATTTTGCGCAAACGTATCAGCAGCATTACTGATAGCAAGTATAGAATGAGCGTAGAATAAAACTGGAATGAACGTTGCGCAAGCAAATCAGCGCCATTACAGAGAGCAAGTATGGAATAAAAGTTGATTGAACGTTGTGCAAACGAATCAGCAGCATTACCGAGAACAAGTGTGAAAAAAGAGTTTAATGAACGTTGCGCAAACGAATTAGCAGCAGTGCTGAGAGCAAGTGTGGAATTAGAGTGTAAAAATTGCTTAGAGCAGATTTAGAATTACAACCGCCTGATGGCAACTAATAACACCAATAACGTTATGAACACTATGAAATTAGACCCATTTTATTTCACTTTATGCCGATGACATAGACATTCCGAAGGACTTTTAACTTGCATCAACACTAAACAATCAATAAGCAACCGTACTCAGATATTTACTGAGAGCAAGTGTGGGATGAGAGTGGAATAAAAGTTGCGCAAACGAATCAGCAGCATTGCTAAAAGGAGTCGAATAATTGTCTTATAAACGTATCAGTAGCACCAGTAAAACAGGCGTGGAATAAAAGAGGATTGATGGGTTTGACACCAATAACTTGAATGACACTTTATGCCTTACACTTTATATTTTACACTTTAAATTTTTATTTTTATATTATACCATTTTATTTCACATCATGTCGACGACATTCCGATGAACTTACATCAACATTAAATAATCAATTAGCAACCATACTCAGATTGAGCTGCCAAATTTGTTATGTGCACGATTGTTCAAAAATGAATAGATGTGACAAAGCGAAATACATTGCATTAGTACAAATAGTTGATTAAATGTTTAACATGTGCAGAATAAATGCTTCTCAAGTAATCTTGTACAGCAGATGTGTAACATGATTTAAGAAACTGCTCTTCAGCGCTTAAATGTATTTTAGCCCGTTTTTGTTCCACGCTTGACAAATTTAAACTGGAAAATCTACATAGGCTAAAAACTCGGCGCCTATCATATGTAAGATTGTCAGAGATGTGTTCGTCGACGGCTTCCGACCGACAGGATGTAAGTTCGAATCCGGGTGAGTGAAAAAAGTATAATATCGCCCTTGATGAATTTTGAGTCAATCAGTGATTTCCTACTAAGTCTCTCATTAAATTATAATAACACGAATATAAAAATGGACATGAAAGTAACGAAACCTAAAAAATAAAATAAGTACTTTCTACATATTTTTTCTTTTTGCTTATCTAAATGTTGAAATACGTTCAATAAGCAAAAATTGTTCCTTAGGTAATGCTTGTCGCAAATCCTAATAATCATAAGCTAAAATATCATCTTCCACCTTTGTACAGCGGTTAAACCACAATATATTATACAACATTGTTAAAAACATTTAACAAGTACTTTTGGATTATTTAATTACACCTTCTGGGTACAAAGATTTGAGAAGCGTTGCAGATGCATTGGCAAATGCTGCTTAAAAAGGTTCTAATTTTGATTAGTTGAACAGTTGTGGCATAATAATTTTATTGACGCTTATTTTTTGAAGCTATATGTAACTACTGCAGCATTCTGATGTTGAATAAATTCTCCACTTTTGAGCGAACAAGGCTTGAACAAATGTTTTGATTTTTAATAAATCGATTTTTCATCAATATATAGCTTAATTATATTGCTTTTAGTGACATTTCTTAAATCAAGAATTGTTTCTTGGGATGTCATGCCTGGTTAAGCATCAGGCTATTTATTCGACATATTTTCCGCAATTAATTTTCTAATTTTCATTTTCATCTAATCAATTTGTTTTTTTTTTTATTTCATGTTTATCGCTCCATAAACAAATAGTAAAATTAGACTTCTAATCTTTCAAATCAGGTATCCGATTGAGTATTGTTGGTAAACTTATACGATAATAATTTTTCGATAAAATAAAAACAGCTCTTGCTGTTTAATGTTCAAACTCAAGTGGCTCATATGACCCGACGTAGGTACTACGTTCAACGTAGTAGAGGTAGTACCTACTAGACTGCTTGCTGCTGGTGCTAATATCTTAGAGCTATCCCGAACGAAAACTGATTTGCATTGCGAGTGATCGTAAAGCAAGGAACTGATTGGGTTTCGGCGCTGAACGGTTTCTATAATAAAACCCAATATGTGCGCCTGCCATAGTTGACAGCTCTGGCAGTCTATTGTAAAGGTCTGTTGTAAAGTACCATTTGTCAGACTTAATATTAATGTTACTGTCACACTGCGGCAAGTCGAGGTTGCGCCTTTTCTTCATCCAGATGTTGTAGTTGGTACGATTTATTATTCCCATGCAAACAAATGTGTACAACATTTGTCAATGAGCGGTGAATTGTTGTTTGGATATCAAAGATTTTATTTGCATTTAAAGAGATCTGTCAATCACAAAACTATTGAAAAATATACCTACGTAATTGTTTGACTAGTTTGAATGTGTAAAACCCAGCAAATAGCACTCACTGAATTCTAAGATTAAGTTTTTGTCACAATTTCAATAAGATGGTTTTTTGTCCTTACAAAACAAAAACAATTCGCGAATATGCCTATACCTACCTTCTCTCTAGTAAACTGCATGACTCTTCGATTATTGTGTCGCCGATAAACGCGAACACAAGCGTGGGCAAAAGTATTTCACTGGTGCATTTTCGCTTACTAAGTGATTCCGCATCGCACTGCATCAGCGACGAGAGGACCGATATTGGAAAATTATAATTAGACCGTTTGGTGTTGTTTAGATTTTGGCACAGCTGTTGTCCTACGGTCGGACACTGCATGTCGAGCGTCCACATGAATTCCATACAGGCCGGCCTGTGGCGTGTTCGATGCGATATTAAGATTAATGTCGCCGAATTAAAACGGAACGCATCTTCGAGACGTCGGTTGGGTCGACCTTCTCCGATGACGGTGCACTGTCAGCTGTTCAAGCGGGGCCTGTTTTAGGGTACAGAAGAAAGTTCCGGTTTAATTTTGGTCGCCAGGTTTCCTGCGGTCTGATAGTTGGATTATTTGCGGTAATGGTCTTATGAATTGCCACCTCATCTAGAGTCAATATGCAAAATCAAAATAAAGAGAGGGGAGATTTTGGAACGCGCCTGCTTTTACAAGTTGTTTATGCCAGAACACGATATTGTATTAATGTGCATTTGATTACATCTTGCTAGAGACTAGAGCCAAAAACTACAGTTTATTGTTTAGTTTATAAATACGATGCATAGAGTAGAGCGAATCTTACCTGCAGCCCTGCAGGGTAATATTTGGAAGTTTGCAGGATAATTTTGAATTGTCCTGGTAGGGTAGACCGAATCCGCATTGACGGGCCTTTACGGTAACTCCTGTCATCAAATTCCGTACTCTCACATCATCCATTTTATTCAACGCAGAACACCAGCTTGCCTTAAAGAGAAGTAAAGCAAAGCCATGGGTATAAACGTCCTGTTGAGAACTTGACCCTTCTTTATCGACGGACTTCGCAGCCAGCTATTATAGTACAGGACAATAACGTGGCTAGTGCAGCGATGCTACTGACTCCATAGCAGCACCTTCCAGCCAGTGTGTGAGATAATCGGTCAGTTTTTGTCATTTCATCTGTGCAAAGTTTTGATAAATGGAAGAAAAAAAGTTAAAAAATGGCGAAAAATTGTCTCCAAAATGCATGAAAATGTCTGCATTTTGTGCTGAAACATTACCTGAGGTGTAAAATAGAACAACATATGTAAAGTCTATCACAAAATTCGATAAAAATATGTAAATAACTTGGTAATTTAAATGGTAAATGGTAAATTGTGCGTATGATATAAAACCTGCGATATTTTAACCTTGAAGCTATTCCTAATGACGATTTTGAGTTTCCAGACACATTCGAGCCATAATATGATGGATTACACAGTTCCACTTCAATTGGTGCAAATTTAGGTATATCCGGGTCATTATTGGTTATTGACCACCCTATTCCCCCTTTCGGGAATCCAGCCACTTTAATAACTGCTATCGTTCCAATTGCAAGAGTAACGCACCCCTTAACCCATTTTAACCTTCCTAACCCTTGTAAGAGACCGTGTCTTTCGTCAACTCCCCTGCGCTGATTCTTTTATGTCAAAAAACATGTGTTTGACAAACGAAGATTGGACCCATTCCAGCATTACGGGACACTATCCCTACTATGCAGATCGGTTCCTGTTTCATCAAATCGCTGGCATTCTAGTGGAAGATAAAGTACTCTTTAAACAATTATTTTACATTTTTAATGCTGGAATGTGTCATTGAACCATCCTCACGTTCCGGAGTTATGGTAGAACCAGGGTTGCCACATGCACAGATTATTCTGTGTTTAAGAGATATTTGAAAGAAATCGCCTGTACAGAATCTGTATGCATAGAATACAGATTTTCGCCAAATTACACGGATTAAACCGATTTTTGAGCTTTTACATGAGCGTGAAAGAGACGGAAATAGTCAGCAAAATGACTCTCTATCTCTTTCACTCTCATTGTTTTGCATAGGACAGATTTTTGCACAGATATTTTTCCTTGCCGTACAGATTGTCAGATTTTTCCAACAAAAAACACAGAATTATATGTGTCATCCCTGCTCCTGAATTCGACATGGATTGTCGCCGAAAAAGTAAAGTAAAAGTAAGTAAAGTAAGTTCCAGTAAATGATAACCCAGATTATTTATTTATTTTTTCCGTTCAACCACAGATAAACAGACATAGCTCTTGGATGAATAATCAACAAATATTATCGTACCTCACATTTAGCCTGAACACTAACACCATCTATGATCGACATTCCCAAATATCAAATATCAATATGGGCATCCCTCGAAGTAGCAAGTATTTTTTATGAGAATTCCCCTTCTTTCGTCAAAAAGCGCCACTTTAACCAAAATGGAGGCATTCCCAACTAAGCCCAAATTTAAAAAGACGGTATAATCGGTACGATGAATGGAACACGAGTGTTATGTCTGTTTGTCTGTGGTTCAACCATAAGTTGTGTGTCAAATGACAATTACCTAAAATTGACTAGTGCTACAAATCAACATAAAATAACATAAAAATCTTCAAAATGCGATATCGTCGCCAATCACCAAAAGAAGTATCATTGTCTTTTTTTACACGGTTTGTTTTTTTTCGATAACTCAACAGCGGTACAACTTAGGGACCATTTACAAACTACGTGACAAATTAAAGCATGTAAAAAAGTACCTGTGTGTATAGTAAATTAAAAATTTGCGTGACAAACATTTGCTAAATGTCAAGGTTTGTCGAATTGAACCTGCATTCGTAGTCCTATGTGAGCCCCTCGTTCGTGCTCCCAGGCACAGACCTTTTTATACAAGACTTCAGTTTCGATTGAATGCTTGTATCATGTCGATATAATCGGTTGGAAGTAGGGGAACGTTGCTCTTTTGTTACGGAAATATTTCACTTTCAGGACATCAATTTAGACTAGGTACAGTGTTTAAACGATAACATCGATTGAACAAAAGGGGTGATTTTCCACTTTTACACAAATTGTTTACTTTCAGGACATCAACTTGGTCTATCTGCAATCGAAACGAATAATCGCGGATGTGTTAAACAAGGCGACTGTTACTTTTTTTTTATATAAAATCTGTCGTCACGGTCCTGGGAAGCAAAAGCGTACTTACATGTGAATGGTTTATTGACAATGCTTGATACTCATGCTTATAGTGACTAGTTGTATAGCATTTTTGCCTCATAGCATAGTAGAAACCAAAAGTTTTACTTACTGTGTAATTGTTCCATCCACTTTCATCGGACTAAAAACAGATATGTTACCAGATTCGTTTTAGCTAGCAACTGAATATGGAGCAATTTCAACGTCACTGAGCACATCTTTGTTGTATGCCCTAATACCACATTTACGAAAACCGTTTGTTAAATTCGGACACATCTTAGAGACCAATAATTCGTCCACAGTGGTGACGCATGAAATTCTTAGAAGAGTTTGCATACAATGTGGAAGCACGAGTACAGTAATAAAATTAGCACGAGCATTTTAAGCTAATACCAAAATATGGGAGCCGTAACCGTCAATGATTAAGAGAGCTAGCTTTCCCTTTGTAGGATTAAAGTTCTTCAGGAAGTGGTCGAACCAATCGATAATGATTCCAAGGGTCTTGTATCCGGAAAGATGACAGTGGAACTTCGTGCCTTTTCATGTTAGTGTCAAACAATCTCGACTCTAAATCAAACAAATGCTTTACTAGTTCTGCTTTTTGTTCTGAATAGAACACACAGGTTGTTTCAATCCCAGGATTTTTTCTTCTACGATGAGGCTATCCACCTAGCTGGCGTGATTCTTGTGATCTGGAACCTAGTAGATGCAACGTTTACATACATTTCGTAGCCAATAGCAATGTTTTACCAATGTTGTTGTTGCGACTGTGCTCGTTTGTCTCTGGCTTTTTTTTTATTTATATAGGCTCTCAAAACATCTAGAAAACAAAGGGTTATTATGTACACTATTCATTCTATTTTCATTGTTCCTGGTTTACACCGAGTTTACACCTAAAAGATAGGATATTTCCAATTGTTTATTATAAACGAATAATTGATGTACATAATTACACTTTCCACCAGATCCATAGATCCACTTTAATAAATTTTGTACGGAATGTTGCATCTAATTTAAATTCGACTTTTCACGTTAAAAACGCTAATTTATTGGGAGTGAAATTTGGAATTGCATTGAACAGATATTTTTGTATTTTTTTATTTTCCCTCGCATTTGACAGTTCCAGCAAAACATAGGGTGCCACTAACAGTTCAAAATACTCTCAGGAGATGGTGACCGTTAACTATAGTTTGTAGGGTGACTGTATAATCGAAAACTGTTTTAATTATTTTTAAAAATTTTTTCGGTAATTAGGCTGCCTCTTTATTTAACCCACAATTTCTGTTTTCGCATTTCGGATTGTTTGTTTATTAGCCTGAGTCTCCAACTTGGAGTTAACAAGTAATTGACACACAAACCCGTGAACCCTACCATAATTTTCGGCCATCATCCCATATTTGGTAATACACGATCCGTCATAAACTGGCATTGTTCCGTAGAATTCGAAGCGCATTCAACATTCGCTGCTATCTAATTTGGCTTTCAGGAAGTGCAGCGCCCCAGTCGTGTCCGAAGTTTTTTTTCTTTGCGCTATTACTGACATTTGGTTTTGTCTGTCCCGCTTGTCAATTTCAGCAAAAACATCTGCACCGAAAAGCGGATCGTCCATGTACCCGTCTACAAGAAATCGACCGTGAAGCATTTTGTTCAACCTTGTCCGGATCAGACGCTGTGCAGCGGTTTTCGGTAATGCAGCATGATCCTAATCGATTTGACTAATCACTAATCACTACTGTGGAACATGTTTTACAGTGCCAATTATGAGCCAACGTATCACACGGTTAAGAAGGAGGTCTACGTTTGCTGTCAGGGATGGGAAACAGCAACCACCATTTCTGAAGGTTGTTTCAAGCGTAAGTTATCCAACATCTAGTACCAAGCGTGCCTATCAGATTTATGAGGTTTACCTTTAACAGCCGTTTGTAAGAGTCAGTGCCGCAACGGAGGTACTTGTACTGCTCCAGACACCTGTACGTGTACCGTTGGATTCACAGGAGCGCAGTGCGAGCAGGACATCAATGAGTGTAAGATTGAAAAACCATGCGACCAAACGTGCTACAATACAGACGGATCGTACTACTGCACGTGTCGAGATGGGTTCATGCTGCAACCCGATCGCCAGAGTTGTAAGCGAATCGGTAAGAGAATGCATTAAAGGAAGCAAATTGTCGAAAATTTAACTATCTACTGTGTATAATCGCAGAAACGGCGAACGACGTCGCCACCGAAGCCAGAGATATGGAAAACGATGTCGATTACGACAGCCTGGATACGCGGTTATCCAAGCTGGAGAAGGTATAATTGACCTACCTTTTTCTACTGCATGAAGGCAAAATTGATCGGCAATTCAAAATAATGCAAATTAGTAACAACGATTTTATTTTCCCATTTACTTACGTGCTTCTCATTTCCTTTGCTGGTTCACCTATATGCATACTTTTTATAGATTATCTACAGCGAAGATCGCAGATCACAATCGGAGAACCACGAGCTCAACAAGAAGGTCCAGTATGCGCTGGATGCTGTTTCTTCGCTGCGATCGCAAATTTCTCGATTGGTACGTCTAGTCTAATTCCACTCGGGAACCTGGTTGGTTGCAACTTAATATATCTATTTGCATTTCTTTCATTTTGCAGTCCCAAAGGCTTTATCCGAGTGTAGACTACGGGAATCGGATCAACTAGTGAACGACCAACTGTGTGTGTGTGTGTGGGTGGGTTGTTAGACTCGAGCTCCGATTCTCTCTCTCCGACGTAGGATGTATTTATTGTAATTAATTCTAGGCCGTGTTTTTAAAATAAGGTAAGTCTAGATGTATCCCAGTTGATTTACATCATTATTATGAATCATCATAAATTATTAATATTGTCACTTTCACTTCGTCGTCAACTCAACCTTACCCATTTTCGTCGTCAGGAAAGTTATTTTATTGAATTTTCTCACGAACACGATTACAGGGAACAATATTGTTGTATTATTCTGGAATGAGAAACGACTGATATTTCTGAAAGCTAATTTATTCCTACTAGCTTCTTTAGTGGTTGTTTAACGATGGACGGTTCGTTTTATTTTTATTTATTGTCATGATTCTATGAAGCCTTGACAGCAAGTCAACTCGGTTTTGATCCTCCCACGCATAGCCCCCTTCAAAAGAAATTGCAGGGTACTTGCGACTATATATCTCAATGAATTATTGGACTGTAAAATACCGTCTTATTGAGTAAGCCACCTATTCTTACCCAAAACGGCCCCTGAAACCCAATACAAATCTGAATAAGTTCCAGATGCGATTGGAAGAGCTTACTGATTTGCAGGAACAGCCAGTTCGTCCAGAACCTTAGGAACAGCGGGAACTGTTGATTGGAGGTTGAATTAATCCAGCAGCATGAACAGTGGCAGTACCTCCAGTTAATTTCGAGATACTGTTGGTTTTACAAGCCAGTCGTATGTTCGAATCTCGGCTGGGAGGTGTTATGAAAAAGTCAGTAGGATCGTAGCACTAGCTCTGCTATTGTCCTGTACAATGAGAGCGGGCTGCAAGGTCTGCCAATAAAAATGATCAAGTCTTTGAAGATGTTTAAGTCTAAGGCTTTGTTTTGCCGATAGTAAAGGGTTCCCACATCAAATTGCACCACGGAAGAAACGTTGTAGAAAACTACCCATTGGGTATTTTCACTAGAAAATTTGACCAGAAGTAGTTTAGAGTGTATTGTTTACACTTTATTTTAATCGCGGTCAGTTTTTCGAAAATTGGAAAAAATGGCGTCACCCAAAAAGCAACGTCGCGACTTTATTTTGCGCAGGCATCTGGAAAATCCTCAACTCTCTCATCATAAATGACGGGACTTACGTCAAGGCGGACTTCCGGCAGCTTCCGGGGCTACTATACTTCACCGCCCAGCACAAGTTTTATGTTCCGGTGAAAGTAAGGATGCAGAAATTTTCATAGTTTGCCAAGAAATACATTATTTGGCCAAGAAACACATCATGTGGAAAACGGAGTGCACCGTTCGTGACTACTGGGACTGTAAACGGGCAGATCTACCTCAAGGAGTCTGCTAAAAGGAGGATCTACCTCAAGGAGTCTGTACAGAAGCGTCTGCTGCCTCTGTCAAAGCAACATGAGGGCCCTACGATCATCTGGCCGGATCTACCTTCGTGCCAATATTCAAAGGATGCATTGGAGTGGTGCGAAGCCAACGGAGTCACTTTCGTACCCAAGGACATGAACGCCTCCAACGCACCGCAACTATAGCCCATCGAAAAATACTAGGCTATTACGAAGCAGGCACTATGGAAGCATCCCAAGGAGATCAAGTCTGAGGAAGACATGAAGAAAAAGTAGATTTCCGTACAGATGAAGCTGCAGCCAGGTTGTACAACACTTTTTGAGTGGAGTTAAGCATAAGGTGCGAGCATACGGTTGTGGTATTGAAGTTGAATGAAATAAATATGCCAAAAGCTTACTATAATAGGCTATATTTTGTTGTCTGAAAGTTTGAAAAGGATCGGTCAATTGGGTAATTTTCTACAGCGTTTCTTCCGTGGTGCAATTTGATGTGGGACACCCTTTAGCAGCTTTGGAGAATCTATTGAAACTTGTCGATGTCGTTTTTCTAAATGATTGCGAGGGAATGAGTCTTTTTGCTTTGTGTTCGCTTCAGTGTGTGTCGGAATGTGTGACTTGACATGATCAAGAAAGGTGCGAATCGACCTTCTTAGGAACAGCTCAGCGCGTATCACTATCACGCTCTCATGATCCCAAGTTGAGCGGTAAGTGCACAGGAGGATGTGTTGCTGAAGTTGCTGAAAAAAGCCATGACTTATCCTAAGAAGCTTCTTGAATTCTTTATTGAGTATATCAATAAACCTTTCTGCCTGGCCATTGACTACGGATGGTGCAGAGCAACTGGCAGATGGCAAATTCCATTCCATTTACTTTTCAATCCAGCAGCGGGTGCTAGGGGCTATTGGAAAGTGGCAGCCCAAGACCGAGAAAATGAAGACGGCTCTTGAATTCGGCACGGATTCGATAAACGGATTGTCGCCCAAAAAGTAAAGCAAGGGAAGAAAGATTCAATTTACTTCTGGCACCAGTGCAAAGGATCGGAACTAGCGGACGGCTGGATCCTTTAATATATTTTGATCCTTTAGCTGATTTGCAGTCTGCGACCAACCCTTATTTGATACGTTAGATAACCTCTGATTGTGAGAACTACCGAGCGATCACTATCCTGAATACCGCCTACAAAGTGCTGTCCCAAGTCATCTTCCATCGACTATCGCCAATAGCCAAAAGATTTGTGGGAAGTTACCAGGAGTAGTTACCGGCTTCATGGAGGGTCGGACTACAATGGGTCAAATCTTCACCCTGCGGCAGATCCTCCAGAAGTTCCGCGAATTCCGAGTCCCCACGCATCACCTATTCACCAATTTCAAAGCCGCATATAATAGCGTAAAACGATAAGAGTTATGGAAAATTTTGGATGAAAACGGTTTTCCGGGTAAGCTTACAAGACTTATCATGGCTACGATGGATGGGATCCAGTGCTGTGTGAGAATCTCGGGTGGATTGTCGGACCCATTCGAATCTCGCAGCGTACTTCGACAAGGAGATGGTCTTTCCGGCCTGCTATTCAACATTGCGCTTGAAGGTAAGGCGAGCGGCGATCGAAATGCGGGGCACGATTTTCAATAAATCCAGTCAATTTATCTGCTTTGCTGACGACGTGGATGCTGTCGGCAGAACATTTGAGGCGATGGAAGATCAGTACACCAGACTGAAACGCGAAGCAGAGAAGATTGGATTGAAGATAAATATGTCTAAAACGAAGTATATGCTGACGGGCGGGACCGAGCGCGACAGGGCCCGCTTGGGCAGTACCGTGGTAATCGACGGGGATAAGTTCGAGGTAGTCGACGAGTTCGTATGATATTAAAAGGCCGTGAGATTAAAAGGCGTATTATCAGCGGAAGTCGGGCCTACTACGGACTGTACAAACACTTGCGGTCGAAGAATCTGAGCCCCCGTACAAAGTGCACACTGTACAAAACGCTAATTAGACCGGATGTCCTCTACGTGCATGAAACGTCGACAGTGCTAGAAGAGGACCTACGAGCACTCGGAGTTTTTAAACGGCGGGCGCTAAGAACCATCTTTGGCGGAGTGCAAGAGAACGGTGTGTGAAGGCGAAGAATGAACCACGGGCTCGCGCGAACCAAGTATTCAGAAAGTGGTTAAAGCTGGACGGATACTTTGGGCAGGACATGGTGCTAGAATGCCGGACAACTATCCTACAAAAATGGTTTTCGCAGCGGATCCGGTAGGAACAAGACGAAGAAGGGCACAGTGAGCGAGGTGGCAAGACCAGGTGGAGCGACATCTGGCGAGCACTGGGTGCCCGCGAAACTGGAGATCAGTTGCCATGGACCGAAACAGATGGAGAAATTATACTGCGCAGCCCTTGTCGTAAGACGTTAGGCCAATTAAGTAAGTTGATAACCTCTTGTAATACTAGACCACGATTCACATTCGATTCGATTTGTATGGTCTACTGAGGAAATTCATCAAGCACGACAGCAGTTCAGCATGATCGAAGCTTGAGGGCAACACGAATTGGATATCGAAGTCGTAGAGAGGAGGAGTATAAGGGCCCAATTTGATACTTGAAGCGACCTTGAATATCCTGTGATATCCTTTTCTGCGTCGTTCCGGAGCTGACGCATTATTACTGTTCCCAGACCATTCTTGCAAGTGTCACCTACAACAATGATTTCTTCTTTGGGATAGTATTGTGTCAACAATTAATCAAATAGATGGGCAGCGTTGGAAGTCAATCGGCAGTCCAGTTCCAGCGAGCTTTCTCCTTAGCAGACGATCTGAAGGCCTCCTCCTCCTCATCTAACAGGTTTAGAGCCGGGGCGGCTCGTGCTGCATCAGGAACTGCCTCCGTTGCACTCGGCCTTGGGCTATTCGTCGCTAATTCATTGAACGTCTCGGCACTCGTAAATTAACTTAAACCTGTTCGAGTATTGTGAGTGCAATTGTGTTCAGATTAAGCGAGTTCATTTTTAATTCGAATATTTGGTAACTCTATTGAAATACGCAAGTTGCGCCTCCAAATAGATCGTTTGTTGGATAGGAGTTGAGCGTTTCCCTTCGCTTGTATTGATGGTCAGGAAGTTGCTGGAGGTCCGGAAAAATGATGTCTAGCGGCTGTAAGTAGTACTCTATCCAGGGGAAGATGATTTCGATGATTGCTGATATCAGTGTTGCGAAGCGCACACTCGTGTGGCCTGATTTTCTCACACACGCATACTCATTCTAACGAACACGCCACCATAAAACATCCCTTTCGAACTCCCGCTTTTATTTCTTCACGCATTGCAATGAGTTTTTACGAGTGGGTGTTTAGCTAACAGCTACAGTCGTCGCTTGTCGTTCGTCGTTGCAGCCCGATCTGCTGATACCGATTATTACTCGCGATGGCTCGCATTCCCGCCCGTGAGTAGAATCGAGGGCGAAGATAAAGAAGAAAAGGAAAAGTAATGCAAAATTTCTATCCTAGTGCGCCACCTGCCTCACGGGCAGCTGATTCCTCACGAGCTTTTTGACACGCGAATGTGAGGATGTGCGTGCACGAGTGTGTGTGTGTGTGTAGCAGAATGTCTGCACACAGCACCGGTGGCTGTTTCTTTTACGCCTGCGTGTTTCTCATACTCTTTCGCGTGTGCTTAGGCATGGTTGACTTCTTGCTCGATTCGCAACATTGGCTGATATTATTATTATGTAAATGGCTGTATTCGTTCCAATTATTATTACTTCTTAGTGGTATGCGTCTGACAGATCGACGTGCGAGAAAAAGTGGAAGCCTGTTAGCTCGGCAAACATTTCGTTCGGATGGGACAAAGGACAGCAACCCATTACAGCTTGGTTCAATCAGCGTTTCCCCCAGCTTGGTAGAAGGGAGGAACTACGAAACTGGTAAGCGTTACTTCAACGACCCTCTCTTATCTAATTTTCCGCTCTTTCCCGTGAGGTCTTGTCCCATTCTGTTTGGATACTATGAACTTCATTACTTTCTTTCATTACTTTCTTCTTTCTTCCTGTCCTTAGGGGCAGGCAGCTCATGACGGCGATCCCACTATGCAGCGGATTTCCCTTATTCGTTTCCACCCCATCGGCAGGCAACCATGTTTTGGCCGCCAACATCTCGTGTGTGTGAAAATGAGATAGTATTTCACCACTGCGTTTCACTCAACTTAAATTTTGAGCTCGCGGAGCATCCTCACGCTGTCACTCATTGCAGCTCGATATAGAGATGCCATTAGGGTGTTCGTTTCCCTACCAGGTACGCGGCGGTAGTACAGCGACGGATGTGGAGCGGGAGCCTGACTTATGAAACGCTGTGTCTTGACAGCTATATGCAAGACGGCAGAATGATCTGCGAGACTAGGCATCGCAGTCCTATTAAGAAGGCATACTTAAAAAAGTTATACTACGAATAATTTAGGAAATGAACCACAACGGAATTATAGTATGGACGCCGGCGATCGAAAAAGGACAACGTTTATTGAAAACGCGATATCTGTAATGTCAAGATTCTATTTGAACCGATACTTGCAGGTATCCTTGCAAAGTGCACCAGTTGCGAACAGACTTGTGGGAACTTATCAAGCCGGCTTCATCGAAGGTCGGTCTACAACGCATGAAATATTTAGATTGCGGTAGATCTTTCAAAAGAGCCGTGAATACAGAGTTCCCACGCACCATTTGTTAGTTGACTTCAAAGCCGCATATGATACCATCGACCGGAAAGAGCTATGTGTCGTGGCGCTTTAGTATTAACTGCATTCTTCCATACTATGAGAAATCATGGACGAGAACAGCTTTCCCATGAAGCTCCTCAAACTGATTAAATCGACGATGGATGGTACACAGTGCAGTGTTCGGTTTTCGAGTGGATTGTCAAGTCAGGACCGATACCTCTTGACCATCAGTAGTATAATGATCGACGGCGATGACTTTGAGGTAGTCGACGAATTTGTACCAGCCGACGAGATTCAGAGGCGTATTATCAGCGAAAGTCGAGCTGACGACGGGCTTCATAAGCAATTGCGGTCAAGCAGACTAAGCCCTCGTACAAAGTGTACCCTGTACAAGACACTAATAAGACCGGTTGTTCTCAACGGGTATGAAACATGGACAATGCTCGAAGAGGACCTACAAGTGCTCGGAGTTTTCGATACGTTTTTGGAGCGTCTTACTAGAATACGAAACAATTTAATTCTACTATTTATATTTTATTCACGACAAATAGGTATTTCGCCTACGGCTTGCAAGCTTCCTCAGTGTCTGTTTTCGAACTAAATTAACCAAAGCAATTTTACAGTTTTTATAGGAGCTTAAGGGTACATAATATATGTGTGGGTACACAAAATTAGTGTAGGTGAACGGATGTAATGTTTGCTTAAGACCACCTGTGTAGGTATACGCAGTTGGCGTAGATAAACTAATTCTATTGTAAACCTGTATTGTATTGACCTCGGCGACAGTTGGTGAACTAATTCTATTGTAAGCTACCCCGTAACAAAGTGACAGTTATTAACAGTTTCCCATAACACCCGCCAGTGTCAAAAATGTCGCGACGATCGTTTTTACGTGCCGGTCAAAATTGACGCACCTTCGATTTCCAAAGGAAATGTTAATTTTTGTTACGTTAAATGTGAACGCAAAAAGCTGACTGGACAACGATTTGAAAAGTGCGTATTGATTATTTCAGCATTGTTTCATGTTTTCGGTAAAACTGTTTGAATTCTCGGTGGGTTGCGGTATTTATTACAAGATTGTCACTCTTGTGTACGAGTTGCCTGCTCTAAAGTATTTAAATATTGCGTGTTTCATTGAAAGTTATCCGCTGCGCAATTCAAAATGAAATGCTCTTTCATGATTGCTGGATCGATTTTGTCGTTAACAGAACAAGTTAAGCAAAATTCAAGAGTAAATCCAAGCAATAGACATCGTTGCAGTTGTACAAAAAACACTCTGTTACATGACAGAACCAAATAGAGCATGTTATTATGACAGAAGAACCAGTTATGCTGCTATTGTCATTACCACGGAAACGTTTTAATACTTGACATAATCTTGTCAGTTCGTAAAATACTCTATTGAAATAATAAACCAATTCAGATCTTATATGCACAAGGGATTTTTTGCCAAAAACAAATGATAATAAACTCTTTCTTCGATATTTACGCCGCTTTCAAACATCTGTCGTGAATCATGAACCAGCAGTTTTAGGTACGTTCGATTAGTATGGGAGCTGTCACATTGTTACCGGGTTGATTGTAAGAGTCTGAAATCTAAAAAATCAATCTGAAAAACCTTATGGGATTATGCAAATAATGTGAAACCGGAACCTGAGAAAGGAGAGAGAGCGAAGTTTTTAACCAGAAGTTGTCTCGTCTGAGTGTGTTCCTGTATGTCCGTGTTTTGGCACATACTTAAAAAGCAAAGAATAACCGTTTCCAAGGTCTCTGTTTAGTAAAGCGGAGGAGCACCTCTTGTAAATCTCTAAACTCTCCGTAACATCCATCCTTCACGCAGAGCAGTTGTTAATTAGTTTTGCGTTGTCAATGGTGAGCGGATAGTTGCCGTTGAAGACATGTTCAGCCACTTTTGATCTAAAATGATGTGTCGATGATAATCGATCGATTATGCCGGATTTTTTAAAATTTTACTATTCAACAATTTCTAACAAATTTAATTTATTACAGTGGCTGGCGCTTAGCTACTAAATTAACCACACGTGATTAGCCAGTTAGTTGGTTTCGAGGTACGATGCTGATCTAACAAACTGGTCGTCGTATTCGTATGTTCAAATCTCGACTAGGCGATGCTCCTAGATAGAATCAGTAGAGTTGTTGCACTAGCTACGTAATTGTCCTAATAGCCCTTTAATAATACTGATGTGAAGTCTGTCGATAAATAGGGGTCAAGTCTTAAGCCTGGTATCCAGTTGAAAAGAAAACAGCTCAAGAAAAAAACCTGCTATTTACCAACGGTGTGGCACGCTAGAATTTTAGCATAACAAACATCTATTTTCATTCCGCTTTCACCAAAACAGGATAAACTGTTGTCGTATTTTCACTCATTCAACAGAAAAATGTTATATGATGTATAATATATTACAAAACCGCAATCCGCAAGAATATTCATAAACTGCATAAATAATCTTAAACTGCCATCATTTGGTACAGCCAGCAACAAGTTTTGTTACCCGATTTAACATTGCCTTAGGGTGAACAGGCCATTTTTCGTATGCCAGTGCCAGTGATGTCGGTTACGCACCAAATATATAGGAGATGACAACCTTGCCATCCCGTTGCTATTTACCGACCAATCTGATGGAGTTCTTTTAACGTTAGTTGCATATGAATCAATTGAACAACAATGGAGATAGAGCCGAAAGTGTAACTGCAAGTATCCTTATTTTTGGTATCGGGACGTAAAGGTTATAACCAATCGATTATTTCGACTAATCGATTATATAGCGCCGATTGATCGATGTCGATTATTGGCCGCCCAAAAAGTAATCGATTATTAACTAATCGATTAACTGGAAAAATCGGACATCACTAGATGTGTCAGGCCTTTCTCGGCATCTCTTGATGCTTTTGTTACCTCTGCCAAGTGTTCTTTAGTTCGTGTTTCCAGATTCCTTCTAGTCTGGCCGATGTAAACCTTCTCGCAATGTGGGCAACTGATTTCATAAATCCCGGATTTCCTGTGTTCTTCAATCGGGTCTTTTTGATCCCAATTTATTTTTGAGCTGGTTGTTTCGGCTCGTGTAGACTAGGTCAATTCCAAATTTTCTCATTTTTCGACGGAGAGGGCGTGTAATGTTTCCGTCATATTCTACTGCCACTCTCTTAAGTTCTGATGTTATTGGTGTAAGCGTTGTGAGTGATTTTTTGTATGCGTCTCTTCTTTCCTTGGAAATGTTCTGGATTGTCGTGTCTTTATATCCTTTCAGTTTTGCAATTACAATAAGAATGTGAGTTAATTCTTTTCGTTTCCCTAGCTCACTTAACGATAATGTTTCCATCTTATGTATCATGTGATGGAAAGCTTCCATTTTATGTTGGTGGGAGTGGTTAGATGAGCTAGGTATAACTCGTTTGGTGTTCGTCGGTTTCCTGTAAATTTCAATTTCTGTGCTTTCGATTTGTCTGATTACAACGATATCCAAAAAAGGAAGTTTTCCATCTTTTTCTATTTCGTGTGTGTGTGTGAAGTGTATGTTCCTGTGCGTGTCATTCATCGCCGCTAGAATGGTTTCCAGTTCTCCCTTTTTGACTGCGCTGAAAACGTCGTCGACGTATCGCCACCATCTTTTGGGAGCACCCTGTTTTGTCCCAGCTTACTTTCAATGTTAGCCATCGATGCTCACACAGGAACGGTGATAACGGGTTGCCCATCGATGCACCTTTTAATTGTTTGTAATAATTGTCTCTGAATGTAAAGTAGTTCTCCTCCATACACAAACGTGTCAACTTCAAGTATCCTCCCACATTTTTCTCCATGCGTTGTCCTCATGCTTTTTCAATAACCAGTCTTCCAAGAGACTTATCGATTCTTTCACCGGGACGCTGGAATAAGGCATCGTAACATCGAAAGAGACCATTATGTCATTGAGACCATTGCATTAAAACTTTGGAATGCTACCACCTCCTTCAAAAACTGGCGCAAGAATACCACCACAGCTTCCCACTGTTCCTAATAAAAGTACTAATCGTCACGAAGTGTGAATCCGAGGAAAAGGAAGATAGGCGAGAGGAAATTTCAACTACTACTCTAACGCAACAACAACACACGACAAGAATAGCCCAGTTGTTCAGTTCAGTTCAGCTGTTGTTTAACGAAACTTAATTTCCAGTTATTTATATAGCTTTGCCTCCATAGTAAATCCAACTGAACGTAACAAGGTCTTTGCTTATCATTTCAGACTTCAAACCAAATGTGTTTCGTCTATAAAGGTCCCACCGTGTGAGATACGACAAAGCTGCCAACTTAATACGAGGCAGCATACCAAAACCCCGCGCAGGCTGATTCTAGGTTAGAAGACGAAAGCCGGGCAGTGATCAGTCCAGCAGCTGGATAATTTGGAAAATAAAACTAGAAAGCCATTCGTTTCGATACATTTTAATACCCAAGAAAAAAAATCTATATTTATTGTCCTTACAGAGCTAAGAGACAATACACAAATAGGAGGAAGATTAAATGTAATGATTTTAATAAAATAAAAGTAACCAATCTGAAGAATTGCTAACCTTTACTTGCGTTTACTTGCTAGTGCGTCGACGGCAGGGCTGGTTTACTCAGACCAGCTATTGTAAAGCTCGGGATAGACAATATTTTTCCAATAGTCCATTGCTTTGTTCAACTTGTTAACGGCAAAGTTGCGGTTCAGATTAAACGAGTGCATGTAAATCTCATTGTTGGTCTCGAAATTAGGATCCGCCACGCACACGACACCGGCCGATTTGCCGTGCATGTACATGTGAATCTGAATTTCCATGTAGTATTTTTCGCAGATGGATCCATTTTCCGTAACATACTTCTGCATATGATCCTTCGATTTGGGACATTTGATTTCGATTACGTGCGATTGGCAGATACCATCCGGAACGTCGAAGATGATCGGATAGTTTGCACTTAGTGAAAGTTTGCAGTTTTCGTACTTGGTTTTTGTGTATTTTTCCAGCCGTTGCCGGACGGCTAGCTTCTTGCGTTGAATGACCGGATCAATTTCCTTGTGACATCCCAGAATGGTTTCGTACAGTACTGCTTGAGTGACATTTAGATTGATACAATCTGAAACTTTTGCACTAGTAATCCGAGCGTAACGCAGTTCTAAGTACCACGGGTTGAATTTCGGTATGAACTTTGTTTTGTCGGCCAAAACCGTTCCCGAAGACGAGATAACTGAGTGGGCATGCTCAAAGAACTGAGCTGTGTCGTACTTATTCTTAACAGCCGTAATAATCATCTCATGAATCGACAGATTGGCAAACTTTTTGTTAGTCGATGAAAAGTTCCACCGAAGTGGACAGTCGATATCTTCAGTCTGTAGAATGCGAACAATTTCCCGGATGAAGTTTTTCGCCTTGGTTTTGTTTAGTGGCGGTTTTGCAGGAATGTTTTCAAGCTCAGCGGAAAGCGGTGGGCGAAAATAGCAAATTACCTCACTGCTATCGTCGCACTCACCTTTCCGGTGCAACCAGCTAAGAAAGCTGATGGCATGTCGACAGTCACCTCCTTCGCTACACTCGCTGCAATCGATCGATACGATCCGATCGTCCTCCTCGTTGACGGTCGCCATCAGATGATAGGTCTTTGCTTCGTCATCGTTATAGCCGGTTGTTATTTGGCCCTTAACGACACAAATACGATCCTCACGTTTCAACTGAACATAGCAGATACCATCGTCTGAAAATTCCGGCTTGTTGGCTGCAATCGAGTGACTGCAAAAGAAATGAATTAGCGTTGACACTTACAAGAGTAAACATTAAAAGTAAAATCAATGTTTCTTACGACGCATTCTTGTAAGCTCTACCGAATAATGTTAGGTTTGAAGATATTATTTAAGTAAATCATTTTTCCATAATGTCAAGTCGTGTCACTGTAACTTTCAGGGATAGATGAGGGAGACAAATACAGTCATTCTGCACCCGTTTCCGTCAGCAGAGCCCGTAAACTGACTTGCCCTGTCAATAATTGTCCGTCAGTCATTCGAAAGAAGAAAAAAATTCGCAAAAATGGCATCCTTCAATGTCTAATGTCCTCCTCTCGGTAGCCGAGAAGAGGTGTCATTTTTTGGATTGACGTCTTGCTTGACACATTCGGAAAAAGTTCGTTGGAACTCGTTGACGCACAAATCGCGAGCACCGGTTTCACTACCGCTACTTACAGGATTTTCATTACATCCGGATTCTCCGCAGCGGACCTCATCAGCTGGACCATGTAGGCCCATATCGTTTCGCTGCTAATGCACGGCAGATTGTGCGAGCAGGCTTTGGTGAAGCCACTGCCCAGCACCGCGCTGTTGTCGTTCATTTCGAGACCGGTGTCCACTTCCATTCTTCACTTTTATTTTATGCGGTGCACCTTTAGAAACACTGAAGCCCAGGGAAGATATAAAAGTGTAGAACAAGAGCTTTTAGCTGATAAATTTTAATACTTTTGTTATTGTTTACCAACGCGTTCACCCGATTAATGATGGCTTGAATTTTCACTTGCCGATCGGTTTGTGCCTGGGCGGTTGGTCGTCCAGAAATAACGTATCACTTCCGAAAGGCTAACTTCAACTCCTGGTGAAATATTTCAGCACGATTTTCTTTAGCACGGGGTTGCCAACCAGCCGAGGTATCGGGAGCTTTGCGCCTATAAGTTTGCGCCCAAAGTTAAACGCGGGCTACACGGAAACAAATCTGTATGTTGACGTTAATATTACTTGACATTTCTAAAGCTTTCGATACGATGTCCCACAACATACTCTGCATGAAGCTTCAAACCAATTTCAATTTTGCAAACCACGCTACGGGACTTATTCATTCATATGTCACTGAAAGATGTCAAAAGCTTTTTAGCGATGGCTCATTTTCAAATAATATCCATATAACATCTGGTGTGCCCTACTGTTTTACCTGACTCACTGCGAATATGCGTGTTATTGAAATAAAACGTCACCATGCGTTTTATTCGTTTATAACGCATATGCAGCTAATATCGATAACAACCGATTTTTTATAAGTTGTGCTTTTATTATTGCATTTAACTTGTAAAAAGTTGCATAAATAACCATTCAGTTTCACAATACAATTATTGCGTACTACTAGCACAGTATAATCAATATATATAGAATGCCAGTGTCGCTGCAGTGCGCGTGGTAAACATCACACATGTTCAGATAATGTATTTACATTATATATGCAAATGTATGTGTGCCTGAGATTTATTAAAAGGGGAATCTCATTGTCAAACTTTGACAACCAGTTTGAAATTTCATACATGGCTGCCAAGTAATGTGATTGGAAGCTTCGCTTGCTTCAAATTTCTGAAAAAATCGGTGTAAAAGGGCGTAGTTGAGAGATTCTATTCATCCGGACGAAAAGAAAAAGAACGTTTAAAACCATTTCATTGGCATAAAAACGCAGCGGAGAACGCACTGATGACAGCACCAATAAGCGCACAGATAAAGAACAGATAAATAACAATGAGCAACTTTGACAATGAAGTTCCCGATTCACAGACTTGATACAGATTGTTAGCATCATGTTTACCACAATGAGTCCTATAGAAAAACAGCGACACTGGCATTCTATATATATTGATTCTACTACTAGCACCTGCAATATAACGTTTAAGTACGTTATTTTTAGTGATCAAAATCAACGATATTTTCGATACAAGGGCGATATTTTTCGAAACCTTTCGAACCAACACGATACCGCGAATACAACGCTATGCGCAGTGAGTCAGGTAACACAGTAGGGGCGTCTCACTATATTTATATTAAATATATTCACTGCAAATGATGCAATCACTGTAAATATCGCTTTGCATCCACGGTTGCAGCCAATAAAAAAAATTGCAGTAAAAAAATCTCGCTTGCATTTTTGCAATGAATGCAAATGATGTAAAAAGCTAATGCAAAATTGCGACACTAGATTTATATTAAATATATTCACTGCAAATGCTGCAAATATCGCTTTGCATCCACGGTTGCAGCCAATAAAAAAAATTGCAGCAAAAACATCTCGCTTGCATTTTTGCAATGAATGCAAATGATGTAAAAAGCTAATGCAAAATTGCAAAGTGAGACACCCCTTGGGTGTGCCACAAGGATCCATATTAGGACCCATTTTATTTACTATGTATATCAATGACCTCCCAGATATACTAAAGTAATACTGCAAAATGCACATTTTTGCGGATGATGTACAATTGTACACGCTTAAATGATTCTACCTGTAAATTGGTCGGATTTAGTTAAAGTTAGGTTGAAACTACTCAAAATGCCCTTAAAGTGTACAAACTCAGATTTTGAGTAGTTTTTCAACCAAAAAATTGGTAGAAGGAACTTAAAATTACGTTATTTGTCATAGAGAATAATTCAATTATCGGTAGCAAGTAGCCAAAATTGGTTGAAATTTTTACCCAAAGTTTGAGTTTGTACACTTTAAGGGCATTTTGAGTAGTTTCAACCTAGCTTTAACTAAATCCGACCTATTTACAGGTAGAATCATTTAAGAGTGTACTTCAGTTGCGAATCCATGTCTTCCCGCAATATTGACGCCAAAGTGAATTTTGATCTCGCTAGTGTAAATGAGTGGTGTACTGCAAACAGGCTATCACTACACTGAAAAAAACTTTTCGTATCCAGCTTTCCACGAGCGATAATGGTGGCTTTTGAGCACAATCTTTTGACATTTATTGCAGGAGCGTCGAGTTCACCCTGACGGAATTACTATATATGGAAACATCCATGATTGTTTGTTGTTCGAGTGTAAAAATGTAAACATTGTTTAATTTTGCAGATCAGCTGAAGAGGAATATAGCTGAACGGATTCAAACTTGTCTAGTGGTTTGCGACCAAAATTTGCTGAAGGCGCCGACTCAGAATACTTTTTACAATTGTGCGAATTAATCATTCGAGTGCACTCAGAGGCAAACATTAACTTCATATTGGTCGAACCATTGCCAAGTTTGCTCTCGAGTCTCGAACAGTGTCTCGACTTGATAAGAAACTTTCCGTTGCGTATTAAGACAATCGCGAAAACTGCTAAGCCACAATCCATAAACCTTCTAATCCGTTCAATTATGTCCCTCTTCAGCTGATCTGCAAAATTGAACAATGTTTATATTTTCACTCTCGAACAACAAACAATCATGGATGTTTCCATGGTAACTCCGTTAGGGCGAACTCGACGCTCCTGCAATGAAAGTCAAAAGATTGTGACCACTTGTGCCCAACATCTGCCATTATCGCTCGTGGAAAGCTGGATAGTTTCTATCTAGGACAGGACATGACACGTTGTATCGCAAAAGAACCAATTTGCTGTCAAAAAAGAGCCAGCTTCCTGATTGGCTGATTTCATGCGTGCAACTGTAGAAACAAAAATTCGCTAGGGAAGCGCAAACGTGTTGCTGGAAACCACAGCAAACCCTGAAACAATAAAGTTTTTCACGTTACTAGGTTTTTAAGAGTTTGTTTATCGTGGCTTGTTAACATAAAACAGACTAAATCGAAATGTAAGTATTATTCGATCAGATTCGATCTATTTTTGTGTAATTAGTGATCAACTAGGACAAGTGGCTTCTATCATAAACTGCAGCTGCATTCTTGGAAACACTTTTCGCTTGCCGTAGTAAATTTTGAATGGGAATCGCCAAAACAAAAACAAGAAGAAGAAGAAGTCACATGTCATGTCCTGTCCTAGGTTTCTATGTGTTTCACACATAGATTTTTTCCATGTACCCAGTAAATGAACTTTATGTGCCAAACAGTTACCATTTATGTGTTTTTAAAATTTACCTTTAATTTATAAGTTAGCACATACTATTCATATGCATATAATTTTCATGTGTATATCTGGGCGGATTGTGTTTATATGTGGCACATAATAATCATAAGGATTTTCATATGGAAATTTTCCATTAGTTATGTGCGGATTATATTTTGAGTGTAAATACTACTAAAACCAACGCTGTATACATCACAAGAAACACACTTTCTAACAATTTAATGCCAACACTAGAACTGCACATTAATTTTGTAGGCAGTGCTAACAGTCTAGGTTTTACTGTCCAGAATAACTTGGAATGGGACAAATACTTACTGAAGCAATGTGGCAGGATACATGCCTCTTTACGATCACTTCACAAAACTGCCACAGATTGCAGTCCTGCAATCAAATTGAACCTATTCAAAAGTTTAATTCTTCCACACTTTGTAGCATGCTATTTTCTACTGCTTGAAGCATCCGCTCCTATTTTATCAAAGCTAAAAATGACTTTAAATACGTGCGCGCGTTTCATTTTAGGCCTCAGTCGATTCTCAAGCGTGTCTCATTGGTTGCCCTTTTGAAAACTATGCGCGAATGAGATGTTCTCTGTTTTGCACATGCTAATCAACACTAGAGAACCGGGTTATTTATTTAACAAGCTTCAACCTTTTAGGAGTTCCAGATGCCGAAAATTTATTCTACGTCGCTATAAACTTCTAAATCTGGCAACACTTTCTTCGTACGAGGTGTGTCTTTCTGGAATTGTCTACCTAACGATTTAACTTTAGAAACAACCTTTAACTCATTCAGGAGAAAATGTATTGAGCACTTCAACCAATAGTTTTAAATGAGTACTTAAATTAGTAAATTTTTAACGAATATTTATATTTATTGTAAAATTACGTGACGCTTATTTTACCATTCAACACAATGTGACATTATAAGACTTGTTTTAAGTCGCACATAATAAAGATAAACTAAAAAACTTAAAAAAAATCTGTATGTTACTATAATTTGTTTTGCACATGAATCTATTTTTAGCAAGTCTTTGAAATTTTAAGCACTCTTTCACCAAATTTGATTATCTTTGTTACTAAATTTATTTAGTACCTGAAGAGAGTTTCAGTGAGAAAATGGGAGAATCCCCTCGAAAAAGAATTTTTTTTTGTCATGCAAATATTTATATCGGAAACAATTGAAGATTTTTCCCCAAATCACCTTAAATATGAGTTCTTATAAGTTTAAATCATTTCTTTTGTAACAAATATTATCTAGAATCAATTTGAAACTAAAAAATAATTTTGGCCAAAAATCGCAATTTTCCGACTATTGTGCGTTGAAGGGATTTTACCAATTCAATCCTATTTTATCAACAGTACATCTTTTCATAACACTTCTAATGAAACGGCAAGCATGCGTATTCATACAGAGTCGTATTATAACCGAACAGTACAGCTGTAGCACATTTTTCCAACACAGACATCAAATTCGCCAAGGTCTAATCGTCTCGCAGTAAAGGATTTGAGATCTGTTGGGACAACGAACTTTTTTTCTGGCACACTTCCCTAACACAGACATCAAATTGGACTAGGTTTAATCGCGTTCGTTAGAAATCTGTTGGCACGAGGAGCTTTGTCACTCTTTCTGGCGTACTTCCCAAGCAAGGACATCAAAATGGTCTAGGTTTAACCGCGGTGTTAAGACATCTTGTTGAAATGAGGAAACTTTGTCACTTGTTTTGGCTTACTTCCCAAGCACAGATATCAAATTGGTATAGGTTTAGATCATCGCAAAGAATCCTCCAACCAATCACGAAGCGAGAATTCTGGTAAAACAGGTTCATTGTTTTCAATTTTTCAATAGTTCAACATCAAGAATCCATACTTTTCTTCATTTGGGTCAATTCTTAGAAGATTTTCCGATCGATTGGCGTAAGAATATTGAAAATCGATCGGAAAACCGCTGAGCTATTTGCGCTCAAAACCTATCATTTTTCGTGACACTCGCATTTTTCAATTTTTTGGAATGACACCCTATCACAAAACTTACCGTAAAGGCCCAAACAGAAATGCAGCGTTAACGCATCCGTCAGCGTCAATTTGACAGTATACCCATGGGAAAACTGTCAGAATAACGCTGACGGACGCGTTGACGCAGCATTCTGTTTGGGCCTTAAGACGTAGTCGTACGTCAAAAAAGAGAAGGAAGTATTTTTGCTTTTGTCTTCACGCAAGTTCTGACAGTTCGGCATGGGTTTTCGTGTAAAAGCGAACAGGCTTTCTTTATCTTGACATGATGATGATGATAATGATGACAATCTTTATCATTCGTAGTCGCGAATGATCCATTGTCATCGATTACGTAATCAAAATGTAAAAGAATACACGCACATATACGCCTTACCGGGAACCCCTTGTATTTTTGCTACAGTGCGTTGTAATCAAAGCAGCTGGAAACCCCCTTTACTAAGGTTAGTAAAATCTGTCCTCACCTCACCTGGCAGGACTGATCGCTGCATCCGGTGCCGTACGGCCCAAGAAATGCTATACTGATTAGACGTGTTACGTTTGTGTATTATAACAAAATTTAATAGTTGGTTCCATTACCAACTTTTTTGTGTTTAACGATTCTAAAGCCTCATTTCGAAAAAGGATTGAATAAAGGCGTTCAGGTGAGTATATTTTTCCATTGTTTTAAATAGGTTTTTGCATATTTTTGCGTGATACGGGCCCGGTATTTGGTAAACCAATGAGAAAAATAACCACAAGTTTTGCGTGCTACAGGCCGATTTTTATCTAGCACCAAGCTATACAGATTCTCCGATGTAACTCGAGATCTACCATTAAATAACAGGATTATTCATTAAACGCAATGGTATATTTTGCTAGGTGAGTGATAAGAGAAGTTAAATTTCGCTGCGCTGCCACGTCGAACGAAAGTGATAGCAAATTAAAAAAATTGCGTCACGTCACCCGCCTCGCAGAATAAAGGGTCAAACGAATGCTGCGTGTCTACAGCATCCTCTTCAAATTCCGACATAGTGAAATTATCATCGATTTCAAATTCATTCGCTTTTAAAATCGGTTCATTAACGAGATCAGATGTATTTGTATCCGCAATTTGGTTAAGTAAGTCAGCCGTTATCAAAATATCATCCACTTCTTCAGATCCTTCCTTTACATTGCTCCAGTCGCTAACTTGTTGCGTGTTATCGGAACAACCTGAGAAGCAGGAGCATTTTTAAATATGTATATTGAACGAAAATAAATCGATCTATCTAAGGCTGTGAACCATTTCGTGAAATTTTCAACTTTTTGGTTAAAATTTGACAGTACGATGGTTTTTCGAAAATAACCCTGCTCGGGAGCATGGTTAGTTTTAACCAAGTTCTGAGAGCCAATGAGATATGCACAGTAGGGATGTGCGATATTTTATCGATACCGGAGGTATCGATATTTTCATTCGATATATCGAGTATCCGGCATCGATATTTTACCATGCGATATTATCGTTTATGTCGTCGGCATCTCCGCACCTCCAAGATACCGTATACGTTCCACTCGACAATGTTCGCTGCAGATTTATCGGTCAGGCGGGCGCTTTTTAACTAGAAGCACCAGGACTAGAACTGATCAGTTTCAAACAATTTTTCAATAGATTGGTCTAAAATGCAACAAAATATCCTGGCAAGATTTTATTTTGAAAACCCCGCTGATTTGCTGCATAGTTTGTTATATTTCAACAGAAGTAGTATCATAAATGCTTACATTAACTCCTATAATCAGAAAAGTGTTGGATGTAAATTAGATTCGCATAAGTTTACCTTCTCACATTATTTATTCACATTGTGTTATTCTAGGGAGGAAAATATTAAAGATAATCCACATTTCAAGAAATAAAATTCCAAATTAGAATCAGACTTTGGCAAAACACCGAACGTAGCTTAAACGGTCGTTACCGTTTCCTAAAACGACGCAATCAAGTTCATCTCTTTTTCATACATGCAAACAAACACGAAGTGTGGCTAGGAATTTATCGGTGGTATTGAATTTGTCATACTTTTAGGACCAGTTAACACATTTCCGAGTTATCTGATATCGGCCAACGCGAGTTAACTGATTTCGGCAAGACTACCATCTGCATATAATTTGAGTGAAGCCGAAATGTTTGGTCCTGGGGTCCAAGTTGAAAGCTCTCCTTTTAGTTAATTTCGGTAAAGCCCTATATATCCGGAAGCATCTAATAAACTAATGTTAAGTAATAAAAAAGTTTTTCGATTTTCTAAAATATTTTGAGTGATACAAGGCATGGCTGGATTATGAGATTCGCATTTTTAGACAGAAAATATAAATAACTGATCAGGAGCAGGATCGGTTTAAAGCAATCATACGTAGCTCGCTTCACAGTTCACAGTATAAATGGTTCTTGCAAATCAATCCGCGCTTGCAACGATACGATATTCGGTGGTGGCTTCAGGAAACAATTAACCTAACAATTCCCTGATATCGGCATCCACCGTAGAAGAGTATTCTCAAGTTTGCAAAAACACACATGGAGGTGCTTCATATTTATCTCAGTTGGCCGTGTGAGTCAATGAAATAGATAAGGGAATACGAAAACCTAACGCTAGCAAAAAGACACACATCCAGCATATATCCGAGGATCTTTTACAAAGCTAGCACACGTAATCCCGAGTGATACCGAAATGCTAAAAACCGGCGTTTGAAGACAACACCGAAACGGGTTGCGGTTGCTTTTTTGAGCGTGCAATTCATTTTATCAGGCACGGCAGCAGCGTACCGTCTCAAATAAACTTTGTAGCATTTTTCAAATGCGGCATGCAATATGGTTCAGCTTTTAGACACACCTGTTTGGAAGCTTGAGAACTGAAAAACGCGAGTTCGATAATTTGGCAAAAAGTTATGCGTGAAGAACTGGTCTTTTTGTAGCTTTCGATACCTCTAATATCGGATGAAAAGGTATCGATATCCGATAATATCGCATGGTAAAATATCGATGCCGGATACTCGATATATCGAATGAAAATATCGATACCTCCGGTATCGATAAAATATCGCACATCCCTAATCGCAAGCCCGTGACGGATCGTATCTGAAAACTTTCTGAATATTTCGGGTTTCGATATCAGTGAATATCGAAGTATCGATATTTTGGTTGCGATATACTCATTACTCAGTATCGGATCGGTCCGATATATTGCGATACCAGATATCGATACTTTGGCTTTCGATTCCCATCCCTAATGCACAGGTGAGGATCCCAACTAACAATGGTAGCTGAATTGCAAGAGCAATGGCTGTTTACGAGTTGGTTTAAGGCGATCAAAGCTGCATAAAGTAAGCACTCAAATGGTGTTTAAATAAGCGATGATTAAGCCACTTTAAGTTTTTCAAACCTGTTCTCTTCCATAAGCTGATAAATACGCTTAATAGCGGATTTTTCTGCTAAACAATCTGCTACTAAACAGCCATAAACATCAAACCGTTTTAAGGCTGCTTAAAGGTGTTAAAGTGTAGAGTGGTAGCTTTCATTAGACTCACAGCTTTCAAACTACTTGAAGGTTGCTTAAGGGTGTTAAAGTGGCTTTACAAACTTCTACCAAGTTTTCTTTCAGCTCACAGCATACATAGTGTCAGATCATAGAATTTCGCAATTCGGCTGACAGCAAAAGTTTATCAGTTATCGACATTATCGACTGCTTCACGCTAGGCGGGCTAGGCTTCAGGTGTAAAGATATTCTCACTGTCTGTTCTGCGGATGCAAATGGGGCGGATCATACGGTGAGTGCTTATGGATCAAAAGATGGCGGGTTCAATTCCCGGAAAAAAAGATGCATTTTTAATTAGTTAGTTAGCTTACTTATACGAATTAAAGTTATTCGAAATTAAAAATATCGCGCTCCAACAATGTTCAAGGCAAAATAAAAATGACGCGTTCCATTTTTTTAAATTTAAAAATAGATTTTTTTTGGCTGCATAAAGGTTGATGAATCGTTGATTAAGCGGCTGGAAGAGCATATTGCAAAACTATTTCTCGTTCTAAAAATAGAATTGACAGCATTGCGCAAATTGGCTATTTAAAAGCGCGCAAAATCCTCCATTAAGCTTCATCGCAGCTTTGAAAGCTGCTTCCCAAGTAACAATTTCAGGCTGATCAAACGCTTTTATAGCTGATTTTATTCAACCTGTGGCTGAACTATGGTTTAGGTTTAGAAATAAAAACCTTTCTTCATCCCTTAAACATCTAAATCTGGTGATTTTATCAAGCTTCAGACTTGTTAAAAGCAGCTTTCAAAGCTGCGATGAAGCTTAATGGAGGATTTTGCGCGCTTTTAAATAGCCAATTTGCGCAATGCTGTCAATTCTATTTTTAGAACGAGAAATAGTTTTGCAATATGCTCTTCCAGCCGCTTAATCAACGATTCATCAACCTTTATGCAGCCAAAAAAAATCTATTTTTAAATTTAAAAAAATGGAACGCGTCATTTTTATTTTGCCTTGAACATTGTTGGAGCGCGATATTTTTAATTTCGAATAACTTTAATTCGTATAAGTAAGCTAACTAACTAATTAAAAATGCATCTTTTTTTCCGGGAATTGAACCCGCCATCTTTTGATCCATAAGCACTCACCGTATGATCCGCCCCATTTGCATCCGCAGAACAGACAGTGAGAATATCTTTACACCTGAAGCCTAGCCCGCCTAGCGTGAAGCAGTCGATAATGTCGATAACTGATAAACTTTTGCTGTCAGCCGAATTGCGAAATTCTATGATCTGACACTATGTATGCTGTGAGCTGAAAGAAAACTTGGTAGAAGTTTGTAAAGCCACTTTAACACCCTTAAGCAACCTTCAAGTAGTTTGAAAGCTGTGAGTCTAATGAAAGCTACCACTCTACACTTTAACACCTTTAAGCAGCCTTAAAACGGTTTGATGTTTATGGCTGTTTAGTAGCAGATTGTTTAGCAGAAAAATCCGCTATTAAGCGTATTTATCAGCTTATGGAAGAGAACAGGTTTGAAAAACTTAAAGTGGCTTAATCATCGCTTATTTAAACACCATTTGAGTGCTTACTTTATGCAGCTTTGATCGCCTTAAACCAACTCGTAAACAGCCATTGCTCTTGCAATTCAGCTACCATTGTTAGTTGGGTTTTAACAAGTCTGAAGCTTGATAAAATCACCAGATTTAGATGTTTAAGGGATGAAGAAAGGTTTTTATTTCTAAACCTAAACCATAGTTCAGCCACAGGTTGAATAAAATCAGCTATAAAAGCGTTTGATCAGCCTGAAATTGTTACTTGGGGAAGAGAGCTTCGATGTGTTTCATTGATTTTTCGTTGCATTTTTTTACATTGGTATGGATGCTTATCGCATAATAAATTTGTTCAAACAACCCGGGTTGAAATGAGATGAATTTTATCTATAAAATAAAAGCAAATGAACACCAAAAATTCATCCAATTTTAACTCGGACAGAATAAATAATATTTTCATCCTCACCTTATATGCTCTCATTGAGCAAAAAAACTATCAATCCGTCAAATATGAAATGGTTCACATTCTGAACTGATTTTAACAACTCAAGGAGAAATAACCATCGAACTGTCAAATTTTAACCAAAAATTTGAAAATTTCGCGAAATAGTTCACAGCCTAACTAGACTTAAAAGCACTATGGAAAAATGTAAAATCATATTTTTACCTAAAATGCACAATCTCAGTCGGTACATAAATTCTATTGCTGTTGGATGGTCATACAGTCCTCCTTTGGTGTGTATAGTACCGAAGAAGCACTCTAAGTCATCTTGCTGCAACCTTCTCGTTAAAACGTAGTAATTTCCGTAGTCATTTTTCAGTTTCTTAGCCAGTTGTATAATTGACGCATTGTTGATGAGAATTCCTTTTTGGAATGGAAGCATGGCTTTTCTGTTCGGTACTCGCAAGCTCTCAACAGCTTTAGACGTTCTTTGAATTATTTTTGTATGAGTTTCATTGGAGTAATCGAATGCTGCCATTCTTTCTCTGTGGCCTGCACATATTTCCAAATAATTGTACAGGTGCGAATGTTCCAGAATTTCATGAAATTTCGTAGTCGTGCATAGTAAATGGACTTACGAATGAAAACAATCATTAAAGAATTTAAATTGGTATTCTATCTTCCTAGTAAAACGAATTTTCTTTTGTTTTGTGGTCTTGGCCCAAGAGTTATGATTTTTGTTGCAAAGTGATATTCGACAAAATTGAAACATTTCCTTTACAGATTCTAGGAAAATAGAAGACCACAAATTTGAGAAATTTTGAAAAATACGCCCCTCTTACAGCGGATGAGGAGTTAAACAAATCAAACCAATCATTAATAAGTTTAATGAAATCACTCGTCTCCAAAGCGTTTGGCGTTTTAAGCTTTCCTAGTACAACTCCTAGCTATTAAGCTAGCGACACGGTGTTTGACAAAAGTTGCACGGCGTATTTGATTTTCTGTCGTCCAGCATTTTTGACATCCAAATGTGTGCTCGTTATTTTATGAGCAATTTTTAACTCATGGTGTTGTTGCAGATTCATGAGATCCAGAATAGGTCTGGAATTAATAATCTTTTCGTCTAGCGTAAAGCCGGAGTCCAGAAAGTGATTCCTCACGAGTTTGATGAGATGAGGTACGTCGGCAAAAATGAATATTTGTTGATCTTTGTCCGTATAAAAATACGGTTTCTCAACGGCTATATTTAGTTCCTTCCACAAACCCATGTTAGTTGGCCCCATATCACAAACCATACCAACTTGGGTAACCAACCTATTTGGGACCCCATCAGCAGCTGTACATAATTTGGACACTTGCATTTGATTTTGCTATAAGTGTCCAAATTGTGTACAGCTGCTAAGGGGGTCCAACGTTGGTTACCCTACTGTGAAATTGATGTTTTTCAATGCTGCGATATTTTGAACAGTATTTGCGGACGAAGCGCTATCGAAATCGTAGTAAATGGTTTGCTTCCAGTTCTTATATAAACCACGGATCATTGCCACCTTTTTCTCATGTTCTCATGTATTCATATGGTTCTCAAACACTATCTATTGCATTTACTCTACAAGAATTTTGGAAAACTCACTCTATCATCAATCCTAGTAACCCAATTAACCATAGTTGTTATGTGTCAGTTCATATGTGACACTACACTCCCTCCACAATTATGGATCACCCACAATTATGGATCACTTTTGTGTTTCAAGTTAAATTACTCAGTTAAACAAACTGTTTGAAGGTATGAAGCACTTTTGCAACAAAATATACCCTATTAACTAGCTTTTAACACATGAAACATCCTTTAAATCTCGACATTGAAGCTTTTGAAGTAGGACTACTTCTTTGATTTCTATATTGGGGTGCACTTTAGAAAAACGAAAAGGGAACATGTAACGAAAAGTGGTTATGGTTTGCACGCTTATAACTCAGTCATCCGTCAACAGATTCTAGAGATATTGGTATCAATCGATTGGAAATTTTTCAAAAAATCCATAACAATACAATAGATTCCATGTTTCCCAAACAGACGTTTAATAATTGAGAAAATATTAGACTATATTCATTATTTCATTATTTTTATGTTTTTGCCTTCCCACGCCAATGCTTCCCTAGCACAGATGACAGAAATATATACGAGATGAGCTATGGGTTAAGCTGACCTTTGATTGTATTTAATTTACGCTCTATAGAATCCGCGCGAAAATTGTTGAGCTTCAGTGGGTGCTGCTTGCTCGGAATAAGGCATCGAAGACATTCAAATTCACCAAGCAAGACGCCAACAAACCGAAGAAGTAACCGACTCGCCCGCCAGCGAACGGTAGGTTTTTTGCTGCTATCATTACCCAGTAAAATCAATGGATCCTCGCTGCAAACCGTTAGAAGTAAATCGCCGCTAGCCACAATTGTGACGTTCCAAGGTTGGACACATTTGTGAAAAAGGTTTTGAAATTAGCTGTCGAAAAGCTGGTCCAAACAAAAAGAACAGGCGCTTCCGATTTGTTCAAGGTTGATAAAACGGACGAAAACAATATCTTTGCTAACTGCTGCAAAGGCGGCTCCGATTAAAGCATATTTACTACTGGAGTAAATATGCGGGTGCCCCCGAACAAAAATCTACTAAGCCAATGAAAACCGTAGCAAAGGCACCGAAATCCCAAGTCAAACGAAGTCGTTCCAGCGGAGAAGGTGCCCGAAAAAAACTGTTGCCTAGATGTAAATTTCCTTGATTTGCATTACTAATATCTGGTAGAAAACAATCAGTTCTTTTAAGAACTACTGAATAAAAGTATACGAAGCAGTTAAATTGATTTTTCTCACATTTTAAGTGATGTTGGCAGTTTAGTATGAGCGTTCGAAGTATGAGCCCGTCAGAAATTACATGTTTAAACTGTATTAAGACAAACTTTCCGAAGAATATTTCTGAACAAAATTGTTCATATACCTACACATGCAAAATAATACGAATTTAAGATTCTTTCTAAAAGCATAAAACGAGTAAGCCACATTATCTGGCAAAAGAAAACTGCGCCACTTCGTAATTCGAGACTAAGCGTTTAGTGAGAAAATCGAATTGCATCTTCATTTATATATTAGGCCCTAAAAAGGGCTAATTGTTGTATAGTTACAGAAGCCTGACCTTCCGAGACGGCGCGCTTGGCAAACTCACCCGGCACAATCACACACAACTGTGAGTGCACGTCTGCCATGCCCGTTGCTGTGCCATCCCTGTCGGCAATAAATGAAAGAAAACAGCGTTGCTCTCGTGGCGTGGCTTCTTCTTCTTTTTCCTATCGCGCTTTGCGGCCTTTCCACTGGTTTTCGGTGGCATGAAGACTATGCTTCATATTAGGTTGCTCTGCAGAAACTGGTAGCTCTTTATTAAGGAAGCACCGGACACCGGTTTTGTTCAAACAATGTACGGAGTACGGTTTCGTTGTACCGCCTTTCTTTCGTGTCTATGATTCTCTGCCCTACGTTGATCCGCCTTTGTTACAACTTGCTGCCGTTTGCTCTGGTATATAATCAGAAGTAAGCCGGCGAACGGCATCATTTTCGCATTGGCATCGGTACGGTACAGTGCAGACATCAGAGAGTTGCGGTTATATCTCCCTCACTGGACTCGGCAAACTGGTAAAACGCAGCGCAGCGGCAGCAGCAGCAGCAGCGGATCATTGTTTGGTGTAGAGTGCGCCGAACGCGTTGGTACAGGAGCATTGATCTATCATCTATTATCAGCTGTATTAGAATATTTGGTTGCGGGAGCGGAAGAGCTTGAATCAATGGAAAATGCTCTGTTCGGTAACCATTGTCACCATTGCCCTGGGAGGTGTTGTTTCAAACATTCAAGCCCTGCTGGCCGGATTTTCAACCACATAATTTACCACAACCCGTCCTTTTTAGAACGAACGCATTTGTTTATGAAGAGATGAAAATTTTCTGTGGTTTTAAATTAAATTTCTTTAATTAAATTTCCAAATGTCGCTGATTCTTTAAATCATGAAGAATTTTTTCTGATTTGATCTATAAAACGGTTAAATATGTGGTGACTCACCATGCGATCTTCTAACTCATGACGTTGCTTTAATTTTATTTTTGCTAAAAATTTTTGCCTTCTCACGCCAGTGCTTCCCTAACACGGATGACAGAAATATATAGGAGAAGAGCTATGGATTAAATTCCCTTTGAATCAAAGGGATCAAAGTTTGATTGTATGTAATTTACGCTCTATAGAATCCGCTCGAAAATCGTTGAGCTTCAGCTGTTGCTACTTCCCCGGAATAAGGCAACGAAGACATCCAAATTCACTGAGCGAGACGCCAATAAACCGAAGAGTCAACGGACCCTCGTTGCGAGCCGTCTAGAAGTATATCGCCGCCAGCTACAATTGTGACGTTTCAAGGTTGGACACATTCGTGAAAAAGGCTTTGAAGTTAGTTTTCAACAAGAGAAAGCTGGTCCAAACAAAGAACTGGCGCTTCCGGATCCTTCACCTACCAATCTTGCTAGCGAGAAGCAAGATTACTAAGTCAAAGAAGACCATAACAAAGGCACCGAAAACTCCAAAGCCAAAAGAAGTTGTTTTAACGGAGAATGCGGTTCGAAAAAAGCTGCTGCCAAGCAGTAAATTTCTTCGATTTGTATTATTAACAGCTGGTAGAAAACAATCAGTTCTTTTAAGAACTACTGAATAAGTATATGAAGCAGTTGAATTGATTTTGTGAACGGCATCATTTTCGCGTTGTTTGGGTTACAAATAATGATGAGAGTTACGATTTTATCTCCCTGTCCGGATCCGGACGCGGCAAAGGTGATAAAACTCGGCAGCAACCAATTATTGTTTGGTGTGGAGTGGAAATTACGCCGACCGTGTTGGATTCGAAACATCGATCTATTATTGTCAATTGCAAGGAAAATTGTTCAATGAATAAGTACGCAATTGCTCATAAAAGTGCTATTTTAGCTTAAACCGTTTCGGTCTCTTCGGCGCACTTATTGCTTGGCAGATAACGAAAACATTATGCTGACATTATTCGATTAAAAATTATTCGAATATTCCTTGTGTTATTCGATTAGTTGAATTAATCGAACGATTAACGGACATCACTAAGCCCATCTGAAGGACGAAAGTTGACAATGGACACTACGAGTCAGAAATTTGAGAATTAGAGATTAACAAACGGACCTTTTCAGGTCCACCATATAAATTAGCTGAAGAGTTGAAATTATGAATTTCTCACATGTAAGAACACAATTTTTTAATGCGCAACATGAGCATCTATATATGAAATTCATACAAAAATCACCGGCTTTAGCATTGGGAGACGAATTGCGCTACATTCTTAGTCCTACTTCAAGCCTGCGCCCGTGCCACTAGGCATGGACCTTTGTACTTTTTCAATGAGCGTACAAAGTTGTTATCGAGGATCTATCAAAACGTCTGTCGTTTTTTCAATCAGCATAAGCAGTACGTTCCTCATTCATAAGGTTGCTATGTGACATAATCACCAATTTTCGAGCAAAAAATGACTCGTACATAAAGATCAAGCTAAGTTCTTTACGATTCAGCGAAATATTGGTGGTTGCCAATGATGTTCCTGTAAAAATAAATAATTTTCCAAGTGATCCATAATAGGGACCAAAACAAGGTAATTTTTCACAATTATGGATCACTTTGATTCCAATGTAATTTTTACAAATTCAAACATTTTAGCACCTATTAAAAACATTTTTTAAGCAGAATCGAAAGCTGCACAGAGCTGAGTTTTTGGAAAATGCTGTTTCTGAATTACGCAGGACAGGAAAGCTTCGTAAGGCAGTAAAACGCTATGATGGTACCTATGCAACGGCTCATCGCAAAAGTTAAGCGAATGTTAGCTCTCATGCAACAATCTAAAACGTTAATTTTTTCCTTAACTTTTTAGAGTTTGAATTTACTGGTTTTTCATTTTTTTGGTTTATTGTCGCCTTTCCAATGTTTCATACAGAGTCGCATCATAGCAGCGATTAAATTAAACTCTTGCTTCGATTAACTTTTCCGAGATCCACTGTACCTACTTCGTTAATAACAATTCGGAAAAAAGAATACTTAATCCTATACTAGTCTTTTTGGGGCTAACGCAGCTGGTGAACCTAAGACTTTTTTCCAGGAAAAATCAGTCGTGAAATCGCGAAAAGCATTCCCAAAGGCTGATCAGTAGGTGTCTACGAAGAAGGACGGCAGGCATCTAAAGACAGACCAAAAGTCACAAAAGGTCTTTCATACAATTTGAAACATGTTATTTTTATGTTATTACATGATTTGAATAAAGTTCATTGAGAGAATTCGCTGCAAAAAGTGTATTTTTATTTTGATCCATAATATGATGAAAATTGTTTCATAATTGTGACCGCTTCCAAAAGTGATCCATAATTGTGTATTTGATCAGTCATAATATAAGCTTAATTTCCGTGGAAAACTTGCACTTAATGGGTTTAATAACTGAATCAACTGAAAGATTATATATTTCTGTAACTAAAAGCATTTACAAACTGTTTTTAAACAATAGTATGCGCTACAATTGATTGATTTAAAATCATACTTTTGCTTAAATGGTCCATAATTGTGAGGGAACTGTATTATTTTCAGATGGACGAGATAGTAATAATAATTTCGTCTATATTTATCATACGAATTATTCAAAAAAAACTAGCAGGTGATTATTGTTATTCGTACTACAGTGGACCCCGTTCGTTTGAACGATTCCTCATGCAAACTAACGGGGTTAGTTTTTAATTTGAACAACTGGTGACCAGGGTTGCCACATGCACAGATTATTCTGTGTTTAACAGATATTTGAACGAAATCGCCTGTACAGAATCTGCATGCATAGAATACAGATTTTCGCCAAATTACACAGATTAAACAGATTTTTGAACTTTTACATGAGAGTGAAAGAGACGGAAATAGTCAGCAAAATGACTCTCTATCTCTTTCACTCTCATTGTTTTGCATTGGACAGATTTTTGCAGATATTTTTCCTCGCCGTACAGATTGTCAGATTTTTCCAACAAAAAACACAGAATTATATGTGGCATCCCTGCTGGTGACCCTAAATATGCTGGAACTTGTGTGAACTGGCTGCCCTGCTCTTTGTTATTGTTTTGGTGGTTTGATTCAGTTGACAGTTGCAAGCAGCGAATATTCATTCTCCGATCGGATTTTTACCATAATCGTTGGGAAAACGCAATGTGAAACAGATTAAACACGCTAGATCAGCACAAACAAATCGTGTTTATGTGCATTGTCTGCATAAGCAAATGATGTCATATTGAGTATGACGTTTGAACCATTTTTAATTTGCACGTCGTGCAAACCAACGGGGTTCAAATTAAAAAGTGTTCAGATTAAAAGCGGTCAAACGAACGGGGGTCCACGGTACTTCTAGGTCTAGCCAATGAAAAGTAGATAATAATTCTGTTAAAAGGGCTTTAAGTTGTAAAGCGCAAAGCAGCAACGCTACGCCATCAACAGCCGATTACTCGTTTACGTATACGAGTTAATTTCATTCGGGTATGATTAACTATCATTGATTTCAAACCTCCGGTACTGACTATGTACATAACACTCGCAAATCAATTCAAATATATGTGGTGATTTTTTTTTTTTTTGTATGCCAGAAGGGCATTGGGTTAAAAGGCCACTGCGACAGTTTTAATGATCGTCTTTTGTGGCAGGCCCCGATTGCTGTACACAGTTTACGGATCGCTCATACCCATTGATGGAGTTGAGCGGAATAGTTGTAATCCTGTGCCATATGTGGTGATACGAGGAAAAGAATTAACTGACGATTCGGATGCAGAACTCGCTTTTGATCCGGAAAACAACTATTTTCAATTTAATGGGCAACTTAAATGTCACTGGAATAGTGCTATTTCTGTGAGCAGATAACTTGTACAATACTCGAACATTACTTTCGGTTATGATTTGGTTTGCCTAATACAATTATTATGAAAAGCACAAGAGCCGGCTTTGGATTTTCGAATTTTTACAAAAAAACATGCTTTATTTGTTTTTGTTACCTGTTTCTTAAGTTGGCAAGGGAGACTGCATTTTTACCTGGTTACCAAAACAGTTTGTTTTGCGTTGCTAGCTAGGTAGCTATATTAATCTATTAATGAACTGACTCCCAATTGAATAGTGAGAAAAATGAGTGCTTGTGAAGGGACCGTGAGTGACTTTCTCACGTCCCTTATGATACCTGAAAAAATCATTCGCGTGTTGTCTGTATAGTTTGTGGTATTACTCTACAGTATCCAGCTTTTTACGCGCTATAATGGTGGACGCTATAGACCAAATCATCATACCGTCAATTGACAGATACTGGCGCCCTTGTTTACGTTTTGGAAAATTTTCTTTTTCGTTTATAGCGAATATAGCGTGTGTTTTAACAGTTTACAGGCATATTGGCTTTTAAATTTAGTCCTAATGCTGGTTAAACTCGGTTTAAACAACAAACTTGCCGTTTAAACAGGTGAAACTTTTTTGGACTCTGCGGTCTGTTTGTAAACAAGGGCGCCAGTATCTGCCAGATGACGTCACCTTGATTTGGTCTATAAATTGTGTTCGTAATATCGTGTACCCCCGCTGGAATGACCTTCCTTAATCTGAACATTTTTAATCTGAACCCCGTTGGTATGAATGCATTCACATTAAAAACTGATCAAGCGTCATACTTAGTTGTTTCAAGTTGACCGGGCAAATTGAAAAAAAGCTAAAAAACTTAATACGTTTCCTCTTGCTCAGCAGCTTTGGCAATATCCAGCTTTTTACGCGCTATAATGGCGGACGTTATAAATTGTGTTCGTAATATACGAACAATCTTTTTGACAACTCTGCGTCCATCAAAACTGGCCACTCTTCTTCAGTACCGCAGTGTTGCCCTTTCTTTCGTTTACGCAAAAGAAGGAGAGCAATAGTGTTGTTTACATTTCGCACATTTTTGCTCTCCTTCTTTGGCGCAAACGAAAGAAAGAGCACGGTAGTGTTGCAAGAGAAGAGTGCCAGATTTGATGTATGCAGAGTTGTCAAAAAGATTGTTCGCATATTACGAACACAATTTATAGCGGCTACCATTAAGCGCGTAAAAAGCTGATGGATAGCTCATATGCAACTTATTTCTCTCCAGCACTCAAAGACTATTTTAGTTGATACTGTCGAGTCAATTTCCACTTCAACAATCTGGATGTTGAGAATTCGAGAATATTCGACATGTTTTCAAAACGTTTGTTTTCGTCAAATCAAAACAACAAGGTCATAGGGTGCCCGCCTTGCGCGTATGTGAAAGTGAATAGAGTTACCAAATATTCAGATTAAGGCTGTGAACCATTTCGCGAAATTTTTAACTTTTTTGTTAAAATTTGACAGTTCGATGGTTATTTCTCCTTGAGTGGTTAAAATCAGTTCAGAATGTGAACCATTTCATATTTGACGGATTGATAGTTTTTTTGCTCAATGAGAGCATATAAGGTGAGGATGAAAATATTGTTTTTTTTTGTCCGAGTTAAAATCGGAGGAATTTTTGATGTTCACTTGCTTTTATTTGATAGATAAAATTCATCTTATTTCAACCCGGGTTGTTTGAACAAATTTATAATGCGATAAGCATCCTTACCAATGTAAAAAAAATCTAACGAAAAATCAGTGAAACTTGTCGAAGCTCTCTTCCTCACCTGTGCATATCTCATTGGCTCTCAGAACTTGGTTAAAACCACCCCATCGACATCTCTATATCGAGCTGCAGTGAACGTCAGCGACATCATGTCCTGGGCTCAAAATTTGACAGCGGGCTCAAATCAGACTGCTGCCAGTTGAGTGAAACGCAGTGCTGACATGCTATCTCATTTTCACACACACGAGATGTTGGCGGCGAAAACATGGTTGCATGCCGATGGGGTGGTTAAAACTAACCATGCTCCCGAGCAGGGTTAGTTTCGGAAAACCATCGAACTGTCAAATTTTAACCAAAAAGTTAAAAATTTCGCGAAATGGTTCACAGCCTAAAAATGAATTCGCCTGATCTGAACGAGGTGTTTTTCATATTAGCGGGGGTTGAATGTACGCGAATAATCTTTTTGACAACTCTGCATACATCAAATCTGGCACTTTTCTCTTGCAACTCTACCGTGCTCTTTCTTTCGTTTACGCCAAAGAAGGAGAGCAAAAATGTGCGAAATGTAAACAAAACTATTGCTCTCCTTCTTTTGCGTAAACGAAAGAAAGAGCAACACTGCCGTATAGGAGAAGAGTGTCCAGTTTTGATGGATGCAGAGTTATCAAAAGATTGTTCGCATATTACGAACACAATTTATAGCGTCCGCCATTATAGCGCGTAAAAAGCTGGATAGTCAAAAATTATGTGTTCTTGTACATACTTTTAATGGGGCTTTAAATGTTATTCATGGCGATACAAATGATTTTTATGAGCCTCACACATAAATGTTCTTTGTCAGATCAAATTGCAAAAAATTATGTAGTTTCACCACGAGTTTCACACATGAAGAATACAGCACTCGTGCGCTAATTGCACGTCCTCTAACTGCACCGTCTTTTAATTGCACATTCGCTAGTTGCACGATCGTGCAACTAAAAAACAGTTATCTGTCAAACTACACGTGGTTTTCCAGGTGGTTGCTATAAACAATAATGCAGCGTTGCCGAATGCAAACTCTCTATCTCTGCATTACGTAGATACTTTACAAACAAATTCATGCAAATTTGACTAAACTTTGACTAATTGAACACATATTCATTAAGCTTTTAGTTCGTTTGTAAAAATTTAGATGTTCTTCCCAAAATTTAGCGTACGTGTGAATGCATGTGAACAGTTCTTTACAGTGATAACGCATCACGTTTTACAATAAATATTGGCAACTATCGTGCAATTAAAAAACAAAATTCGCTAATCGCATCGCCTCATTCGTGCAATTAGCGAACGAGTGCTGTATCCAGCTTTTTACGCGCTATAATGGCGGACGCTATAAATTGTGTTCGTAATATGTGAACAATCTTTTTGACAACTCTGCATACATCAAAACTGGGCACTCTTCTCCTGTACGGCAGTGTTGCTCTTTCTTTCGTTTACGCAAAAGAAGGAAGGCAATAGTTTTGTTTACATTTCGCACAGTTTTGCTTTCCTTCTTTGACGTAAACGAAAGAAAGAGCACGGTAGTGTTGCAAGAGAAGAGTGTCAGATTTGATGTATGCAGAGTTGTCAAAAAGATTGTTCGCATATTACGAACACAATTTATAGCGGCCACCATTATAGCGCGTAAAAAGCTGGATACGGAAATTTGCCTCAGTGACCCGTGAGTTCCACCCTGCATTTGATTTCAATTCAACGAAATATTTCAGCAGCTTGAACTGAACATCTCGTGAAGTCAGCCCTTTTTGACCCCTTCAATTTAAAGTCACTCGCAGTCGCACGGCGCTCATGGAATATGCAGTCGTCATTCGTCATTCTCTTTAAACTTTATTTACAAATAAAAATACAAGAACAAAAGAGAACTTTAGATTGCAAGCAAAACGCCATTCGAAGGACACGAAAATTAGTTCAGGTCTCTCCGTAAACATCTCTTTCGTCATCGTGATAATTTGCTGCGTATAACTGACTGCTTTGTGTGATAGAAAACGTAAACGCGATTTTATCAATCAATTGATTTACGGTGTGTGTAGCCAGCTGTTTGTGTAACAAGGAACAACTATTTTGCGATCTGCAATAAAACAATGGGTGACGTTCAGCAGGATGATAAAATTTCTCTCAAATTAGCGGAAATATCGATTCAGAAGTTCAACCAGTCCGTTCCGAAGCATTTGAGTTTACTGAAGAACCACAAGTGTAATATCGAGAAGGCAGGTTCGCTCAAGGACTGGGATCGGATCAAGCGAGAGCAAATCAATGCTACCAGGGTGATCAAGCAGATGAAGTATTTGATACTGGAGATCGATAAAGTGCGCAGCCGAGTTCAGGAATCGGATCTGGAACGGTTCGACGAGGGAATAGATGCTGCGAAAAAGCTGGCATTCGCTGGAATGGGAGAGTATTTAGGTGAGTAGTAGATGAAGATTGATTTGATTTATTCCTACTTGGTTTACTCTGTTTAATAATTAAAATTGGTTGATTGGTTTAGAAATGCAGCATAAGTTTGCCTCGCGATCGCAATCTTCCTACAGTTTGCAAGATGATGATCGTAGAAGTTTGTCTGAAGACGGAGATAACCGTTATGGGAACCAATTGGCCCAGGTGACAGAAATAACTAGCAATTACAATCGAGAAGAGGTCGAACTTCGCCAAAGAGCAGAGTGCCTAAAAGAGATGGATAAACTACAACAAGAAATTGTCGATATTCAGGAACTGTTCCAGGCTGTTCACACAATGACACACGATCAGGCTGAGTCGATCAATGCAGTAGAAGAAAACGTTGAGGTGACCCAGGTGCATGTGGAAGCTGGTGAAACGGCGCTGCGTAAAGCTCTCCGCTATAAGAAGGCCATCTATCCGATGTGTGGTGCTCTACTAGGATCGTGTATAGGTGGACCGATCGGATTGATTGTTGGATTGAAAGCCGGAGGATTGGCAGCTATTGGAGGGGGCCTCGTTGGATTTGCTGGAGGAAAGTTTGTAAAGAACGATGATGAGATCGATGCCGTGGATGGTGGTGACAAGGCGGTGGAAGTAGAGGCTAACGGTCTAGCTGCTGCTGAACGGGAACTTTCTTTGTGTGACGGAAAGGAATGACGGCTAGGATACTTTTGTACCATTCAGTAGAGACGATCAGTTCCAAAGCAAATGTAGCTGTTATGTGCTTGAGTTAAGTGAACAATTGTTGATAATTGCCGATATAAGCAATTCCGGCTTAGATATTACTAGACTACTATTGAAGTTTTTTTTAAATCAATTTTTTATATATCCATTTCTCAGCGTATCTAATCTAGATACAAAAGATTTCGTCGAAATATTTGCAGAAATAATAGAATTTCCGCAACTAAACAATAACTAACAATTAAGGATACATCATAACTACTAAATGTTACACACATTAGTCATTGTTTTAAAGAGATATTTATTAATTTCCCATCTTACTTCGACAACAGAAATATAAGTGAAGTATCTTATCCCAAAAACATAGCTTCAATCAATGAGTGGCCCTTCTATCAAGCGATATTTTTCCAGTTGGATGTTTCGTCGATGAAATGCATTTTACGTCCTGGAATACGGCGCTTCTTTTTAATCTTGCCTTCCTTTATCATCTGTTTCCTGCGTTCCTTTTTGGCGTTATACCACACTGGATATTGCCCGAACTGATCACGTTTCGTTCTAGCATTGTAGCGATGTGTTACGTTTGATTTTTCGTGCTTTATTTCGATGTAATCTTCCGTATCACGAAGCTCCTGTGTTTCCTGTTTGATGATGTCCTGCATAGCTTCTTCCTTAATCTTTTCTTCTTCCTACGGATCCAAACGTTCAATTAGTTCAACATTGATATTCTTCCAGTTTAAAAGCAAAACTCTTACCTCCTGTCGTTTCTGCTGTTCGGTAATTTCCTTGACCTTCTCCATCAGATCCTTTCCATCTTCATCGATTAGTCCCAAGGTTTTCTTCAGTTTCTTCAATTCTTTCTGCTTGTTCTTGGCCCGCCGAATACGGTTATTCTGGTCCCTTCGTCCCTTGGATCGGGCCGTCATCTTGGCTGGATGGGATTGGCACACGTAAAATCAGTAGAAAATGTAAAATATTTTGAACAAATTCTACTCGAACACAAAAACGTGTTTTGATTTTACTGATGGCCGATGCGAAAAGAATGACAGCAAGGGTGGACTGACAGATTGAAACGAACACAGGGTGTTGCAGTGGTGTTATAGTGGTGAATTTATGATAGGATGCGGTGCAATGAGGGGTGTTCGAATTTTGTATTCGTACAATAGTGGTGAGTTGTGGTGACATAATTTTGAAGTGATCGTTAAAGATTTGGGATAATGGAGCTATTTTGGACCATGCGTTACGCGGTCTATATTTGAACTGTTAGACGAGTTTGTAGGCGGGACAAGAGATCATGGACTAACTCCCTAGCCGAACAAGGGGAACCAGGGGGCTGCCCTACAAAAAAAATTTTTGATTAGTAGTTACCCAAGTAACCAAGTAAGCACTAAACATTAATCCATTAACAACATTGTATTTAAATATAGAACTCTGATTAAAAGTTTATTTCGCTTCATATACGTCTGTAGAACTCATATAATGCTAAAAAGGCGAAATAGCGGGTTATTAAAATGCTATGCCACAAGCGTTTCATAAACATTACTGTGGACCCCCGTTCGTTTGAACGATTCCTCATGCAAACTAACGGGGTTACTTTTTAATTTGAACAACTGACCACCCTAAATATGCTGAAACTCGTATGAACTGGCTGCCCTGTTCTTTGTTATTGTTTTGATGGTTTGATTTAGTTGGCAGTTGCAAGCAGCGAATATTTCATTCTCCGATCGGATTTCTATTTCGTTGGGAAAATGAAATGTGAAACAGATTAAACACGCTTGGTCAGTGCAAACAAATCGTGTTTATGTGTATTGTGTGCATAAGCAAATGATGTCATATTAAGAATGACATTTGAACCATTTTTAATTTGCACGTCGTGCATACCAACGGGGTTCAAATTAAAAAGTGTTCAGATTAAAAACGGTCAAACGAACGGGGGTCCACGGTATGAGTGTTTATTTAAAAAGCTTCATCAAAACGTCATTTTGTCTACTTTATCGACGTATCGAAAAAATATCGACGGCATATCGTTCGCTTGTCAAAGAAAACTAAAAATAGAACTCGGTCGGTGTCTTGAAGACGAAAAAATATTTTTCTCGCATTTATTTTTAAAGTATTTAGATGAATTACTTTTGCTGCTTCTCAAGGGGAGAATTTATTTATTTGAATGAAGACGTTTTTTTGAAATGCTTATTATAAATGTTACCTCTCCTATATAGGACTGGGCCTCGAACCTGGGTTAAGTGTCATGTAGCCTTATTCATTTTCCTTGCACATTTGCTACCTCAACCACAGCTGATACAATTGAGCAGGTTGAAATTAGTCGCATTTAAATCTTGGTGGCATACGCTCTTGGGCAGACTTGGGCAGACTGCTTCAACTATCGCGGTATTACGCTGGTAAATGCCGTCTACAAGGTATTTTCCCATATCCTGTTACGCCGGTAGTCACTGATAGCACAAGGTTTTGTAGGGAATTACCAGGCGGGTTTCATGGGGGCTCGCGCAACTACGGATCAAATTTTTACTATCCGACAGATCTTGCAGAAATGCCGGGAGTAAAACGTACCCACGCATCACATCTTTATTGATTTCAAAGCAGCATACGATACAGTCGATCGAGACAAGCTATGGCAGATAATGCATGAACACGGTTTTCCGGACAAACTGACGCGACTGATCAGAACTACATTGGATCGAGTGATGTGTTTCGTACGCATCTCTGGGACACTTTCGAGCCCCATCGAGACGCGGCGAGGGCTGAGACAAGGTGACGGGTTATCCTGCATGCTGTTTAACATCGCTCTTGAGGGGGGTGATCCGACGAATGGGCATTGAAACGAGAGTCACGGGTAGCCAACTTCTAGGCTTTGCAGATGACTTCAATATCAGCCAGGAACTTTGCGATAGCGGAGGAAATTTACGCCAGACTGAAAGCGGAGTCTAGGAGAATTGGGCTAAAAATAAATGGGTCGAAGACCAAATACATGAAAGGAAGAGGCACAAAGGAAACAAACGCGCGTCTCCCACGGACGGTCACCGTTGACGGCGACGAACTAGAAGTGGTAGAGGAGTTCGTGTATCTAGGATCGCTGGTATCCACGGACAACAGCACTAGTAAGGAGATCCAGCGGCGCATCCAAGTGGGAAATCGGGCCTACTTTGCCCTTCGCTACGCTACGATCAGGAAGCATACGCCGCCACACGACGCTAACAATGTACAAACCCCTTATTAGACCGGTAGTTCTTTATGGACTTGAAGCCGTGACGCTGCTCACGGAGCACATACGCGCCCTTGCCGTGTTTGAGCGGAAAGTGCTGCGGACGATATTTGGCGGAGTACAAACTGAAAGCGGAGAGTGGCGAAGGCGTATGAATCACGAGCTACAGGCACTGCTTGGGAAGACTCCCATCGTACATCTAGCGAAAGTTAGCAGGCTACGGTGGGCCGGACACGTCTTAAGGATACCGGACGACAGTGCGACGAAAATAATCCTTTTCAACAACTCCTCCGGCACCAGAAACAGGGGGCCCAACGTGCACGATGGTTCGACCGCGTCGAAAGCGATTTGCGATTTCTGAGAAGACTAGGAAATTGGCGACGAGTGGCCCAAGTTCGAGTTGAATGGCGACGAGTGCTTGAAACAGCACGAGCTACTCCGGCTCTATGCTGAAGAAGAAGAAGGGAAACCGTCAACAGTGGAGATCTCTGATTTCATCCCTTTGTTCTGCCGGACCGGCGGACATGGACACCGTTGTCATTGCACTGTTGTCCGGCAGCCTTACGATGTGACCGGCCCACCGTACCCTACCAACTTTTGTCAGAAGTACGATGGGAATCTCTCCCAGCAGTGCCTGTAGCACGTGATTCATACGCCTTCGCCACTCTCCGCTTTCAGTTTCTACTCCGCCAAATATCGTCCGCAGCACCTTCCACTCGAATACGGCAACGTCACAGCTTATCCTCACAGTCCATAAAAAATTACTGATCTAATGAAGATTTGGTACATTGTCTGCTTCATACACACGAGCTGGGCACAGCTTTTATAGTGATGGGCGAGCGGGTGATCGGGTGGTGACCGATCATCCCCCGAATGTGCAGATTAAGAATCAAGGGCCGATTCTTTAATATTAGCATAATGAATGTGCCCAGCCGTCACCTCGGAAGTACCGATGATGACAAAGACGAATTCTACGCGCAGTTGGAGCGTGAATACGACCGCTGCCCAAGACATGATGTCAAAATTTTCTTCGGGGACTGTAATGCTCAGGTTGGTCAGGAGGAGGAATTCAAACCGGACGGTTCGGGGTTCACCCGCAAAAGAACGAAAACGGCCTAAACTTGTCGACTTCGCCACATCCAAGAAAATGGCCATACGTAGTACCTTCTTCCAGCATAACCTCTACCACCGGTACACCTGGAGATCACCTAACCAGACAGAATCACAAATTGACCACGTTCTGATAGATGGTAGGCACTATTCAGATTTTCATTATCGACGTCAGAACCTATCCGGGTGCTAACATCGATTCGGATCACTACCTAGTGATGGTAAGGATACGTTAAAAACTATCTGTTGTAAACAACTTACGATATCGGCGCCCGCCACGGTATAATCTAGCGCGACTGAAGCAACCGGATGTCGCCGAAAGCTACGCGTTATCGCTCGAAAGAGGATGAGCTGGATGAAGCCCCTCTTGAGGACTGTTGGGACGCCGTGAAAACAGCCATTAATAGCGTAGCGGAGAACGTCCTAGGCCGTGTAGCACTGAATCGACGTAACGAATGGTTTGACGAGGAATACCAGCAGATATTGGCTGAGAAGAACACATCGCGGGTACAAATGCTGCGAAGAACCACCCGTCAGAATGTGGAGCGATACAAACAGAAGCGGAGGCAGCAAGCCCGATTCTTCAAGGAAAAGAAGCGCCACCAAGAGGAGAAGGAGTGCGAAGAACTCGAACAGCTGTACCGCTTTCACGACACACGGAAGTTCTATCAGAGACTCAACGGATCTCGCAAAGGCTTTGCACTGCGGGCCGAAATGTGCAGAGATAAAGATGGAGGTATCTTGACTGACGATAGTGCGGTGATCGAAAGGTGGAAGCATCACTACGATGAACACCTAAATGGCGTGCAGGCGAAAGACCATGATAGCGGAGGAAGTGACCACATTGGTGTAGCAAGCAATGAAGATGTACCATCCCCATCGATAAGAGAAGTTAAAGAAGCCATCTAGTGGCTGAAGAACAACAAAGCAGTGGGAAAGGATGGCATTAAAGGAACTTATTAAAATGGGCCCGGACAAATTGGCCGGCTGTCTGCATCAACTGATTGTCAAGATTTGGGATACGGAACGGTTACCGGAGGAGTGGAAAGACGGGGTCTACCCTACCCTATCTACCCTATCTACAAGAAAGGTGATAAGCTGGATTGTGAGGACTACCGAGCGATCACTATCCTGAATACCGCCTCCAAAGTGCTGTCCCAAGTCATCTTCCATCGACTATCGCCAATAGCCAATACATTTCTGGGAAGTTACCAGGCCGGCTTCATGGAGGGTCGGTCTACAACGGACCAAATCTTCACCCTGCGGCAGATCCTCCAGAAGTGCCGCGAATTTCGAGTCCCCACGCACCACCTGTTCATCTATTTCAAAGCAGCATATGATAGCGTAAACCGACAAGAGCTATGGAAAATTTTGGACGAAAACGGCTTTCCGGGTAAGCTTACTAGACTTATCATGGCTACGATGGATGGGATCCAATGCTGTGTGAGAATTTCGGGTGGACTGTCGGACCCATTCGAATCTTGCAGGGGACTTCAACAAGGAGATGGTCTTTCCTGCCTGCTATTCAACATTACGCTTGAAGCTTGAACATTACGCGGGGCACGATTTACAATAAATCCAGTCAATTTATCTGCTTTGCTGATGACGTGGATGCTGTTGGCAGAACATTTGAGGCGGTGGAAGATCAGTACACTAGACTAAAACGCGAAGCAGAGATGATTGGCTTGAAGATAAATACGTCTAAAACAAAGTATATGTTGGCGGGGGGGGGGGGGCGAGCGCGACAGGGCTTGAGCAGTACCGTGGTAATCGACGGGGATGAGTTCGAGGAAGTCGACGAGTTCGTATACCTTGGCTCACTGGCAACAGAGGACAACAACAATACCAGCCGTGAGATTAAAAGACGTATTAGCAGTGGAAGTCGGACCTACCACGGACTCCAGAAAAACTTGTGATCGTACAATCTGAGCCCCCGTACAAAGTGCACAGTGTACAAAACGCTAATTCGACCGGTTCTCTTCTACGGGCACGAAACGTAGACACTGCTAGAAGAGGACCTACGAGCACTCGGAGTTTTCGAACGGCGGGTGCTAAGAACCATCTTTGGCGTAGTGCAAGAGAACGGTGTATAGAGGCGAAGAATGAACCACGAGCTCGCGCGTCTCTACGGCGAACCAAGTATTCAGAAAGTGGTTAAAACTGGAAGGATACGTTGGGCAGGACATGTTGCTAGAATGCCGGACAACATTGATGATTTTCTGCCATTGATGAACTCTATTGACTGTATCGCATACTTTACTTATTCAGCCGAGAGCCGGGGTGGCTCTTGCCGTTTCAAGAATTCCTCTCCATTGTACTCGGTCCTGGGCTACTCGTCGCCAATTCGTTGCGCGTCTCGACAAACGCAAGTCGGCTTTCACCTGGTCGAGCCATCTAGCACATTGAGCCCCTCTTTTCCTGGTGCCAGTGGGGTTCTTGAAGAGAACGGATTTCACACCACAGTCGTCCGGCATCCTTGCGACGTGGTCGACCCACCGTAGTCTCCCAACTTTTGCCAGGTATACGATGGGAGTCCAAGCAGTGCCTGCCTCCCAACTTTTGCCAGGTATACGATGGGAGTCCAAGCAGTGCCTGTAGCTCGTGATTCATACGTCTCCGCCACTCTCCTCTTTCCGTCTGTACTCCGCCAAAAATAGTCCGCAGCACCTTTCGTTCAAAAACGGCAAGAGCACGTATGTCTTCCGTAAGTAAAGTTACTGTCTCAAGTCCGTAGAGGACTACCGGTCTGATTAGCGTTTTGTACATCGTCAGCTTTGTGCGGCGGCGTATGCTCCTTGATCGAAACGTCTTGCGAAGGGAAGAGTAGGCTCGATTTCCAGCTTGAATGCGTCGTTGGTTCCCCTTACTATTGTCGGCGGTGACCAGAGATCCCAAATATACGAACTCATCAACCACTTCCAGTTCATCGCCGTCAATAGTCACTGTCCGTGGGAGGCAAACGTTACTTTCTCGGGAGCCTCTTCCTACCATATATTTGGTTTTCAACGCATTAATTTGTAACCCTATCCTCCTAGCCTCCGTTTTTAGTCTGGTGTAGATTACCTCCGCCGTCCCACGGTTTCTAGTAATGATGTCGGGGTCGTCTGCAAAGGCTAGGAGTTGGCTACTCTTACTGAAGATCGTTCACCTCGTTTCGATGCCCGCTCGCCGGATCACACCTTCAATAGCGATATTGAATAACATACAGGACAGTCCATGCCCTTGCCGTAACGCTCTGCGCGATTCGAAGGGGCTTGAGAGTGTCCCCGAAACGCGCACGTAGCACATCACTCGTTCCAGAGCCGTAGTCCGGAAAACCGTAGTCCTGCATTATCTGCCATAGCTGTTTGCGTTCAATGGTATCGTATGCTGCTCTGAAATCCACGAAAATATGATGCGTGGGCATGTTGTACTCTCGACATTTCTGAAGGATTTGTCGGAGAGTAAAAATTTGATCCGTAGTAGCACGGGCCCCCATAAAGCCCGCCTGATACTGCCCTACGAATTCTCTTGCTGTTGGGGATAGACGACGCAACAAAATCTGGGAGAGCACCTTGTAGGCGGCGTTGACCAGCATAATGCCGCGGTAGTTACAGCAGTCTAGCCGGTCGCCCTTTTTGTGGATGGGACAGACTACGCCTTCCATCCACTCCTCCGGTAGTTTCTCTTCTTCCTAAATCCTCAGCCAGTGAAGTGCCGTTACTAGCGGTTCTTGGCCGTTTTTGAAGAGTTCTGCCGGGAGTCGGTCCTTCCCGGCGGCTCTATTATTCTTCAGCAGATCGATTTCTCATCGGATCTCTTCGAGATCGGGAGCCGGTACGCTGTTGTCGTTTGTAGGTACTCCGAGGTTAACTTCCATTGCGTCTCCTGCTGCTATATCGCCGTTGAGGTGTTAATCGAAGAACTGCTTCCACCTGTCGACCACCTCGCGCTCGTTTGTGATTAGATCCCCTCCCTCGTCCCTACACATGTCAGGATTAGGTTTGCGAGTTTGTGGTGTGGATTTGGTGTGCGGGCTTTGCGAGTTTGGTTCACCTTCTCGTGAAACTTGCGGGTATCATTAGCCCGGGATATTTGTTCAAACTCCTCACGATCTCTGTCCTCCTTCTGGCGCTTTTTCCTTCTCAGGATCGTGGTCAACTCATTCCTCGCTCGTCGATACTTGGCCGAATTCTCTCTCGTGGATCTGCTCAGATAGTTTTCCCAAGCTCTTTTTTCCTCTCTATCGCTTCTTGGCATTCCCCGTCAAACCAATCATTTCGTGCACTCGAGGTTTCCACACCTAGCATCGCGGTTGCGGCCTCTTGACGGCCGAGCGTATCCTACTCCATCCGTTTTCGAGGGTCGAAGCATCTAGCTCCACAGAAGAAGGCAGAGCTTCATCCAGTACGCGCGCGTAGTTTTCGGCAGTTCACGGGTTGTCTAGTTGCCTAATGTTTAGCCGAGGAGGACGACTTTGTCGCGAGGTATAAACCGTCGATAGTTTTGAGCGCACATGTACTACTACTAGGTAGTGGTCCGAGTCAATATCCGTACTCCGTAGGGAGCGTACGTTGGTGATGTTCGAGAAAAACCGGCCCTCGATGAGAATATGGTCGATTTGGTTCGAGGTTCGTTGGTCAGGTGATCTCCAGGTGGCCTTGTGGATATCTTTGTGAGGAAATAAGGTGCTTTTGATCAGCAAGCGTCGGGAAGCCGCAAAATTGATGCATCGCTGGCCGTTATCGTTCGTGTCGGTGTACAGGCTATGGGGCCCGATCACCGGTCTATACATTGCTTCCTTGCCGATTTGGGCGTTCATATCCCCGATGACGATCTTGATGTCCCGTGGTGAGCAGCTGTCGTACGTTGCCTCCAGCTGCGCAAAGAACTCTTCCTTCTCGTCGTCGGGTTTACCGTTGTGTGGGCAATGCACGTTTATGATGGCGTAGTTGGAGAAACGGCCTTTTATCCTCAACACGCACATCCTCTCGTTGATCGCTTTCCAATCCATTACGCGCTCCTGCATTTTGCCCAGCACTACGAAGCCCGTTCCCAGCTCGTTGGTCGCTTCACCACTCTGGAAAAATCGGGCTGTGCCGCCATGGATACTCCACACCTTCTCGCCCTTGCGACAGATCTCCTGCAGTGCCACGATGCCAAACTTTCGGGGTTCTAGCTGATCGAGCGGCACCCTGTCGCCACCAACGAAATTTAGCGATCTGCAGTTCCAGGTACCAAGTCTCCATTCCATGTTCTTATTTCGTCGCCTTGGTCCATGCCGAATATTCCGAGAAAATATTTCTTGACTCTTGTAAGTTTTTTTTTGGTTTAGATAGGTAGCCGTACTAGGGATTACGCTATCGAGTCTCGTGATGGCGCTGCCATCTTGCAGTGTCGAGACACACTGTGCCTCCCCCCTGTTGGTATATGACCTTAGTTTCCACCGGGGTTGGTTACCCGATCTCTCATAGATAAGAGGCTAGGGACTACAATGGGGTCTGTTTTACGCGTTATCCAATCATTTACCAACCATCGCATACTGCTTTGAAGTTAACAAAGATGTGATGTGTAGGCAAGTTGTACAACCGGCATTTGTGCAAGATCTCTCGGATGATCCGTAGTGGCAATCTTTTTGTAGATGGGACAAACAACTCCTTCCAAACATTCCTCCGGTAGCTTCTCCTCCTCCCCTATATTCCAATGTTGAACCGTTGCCTGCCAGCGTTTCTCGGTCATGTTTATATAACTTTGCTGGTAGGTGGTTCTTACCCGGTGGTTTTGTTGGTCTTCAGTAACCCGATTTCTCGTTTCACTGCTTAAAGATCAGGTGCTATGACATTACTATTATCCATGGGCGTTCCTAAGTTAGTATCCGTTCCGTTTTCTTCTGCAACTTCGCTATTGAGGTCGTGTTCATCGAAGAACTGCTTCCACCTAAGGCATTTCCCATAAAGCTGTCCATCAGATCTGGTGACTTTCCAAAGATATCTGATCTTTGTGCGGAAAAAAGGTGCTTCGGATCACCAGATCTCGGGAAGCTGCGAAGTTTATATATCGTTGGCCGTTATCTCCGGTTTATACACTTTCACCTACTGACCTGGGTGTTTATACCTCGATGATCATCTTGACGTCCCGTGGCAAACAGTCGAACGTTACCTCCAACCACGCGTAGAACGCTTCGTACTCATCGTCGAGTCTACCTTCGTACGGGCAGGGCATGACAGGACATATTTATGTTGAAAACAAATGTAAGTGTAACTGCACCCGGCGCTGGGATGTATACGTGAGCAGCTCCAAAAGTACCCGAACTGACTTGCACCGAAAACTGTCGGACTTTGAATGAAATTTCCTAATTGAAATTGATAAAGATTATGTATGGGACTTTTCAACCAAATCGTATGGTTTTCTTGTTTAGTCTGTTGACGTGGACTTAACATAGCAGCGTAGCTTTATAACCGTGGGGAACACTTCAAGCTGTGGATTTACCAGCTTGCTTCTCGCTTGCTTAGCCTACATTTAGCTTGCATTAACAAGTCGAGGAAAAATTAATCACTTGATTTGGCGAACAAGTTATTTACAGTCTAAAACCCATACGAAGCGAACACGTAAAGCTATGTTCTCCACTGTGTATCGAAGTAAACACCAATTTTATTCAAATTACTTGTAAAGGCAAACCTTGTTGCCCAAACAGTGCCCTGGCCGGATAGTACAGGTATAATCGTATTATGGAGGATGCAGCAGCCGTCGTTTGCCACCCAACAATTTATAATAAAGTGGTAGATTGAAAAACGTCATGTGCCACTCCTTCTCTGCGCGTAGTAAACAGTCTTTCGGCTAGATCGGCTTCATGGATGGTGGTTAACTATGTTTGGCCCGCGGCAACCGTAACGGGCAAACGACACCCCCATCGACTGTTGCAAACAAATTGCAACGTTGTTGGGTTGGTTGGTTGGCTGGCTGGCTGGCTGGCTGCGAGAGTGCCAGGAAGATATCAGCATCATATTCAATTATATTCAGCAACCGACACCGACGTTCTTATGCTTGCTTACTCCGTACATATTCACGATTGCCGGGCTCGGTAGGAAAATGGGATGCAGCGCGCAATAATCATAGCTATTGCAAATTACTGGGCACACCACGATCTCGAATGTATGCACAGTTTGCAGCTGCGTGCGCGAGGGATGCTGCGATCAGGTGGATTGATCTTAACGACCTATTAAGGTTGTGCAATATTTCAGCAAACTCCCCCCCTCCCCGATGGTCCCTATCCTCTATGATGCCATCGCCATCGAGGGTCGTCGAATATTTTCGCGAAAATTTTAAAATGAAAACTGTGCACAATGATTGATTTGTATTTGAACGACTGATTTGTAGACGTAATCAAAACGGCACTCATCGATTGACAATGTTTGATAGAGTTATTACAATGATGCGATTAAGTGTAATTACACGTGCCTTGCTACGATGATTTTCTACGGCTCATGCATGACGGGCACTGCCGAACGGGTTGGATTTAATATGCACATCAAACATGGTAATTGCATTATTTTCGCTGCCAGTTATGATAGATTTCGTTCGTCGTCGTTTATTGCTAAGTCATGTTTTTCTTTATTGGCCGTTTTAAATAATTGTTCTCGATGGTTTTCGTTTTTTAGCTGGTTTAGTGTTCAGAAAGCGAAAGCAACAGAAACTATGTAATTCTTCAAAGTAAGTACAGAGTTTTATCTAAAAGTTTGGAGCCGACTTCAGTCAACAATCGAATGATTTATTCGTAAGAATTTATCAACACGCCGCTTATGACTCATTATGGAACGCATAGATGTTTAGCAAAACTGAAAACTGCATAAATCAAAATAATCACACCATTCTTAACATTTAGCAACGCATTTGAGCGCCCTGCCCCACCCTTAAGAGCGTCAATCTAAACTTCATACAATAAAAAAGACAGGTAACGTACAATTTATCAATCGGTTGGCTGTTCTGGGTGGTTCGGCAAATTCATGCATACCCTCCAGCACCAGCAGCAGCAGCAGCAGCAGCATCGATTTGCCCCGTGTGCGGTTGCGGGCACCCCTTGCCAAAGGGTGCCGGTGACCACAGGAAAACTAATATGGTCATTTTCGATCGTTATGTACTAAAAAGCCACTCTTGCGGTTACGGAATACCACCACTCAAGCTGTGGCGGACGGTTTCCGACCGATTGGACCTACGATACCGGAGCGGAGAGATACTGTGCTTAGAGCCCATAAACATCAACCATCAAGCATACATTATATGCTCGTATCGCAGTCTGAGTGGCGGCGCTATTTTTTGCAAACATATCTAATAAAAGTAATTATAATTTGCAAACATTTATTATAAACGGCTTAATTACAATGTTCGAAAGTTGGGATGTTCAACAGCCATTACCGCTCGGCACTTCAGTCCGAGGTGTTTTAGAGCCTTTGCCGAGCCGTGGCAAGGATCGGTCAGGCGATTACAGGTACTTGAACAAACGTGCCGTAGTTTTCGTTCAGCAAAAAATAGTTTCCAAGTGGAAACACCTGGAACGATACTTTTTTTCTTGTTTATGCGATTGTAAGAATTCAGCTTAGGCAGTTGAAGAAACATCATATTCAGGCAGTTTGGAGGGAAACAATCATTCTCTTAAGAGGCCATCGAAATGAGATTGCCAATCGAAGGGCGACGAGAGAAACAGTTTAACCATAATTTAAAAATTCAGAATGTTTTACGGTAACTTCAAGTAAGTTTTACATTTCTTTATAGGGCTTTTTTCTAATTCCCGCCGTAATAAGTAAAGCCATTCTAATTTTCATCATTTGTTGGATGGATTTTATGAATACTCCAAAAGTTCTTGTGCTGATTTGACTAAAACACACTTACCTTCCGATCCGTGAACTTTGAAATCACTGAAAAGCGACTATTAAAGCATATTATTGAAATTACGCAACTGACTTTATTTCTAAAATTCGTCGTACCGTTTTAGAATCCGTCCATCAAAATTTTTCATCGTCCGAACTAAAAATCACAACAATGTTTACAAAGCTAACGCGCATGTATTTGTATAGGACGGCATGACAAATGTTATTCTACAAAATTTCTGCAGGTCAGGCAAGTTTTCCTGGCTGTAGAATAACGACAATGCCTCGCGTGAGTTATTTTCATTCATGAATGACGGAAATTAAAACGATTAGTCGATATTGTCTTCTACGTCGCAAGAAAAAAACGTAGGAAATTTGGCTGGTAGGACTTCTTTAATGATAAAAAGCATTTACCTAAATAGATCTCAGCTCACTTTGATTGATCGCGTATGATAGACAACTAAATAAAATATTAGACAATAACTAGTTTTGCATTGTGTGTCATAAAAATGCTGATATTTTTAATAATTTGTGTTGGATAGGACGGGAATTACGACAATGTAGCAACATACCTTAGTTAAAAGTTGGTTGAACACAAAAATGTGGGAACTAATCAGCATAATACAACCATCCCAAGTAACAATTAGAGTTTTATTACACTCTTATGACAGCATTTAAGATCAAAATTAGTCATGAAAACCGCCTTCAGAGTGCAATAAAACTCACATTGTTGCTTGGTTTTATCAAAGAATCGATTAAAGAAATTGATCTAAATTAGAAACAACAAAAGGACGATAAGTAACGAGGAAACAAAGTTGAATTCCGCGAAATAACGAATCCATAACCAGAAGCAGGAAAAGTAAACGAAAACTGAAATGAAGAGAACAAACAAGAATAATACCCTACGAAAAAATAAGAAAAAGAAAATGATGCAAAAGAAAATTAGAGAGAAACAAGGTAGAGAAAACAGGAAGAAAGAGACAAAAAACAAATAGAAAAAAAGTAATGTAAAAGAAAAAGGAATATGAGGTATACATATAAGTGTAAAGAAAAGAAAAAAATGAACAAGAGAGTAAAATGAAAAATAGGTTAAAACCGGAGAATAAAAATCCTGTAAATTTGTCGAAGAGAAGAGTAAAAGGGGTAAAAATAAAACAAAATAAAATAAAACAATATGAGTATAGATTGAAATCAAATATAGGGAAGGAACAATTATACAGAACATAAAAACAGGCAATGAAAGGAGAAAAATTAGAAATTAAAGGAGCACAGTAATATAAGCAAGCAGAAAACTAAAAAGAAAACGAAGCAGGAAAATAAAATGACCATTCATTATAGAAAAATAGAAAAATGGAAAAAGGAATAAAAAAATTTGAACAAATTTTAGAAAAAACACGAGGGTAAAGAATGAAGAAGGTGAAAGAAAAAAGGAAAAGAATAAAAATGAACTCTTGAGAATAAAGATGTCCAAAAGTGGTTTCAATGATACAAAGAAATAGCAGAATAGAAACAAGAGCAAGGACACGAAAAAGGTTAAATATAAAGATAAAGAAGCGAAAGGTGAAGCGAGCAAAGAATTAAAAGTAACAGTGAAAAAAATAAGGAAAAAATCGTTGAATGAAAATGATAAAATGAAAGCGATACATGTAAGGAAGGATGACAGAAGCAAAATTAGGAAGTATAAAGAAGAAATAGGTAGAAAAGTAAGAATACTTATCAAAATTAAAAAGAATTAAAAATTGCAACCGCAAAATAAAACAGAAAAATAAAAGATGAAAACGGAGAAGGAAGAAAAGAATACAATAAAAAGACACCGCAGAAACGGACGAGAACGAATATAAGAAACAAGCGAAATAACAAACAACAAGAAAAAAGAATTGACAAAACTTAAAAGCTGTCGATCTTCAGTTAAGGTTAAAAATTAAAGAAAAGAAAAAAGAGAAACGAGAGTAAGAAAGATGGAAAGAACAGGAATAAAACATAAAATAGAGCAAGATAAGAAGAAAAAGAGTGAAGGAAGAAAGATAAATAAGATAACAGAATAAGGCTTATACAAATTTGGAAAAAAGTTTATGTCCTGGTCTCGAAATATTGTTCAAGGGGGAGCAAGAAAAAAATAATAACATCAAACCTTCAAAACCGAAACAAAGGAGTAGAAACCAGTGTTTATTTTTCCATATTAATGCATATTTAATACAAAAATGTTGTACAGTACTTAAATTTTAGTTCAAATCGAACCAGTCATTGAAATGTTTGGAGAGATAAACCGTTACGACTGCCTAGCAATGAAAATGTTATTCCAATTTAATTCCAGTTTCGCACATTGCCATAATCCATACTAAAACTCCATTTTTAAAGCAGAAGAAGATGCACAGTACAAAAGCAATATAACTTAACATGACTTGATTTGAAGTTAATGTCACAAAGTCCGAAAAGTTTCGAACAATTCAGTAACATCCTTTCTGCATGCAATCAATGTATGGTAAAATATTGTATTTGTAAGGTAAAATTGTAAGCTTTATGTCCCCAACATCCAAAATTAGGGTAAGTTCCTGGACACTACGGAATAAAACGACCAATTGGAGCCCCGAAAACGCTGAAAGCTGATATTCCGGAGTGTCTAATTTGTTGTATTTCTATTTTAATCTATCTGCTACCTATGACAGCATAAAATAATCCTACTGCAATTCGGAATATATCCGTCAAAAGCGGTACCAAATTTCACTAATATATTGTTTAGTTTATTGATGCCTCAATCTAATTCGGTGTTTTGAAACAAGTGAAAATAAAATGGAATAAGATTTAAAGTAGATGGAGCCAAAAGTCTGATTTCAAACACATCCAATTTTCGGCTTTGGGACCGCCTGCGACCTGTAGCAGGAATCAATAAACTTAGTTGGTGAAGGAAAGTTGATCGAGACTAAGCGGATAATTACTTTAACTTTGCACATATTGGGTAATTTAGAGATGTAAACTCGGTGAACTGTAAAAAATCTGCTTATCACTATAGAATGCAACATAATATGTATTACACTTTATTTTTTTGCCCCTTCAATTTTCTAAAATTTTGGAAGAGGGGGCCACATAAACTTTTTTTCAAATTTGTATAAGCCTAAATAAAAAGAAAAAAAAGAAAAAAAAGAAGAAAAAGAAAAAAAATTGAATAGTGCATAAAAAGTGAGAGAAGAGAGAATCGGAAAAGGAAATAGATCAACATAAAAAAGGAAAAAAAGAATAGAAAAGAAAAAGAAAAATGGGGAATGAAAAAAAGCACTTAGGACAGAGGAAAAAGACAAAATAACAAAGAAATAAGTAGGCGAATAAAAGCAAGAAGTTAAAAAGGTAAAAGGAAAAAGGTAAAAGGTAAAAACCAATCTGAAAAAGGAAGGAGGAAAAAGTAAATGAAGAGGAGAACAAAAAATGAAAAGAAGGCAAAAGAAAAAAAAATATACTTGGAAAAAGGAAGAACGAAGATAGAAAGAAGGAAAAAGTGGTGACGAACAAAGTTAAAATAACAAAGATATAAACGAATAAGGCCATTGTAAATTATTTTTAAAGATTTTGTTTCCCCGCCCTTCAAAATTGGCTCTAAAAATTGGGGGCAAAAAAAATTTGTTAAACATGAGTAAAATTTTTTTGTATAAAATCTATTATTTGTGAGTCTAACGAACTCGAAAAACGAGTTTACGGAGTTTACGCTTCTAGTACGAAACAAAAGTGGAAGTACAAATAATGTAATTTTCGAAAATCGGCAAAATTTTTTTTTTCGATTTAGCTCTATTTTGGAAGGTTTTGGCAACGTTGCGAACGTATGTATGAAGTGCAAGAATAGATTCGGGTTTCCCGATTAAACTTCGAGTAAAAATTGCTAAAAATCTTAATTTTTTTTTGCGTGATTAAAAAAATTTCTGTTTTTTTCACCCTCCCCCTTCAGTTATCCAGCATCCGAAGAACAAAAACTTTAAAAAATATTTGTATTGGCCTAATCGATATAATGAAAAAAAGAAAGAATAGTAAATTCAGAGTAAGGGAAACGAAAATTACAAAGTAATGAAAATAAAAAGGAAAAAAAGAAAAAGGAGAAAGGAAAAAAGAAAAAAGAAAACAGAAAAAAGAATAAGGAAAAAGAAAAAAAGGAAAAAGGAAAAAGTAAAAAGGTAAAAGGAAGAAGGGAAAAGGAAAAAGGGAAAACGAAAAAGGGAAAAGGAAAAAGGAAGAAGAAAAGATTTCCCAATGGAAGAATGAAAAGGAAAAGAGATAAGCGAAAAAATATAAATAAAAGAAGAGTGTTAAAGCAGAATGGGAAATGTTCGGTAGCAAAAAAGGGAATGGAAAAGGTTATTTATATGAAAAAAAAGATTGTAATCAAAAGAGATTCATGAAATAGGAAGTGAAAGATAAACGAAACAGAAGACACGAGAACTTTGGAATAGAAGATGAAGACGGTAATTATTAAAAAGAAAAGTGTAACTTAAAAATAATGATGATAAAATGATAGAAAGCATAAAACAAGGGAAAAACAAAAAGAAAATATGACTACTAATTATATAAAGGAGATAGAAAGATAAATAATAAAAATAAAACTTAATAGACTTAAATGGAAATAAAGTGGCCGCGAAAAAAGTTATGATAAGTAAAATGTCCGTCAGTCAAAAGAAGTCAGAATTAATAAATATTAGGACAAATATTAGGACAGGACAAATATTAGGTAACGGAATGGAAAATAAAGCCTGATAAAGAAAGTAAATTAAGAAAACTTTAAAAGAAAAAAAGAAAATAAGTAGGCAAAGAGGGAAAGAAAAAACGGAAAAGCAAATAGGATAGGTGGAAAAGAAAAAACTAAAATAGAAAAATAAAAAGGAAAAGGTAATATGGAGAAGGAAACAAGCAAGACAACAAGAAGGCAAGTAGGCAAGTATGCAAGAAGACAAGAAGGCAAGAAGGCAAGAAGGCAAGAAGGCAAGAAGGCAAGAAGGCAAGAAGGCAAGAAGGCAAGAAGGCAAGAAGGAAATATGACTACTAATTATATTAAGGAAAGGAGAAGAAGGCAAGAAGGCAAGAAACCGAAAAGGCAAGAAAGCAAGACGGCAAGAAAGCATGAAGACAAGAAAACACGAAGACTGAAAACAAAAAACAACGTGTAATAAAGTAGCAGGGAATGAAAATTAAAATGCTTTAGGAACTAAAATGAGAGGAATAGAAAAAGTAGTAAAAATAGCGAAATGAAAACTAAAAACAAAAATGAAAAGGAGAAGAAAAAGACGGAAAAGTATAAAAATAAATACTCTTAAACTGAAATGATAAAAAGAAATAGAAAGCGCCAGCGAAGGCCTTCGTGCCTTCTTTTCTTGCCTTCTTGGCTTCTTGCATTTTTGCCATCTTGCATTCTTGCCTTCCAGCGCCTCTATGATTCAAAGGTAGATGAGTACCAGCGAGCCACATGCCATGGCGGGTGTTGTGGGTTCGAATCCGGTTATAATTTCGATTATTGCTTGGTTCGACCCATGCACCTTCCAGCATTAAACAAAAGGTAGGAGTCACAACGATTATTTGTTAAGCGTAGCTACTAATAACCCCCTTCCTCTTACCTTTCCGCTCTTTCCCCTTCACACTAAAAAAATTTTCATTTCTTTCCTCTACCGTCCCTTCATCAATTGTAAAAAGAACTACCGTTTCAAAAAATATTAATCTTTTTTGTCGATTTTCGCAAATTCGATTGTTTAAATTTCCATTTCTGTTTTGTGTTAGAAGCGTTTCGTACACTCCGTACACTCACTTTTCGAGTTATTTAGGCTGTAGAACCCACAGACAATTTAATATTGTATAAAAAAAAGTTGAATTGTATCCCAAAATTTTTTTTTGCCCCCCGATTTTTAAAGCCATTTTCAAAGGGGGGGGGGGGACAAAAACATTAAAAATAATTTGCAATGGCCCCAAAGACAAGAAAAGTAAAACAAGAATTTTAAAATACATAAGAAATAAGAAAGGAAGGAAAAGAGAAAAAAGAGGCAAAACGAAAAATATAAATAAAAGAAACAGAAAAAACAGGACATTGAGAAACGAAAAAGAAAAATGAAAAAAGAAGGAAACGAAAAAGGAACAGGGACAAAGAAAAAGTATAGAAGGTGACGGAAAAGGGCACAGAAAAAGGAAAAAACAAACCGGTAATAGGAGAAAAAAAGGAAACTAAAATTTTTGAAGTTATTTAAGTTTACTTAGATAACTTAAAAAGGAAAAGGAAAAAGGAAAGAAGAAAAAGAAAAAAAAGAACAGGAAAAAGGAAATAGCAAAAACCAGATTGGGGTAATGAGAGAGGGAGCAGGCAAAATAAATAGTAAAAATCGAAAAGGAAAAAGCAAAGTGGAAGGAAAACGGCAAATAGAAAAAAGTCAAAAGGAAAAAGGCAAAACGAGAAAGGCAAGAGAGCAGAAAAAATGGTAGAAGAATAGTAAAACGGTGGAAACGAAAAGAACTGCGACAAACAAAAGACGGGGGTTGTAGAAAATATAACTACTGATTACGTGAGGGAGATAAGAAAACCAAAAATGAAAATAAAACTGAAACTCTTCGACTTGGATCATAGTTGCAGTTGAAGTATGAAGCATAAAATAATATTATGTAAGACGGTAGAAGCCGAAATATTTGGTTTATAAACAACAGATACATTAATGGTCCTAGAATGCTATCTTAAGGTACTCCTGAGAAATTTTCGAACCAGCAACATAAAGATGCATAATTTCACAGCAATTTTTGCGGTGTTATAGATAATATTCAAATCATGGAGTAAAAATTTTCATCGTATTCAGAATATCTTGGGCGGCTCGCTTTTGCCTTTCTCGTTTGCGAGGGTGAAAAATACGGTTTTTCGAAATGCGAAAACCAACGATGCCGTGGTCTTGTTTTACATCAAATTACAGCCAAACCATGAAACCATTACCAATCAATTTTTCCTTTCTTTACACCGTATTAAAACGCAAATGAATGCAAGATACATAGATTCAGTGCCAACTGTCAGCATAAACTCGATCAATCATGCATACTGGAGAACCTGTTAGTTCGCTTCATCCTAGCGTGTTCGATCGACGGACCGAAGGTATTCCCAGCCGTCGTCCCTTAGATAATCGCGACGGGTTCTCTCACGGAAGGGCAATCAAACTGACATTTGCAAAGCGGCGCCCGTACATGTCATAAAATTCCAACATATTCCGAGGTATGCTACAACGGCGGCTAAGATCGTAAAATTCGCAACTGATTCATGCCGCACGACGTTCCGCCGATGCCAACCGATGACCCTCCCCGCGGAAAAGGGCATACGTTTATTCATACTGTGCATCGCACAAGAACGGTACCGGGAGTTTGTTCATGATTTACGATATTGAGTTGTAACCAACATACACCATTCATCGTTTTGGGGGTACTTGTATGCTGTACAAATGGGTGTTGTACAGTTTGGTATAGCACTATCGGTTTTCATCATTAAACCCGCCTTAGCGTGACCCCGGCATACTGTCTGGTCTAGTGTCGTGGACCGGCACTGTGAACCTCCGCGACGAAGATTGCAGATTCCTGCCGCTTATTTGCCTCATGCACGGGACGAACATGGGAGTTTGGATGAGCTTCATGAAAGTTTATGTACAAGATCGGATCACTGTGGAACATACGGATGAGAAGTGGTCTCGCGAAAGCATGTTTCTTTTTGTCAGTACTTCATGATAGCAGCAATTGAGATGTAAGATCAAGCGATATTATGACACACATAATTCATGCAGCCTGCGATTACTAAGTAAAGGTAAGCTGGAACATAACAGCAAAAATGTAGGACCGAGAGCCGAACCTAACGGAAGTGTTTTCCTGTTTTTACCATCAGCCGTTTACACCTGGCTGGTTTTACTGCTTCAAAAGTTGCAACGTCGACTGACCCACATTTGAACCAGTCAGCGCGAAAACATGACAGATTTTTTTTTTCTGTCCGGAACAAAAAACCTCTACCCATTTAAAGTCTTTCAAAACTTTGTGTCCACCTCCCATTCAATCGAAACAACCTGCCACGCGAAACGCCGGAGACTTTGCCGAACAAAGAGCGTTGATTAATGTTCAAATTAATTATACGGGAGCAGTTTTTCCCATCGATTCGCTTCACGCACTTGCCCGTGGTAGGACTTCCAAAACAGGAGCGAATTAATCAGTCACGTTCTGCAGTCCGAGTCGCGCGCTGGCCTTTGGTCGGAGACGAAATACCTTTTTACGATTAAGACGCAGGTGGTCTCGCAGTTCTGTTTTTTTATGCTAAGCTGTACAAACAGTGGGTTTTGGCGTTGAATAACTAATTTTCCGTTAACCTACTACTATATAGGTACCGCCTCAGCCTATCATAATTTATTATCGCCTTCATCACCACCGGTGCTGTGCTGTGCGGTCGCGAAACTGGTCCGCTACTGGCGATTGCAATGCGTCCGATGGTAAAAAAGGACTGGCTTTGCTAGATTGCAAAAAGACATTCAGTAATTGTCGAAGTAGAATCCTATTTTTTCCCTGTTTGCTTCTATCCGAGCTGAATGCATTTATTTAAGTCCAGTTTCAGTGTCACTGGGAACCATCAATTATCTCATCAATAAACAACCATTCTCCAGTTATTGCACGTTCACAATCGTTCTGGCCCGATCTGGGTGACCTTAATGCACTTCTGCAACAACATGAGCTGCCACTCTGAGAATTTATCATGACGATGATGAGAATGATGATAATGATGAAACTGCACTCTTACACAACGCTGGTGGTGGTCGATCAACGCAAAGCTTATTCATTCAAGCCACCACTGCAATGATGCGATTTCAATCGTTTAATGCAACGCCTTATAACTGGGCTTCCTTTTACTCCTTTTAGATCATCAATTAACCATAATGTACTGTAAAAACAAATTGCCTCCTGATGGACGGTTGCCGGGTCCTCTGCCAGAAATGATCCCATGCGATTAACGCAATAAGTGCCACACCATCCACGGGACCTTATTTTTCTGGTCGGAGGTCTTTCTTTAAATTGTTTTATTGAACGGTGCTGCTCCCATGCTAACGACGAAAACGACAACGACGACGACGACGTCGACGATGGTCGGTGCAATCCAAGAATGATCTGTTGGCTGATGATGGCAGCTGATCGGGGTAAATTGTGGAGTCATAAGTGTATCGTGAAAAGAGCTAATTATATTCCGTCAGCAGTAGCAATGAAAGGTAAACAAACAACCTGTACGATCGATCATAAATAAGTCCGTTATTGGTTGAAGAATTCAGAATTCTGGCGGTTATTATTTTTAAATTGGTAGTTTCGAAACGCGAAGACATCAAATTGCCGTGCTCTGTTCTGTGTTTGCGCTATTTTCCCGCTTTGCGTTTAAAAAGCCGTATCGAATGTTGCAAATAATTTTCGACAAAGCCGCCCAATTGGGTTCTAATTAAATTGATCATGTCAAAAAAATGCAGAATTTTTTTTTCTTAGTTTTCTTGCTATCCATTTTTTTTATATTTCTGTATAACTGAATTATTTTGGGAGGAAAATGATAAGAACTCGAACACGCCGCTCTATATTTTTGTTAACCTAATTATTTCCTTTCCAAATAATACACAATTATTTAAAATCTCACCTTACCGAAGCCCTACAGAAATTAAGTTCAGAGCATTTTCTCATTATCATCATCTGATTAGTCCCCCAATGTGCACCTTAGATTCAGCCCGAACCACCCGATTTACCGGCACCAATTGTATCGCCAAATTTATATGATGATCCAAAATTGGAAACTGGACCTATCACAGGGATGGACTGAGTCCACGGGTCCAATTATTGGAATACACTAATAAAAAAATACACCGTGCTTGGATTGACTAACTAACTAAGCTCGGCTCCGTTGTTGACCCCGACGTGATTTGAACACGCAACCTTCTGATCTGGAGTCAGACGCGCTACCATTGCGCCACGGAGTCTCGATGTGTAAAGCTGGATTACGGTTTGGTTTTCTTTGATAAATGGACTAGTTCGGTTTCAGGTCTAATACTGCGCTCTATGGTATTTTTATCTGTAACATAGGATTAATTAAAAATTTATACAAACATTTGGTTCGTGAGAAGCGAAGCGTAGCAATACGTTTCCAAACGAGCTTCCGTAGCTATTCCGATTCAACTCTCTTCCATATAGGGTACGGGAGGGTATTCCCAGCATGCTCCTAAATTCGGCATACATTATCTTTTTTTGCTGCGCTTTACCAAATAAAAACTTTGCCGCTATATAATAATACTGAAACGAATGTAGCACTCATACGCTTTAACCAGCAGCAATGGTGGTTTGGAAAACACACAATTATGATCACGTTTACTTATTCTAGAAACTAAACAGCTGTGAATATGGTATCACAGAACAATTCTACTTCTTTTTATCACGGAAATACACCAAAATTCCCTTCTGAGATGAAAATAAAAAATCAATTTTTGTTCACTAGCACTTGCAGCATTTTGTTTTTAATTTCAGCATATGGTGCTCTATTTACACTACTACCAATGTGTGAGGCAGTTACTCCTGAAACTATTCTATCGTGTTGACGTAGCTAGTATTTGAGTGACAACCACTTGCTTCTGGTGCTAATGTTCAAACGTGTAATCGACCTTCACGGATTTGAACCAAATTTTGCAGATTGTTCATTTTCGGTCAGAAAGTAAAAATCCAAAATTTGGTACGGATCGAACATTCGCTCGATTATGGGAGCGCCTCAATTTTTAAGGAAAATACCCGATTTTGTAAAAAACACTTATTTTCTTTTGCTTATATCTCCGGAAGTATTGGGTTTAGAAAGACACTATTTTCACATTTTCAAAGGAAATTTTTTTTAAACTCAATTTGAAAACTAAATTTACATTTTTCTCTCAATGAAGACAATTTTTTCTCAAAAATTTCAATTTCATCGTGTTCCGCAGATTTTTTTACATAAGAATCACTGATCGCCCCGAGGTATTCTTTGCCGATCCTGAGATACAGCATTTTAAAGCAAGCAATTCCCCATTTTTAATGTAAAACTAAGAGCAAAACATCTTTTTTTTGAATCAGTAATTCTTTACGCAATGTAAAAATACTTTGGCATTTCGGAAAGCATTTATACAGTATATAACATGGTTTTTCTTAACAGTGTTGTCAACTTTTCAGTTTCCCGCATGATTACATTACAGTTACATTAATTAAGGGAATATTTGTCTTCTAGCAACAATAGACGCAATTAACAAGGAAGCGGTAAGAGCTCATGTCTATTAGCGAGATGAAAAACAGTTTACAAGGCTATGATCAAACAACTAACGTATATTTTACGCCTTTTTGAAGTAACATTTCCTCATCTAGCGCTATAAACCAAACGAAAAACTGAAAAGCTGACAATACTGTTAAGATAAACTTAACCCGATATGGCAAAGTAGTTTTGCATTACGTAGAGAATCACTGCTTCAAAAAAAAGTTATTTTGCTTATAGTTTTACATAAAAAAATGGGGTATTGCTTGCTTAAAAATGCTGTATCTCAGGATTGGCAAAGAATACCTCGGGGCGATGAGTGATTCTTATGTAAAAAAATCTGCAAAATATGATGAAGTTGGAATTTTTGAGATCAAAATGTCTTCATTGAGAGAAAAAAGTAAATTTAGTTTTCAAATTGAGTTTAAAAATATTTGGCAGCACTAGTGCTTAAAAATAATATTTTTTTTTCGACTTCCTTGGGTAATTTTCTTTAAAAATGTGAAAATAGTGTCTTTCTAAGCCCAATACTTCCGGAGATATAAGCAAAAGAAAATAAGAGGTTTCGACAAAAAAGAGTATTTTCCTTAAAAATGGAGGTGCTCCCATTAATCGAGGGAATGTCCGATCGGCACCAAATTTTCGATTTTTGCTTTCTGACCGAAAACGAACAAGCTGGCGAAATTTGGTTCAAATTCGTGAAGGTCGATTACACGGGGCTCAGACACTTCGCGTGGAATGACCGTGGATATGCACCATTCAATGATACACTAGCGCCAGCAGCAAGCTGTTGCCACTGCAAAACTAGTTATCTTCAATGAGCCGGTATATACGCTATACCGACACATTATCCATCAGTCTCTCTTTTGATCTGTTTTTGAAAAGCATTTAATTCCTGTGCTGGCTATTTCGGCCGGTCGGATTAAAAAAACACAGACACCACTATAGAAAATGGTCTCAATTTAGCCGCAGCGACTTCATCATTTCTCGCGGCTATAACTTAAATTCAGTAGCGTTTTTGTAAGACCAAAATACACGCCGAACCCGAGCAGGAGCGAAGAGCAAAATAATATAAAAACAATATCAAACTGTGTTATAATAGTATATTTTATTATTGAATAGATATGGAGATACATTGATAACACACTTAGTTATTGAGTAGATATTTAAAACAGTGGTTGTAAGATGAATTTAATAACTGATTTTGTTATCATAAATTATTTTGGCCAGAAAATGACATTCGATATAACTTTTTTAAATTGATTAAAGAGATATTAGATTATAAATATTTTATAAAATGATTTTTTAATATCTCATATACTACTGCATTGTTATTCAATACCTTAATAATACTAAAATATGTTATTCTAAACTCTGGATGCAGTCATGTTATTGCTTTGTTATTCAAATAACATAAGTAGTTTTTATTTAAGGCCAAAAAGGAGTAAAACTTTGATATTATTTTTTGTTATTTTACCAACTATGTCAGCTATTTGCTCTTCGCTCCTGCTCGGGTATTCAGTAAATATTATATTCTATCAACTGGTATAAAAATCTTGTCTCGAATAAATATCGTTTCAACGTAATTCCTGAATATTGTTCAGGCTACCGCTTAATGGGCTGAAAATACCCTCCCGTACCCTAAATTTTGACTGTATCACAGTTGAATCCAAACTTTGCCATACTAGTTCTGCGTTCAGTCTCGGGTTTGTCAGGTTTTATCTGAATATGATTCAATTTTCTTTCTATTATGCTTTGATTTTGCTATTTACGACATGAACTCAATCTTTCACATTATTCAAAGGTCACACAGTGCAGTGCTTCTACAGTATAGTAAAGTACCTTGCCTATATCTCCAAAGTACAGTAGATATTTGTATAACGCGGTTAATTGGGGTCGCGTTATATAAGTACACGTAGCATATGGAAATTGTGTTGATTCGGGCTATATCCGAATCCGAATCCGAATCAAGTAGGGCTCGTGTGGGTATTTTCAGCCTACTAAGCGGTAGCCGGTGAATTACGTTGAAATTATGTTTATTCGAGACAAGATTTTTGTTCCAATTGGTTGGATAATATTTACTAAATATCTGAGTGCATTTCGGTCTTAATAAAACGCTATTAAATTTGAATTACAGTCGTGAGAAATGATGAGGTTGCTGCGATTAATTTAGGCCTATTTTTATTGTAGTGTCTGTGTGGTTTGAATTTCCGGCAGGCTGAACACGCCTGTATCGTACAAACCATAATAGTTATAAAGCAATCCTTCGAATAACTCAATCGGTGGTACTGCACGTGCGTCAACTGTAATCTGTTAGTTGCGCAATTAAAATACAGCTGATTTTTGGTATATTGTTGGGCTTATTGCCTAACAAATACCATCAATATCTATTTGAAGAAAACCTACAAATTGCGATGAGCAAACAGCACCACCCAAGGGTTTATTCGGTGGATTGCTGTATTATAACAGCAGATCAAAAGCAAAAGCAGATGGTTTATGTGTCGGTGTTTTTCATCAATATGGTTCAGGTATTCCGGCAATATAATCGATCATTGAAGATAGAAGGTTTTGCATTCGTTTCAGTATTGTTATATAGAGGCAAAGTTTTTATTTGGAGAAGCGCAGCAAAAGAAAAGGAATGTGGGCTGAATTTAGTAGCGTGCTGAAAATATCCTCCGTTATCTTATATATAAGTCCATCTTACAGTTGCTTTTAGTGAAACAAAGAAAATCGCGCCTTCCGGAGCTTCCGAAACATCCGTTCAATTTTCATTTCTGTGAAGTCATCTCATAGCTTCAAAATTCTTTCTAAAGTATCTGAAGCTTATTATTGGGCGTAATAGACCTTCAACTGGTTATGTATATGATTGACTGAAGTTTTTGGAGCGTCTTAGTAGAATACGAAACTTGGAAATTAAATAAAAAGAAAACTTATCCAATTTAAAAACTGTTTTAAAAAACTGACACCTGCATGTCGTAGGCGAAATACGTATCTGTCAAGAATAAAATATACATAGTAGAATTAAATTGGATAAGTTTTTTTTATTTAATTTCCAGGTGTATGTATGATGTTAACAGTGTGTCGATTTAATTTTAAAACGAAAATTTTCTTGCTTTCCTTGATTTTCCCTGACCAAGGCAATTTTTTCATGTTTTACGAACACATTGCTTGCTAGAAACAAATTGCCTCTGCTTCAACTTTTGCGAAGGAGATTGGAGGAAAGGAAACTGTCATCGCAAAACCAAAATATTCGTTAGGGGCCGGATCTGACGGTATTCTATCTTGCATCCTGAAAAAGTGTTCTCCTGTCTTCGCTAGAGCTCTTTCATTATTGTTCAATGCTTCAATCCAACAGTGTAAGTTCCCTACTCTATGTAAAGAATCAGTAATGTTTTTTGTATAAGAAGGGGATGTGATCGCGGGATCACATCGTTATGTTCCAGTTCCATAATCGTGAACGATGCTTTGTTCGCTAGCGGTGAACACTAAATTACCTCAGACCAGCAAGGTTTTTTTTCAAACGTTCAGTTTCCACGAATCTCGTCGATTTAATCTCATTTTGCCTGCGCAACATGTATGACGGGGTGCAAATTGATGAAGTATATACGAACCTGAAAGCAGCGTTTGATCGGGTGGATCACGGCACTCTCCCTGCCTAGACTGGAGAACCTGGGAGTTTCCGCACCGTACTGCAAGTGGTTACACTCGTACCTAACACATCGCAGGCTGAGTGTGAAGATCGGAGTTGAGTTTTTCAACTCGTTCAGCAACAACTCCGGCGTACCACAGGGAAGCAATCTTGGACTCCTATTTTTTTCTCTTTTTATAAATGAACTATCAGTTTTTTGGCTACCAGGCTGTCGGTCTTTTTACGCGGACGATGTAAGAATCTTTAAGATAATTAAAATGGACTCTGATTGCGTTGAATTGCAGTGCCTTGTGGAAAAAGTTGAAAATTGGTGCTCGAATATCACGCATACCGTCAGCATCTGAAAGTGCTTCGCAATCTCCTTTCACCGTAAAAATAAACTTATAGCTTTTAGCTACAACACGGTGGGACATTTGTTACAACGCTTTTGCAATATTCGTGATCTTGTTCTCGTCCTGGATAGCGCACTAGCTTTCCGTATACAGTACTATGACATTATATCCAGAGCCAATAAGCAACTTGGATTTATTTTTGAAATCGCTAAGGAGTTCCATGACCCGTGCCATTTTTGATTTTTGTACTATGTACTAATGAAATTTATTTTGGAATTCGGATCAGTGATCTGGCAACAAATTTGGATCGCTTGAATCGAAGCAGAATAGAAAAAAATTCTATGGTATGCTTTGCGCAGTATTCCATGGCACGATCGCAAAAACCTTCCACCATATGAGGAACGCTATTGTTTGCTTAATTAGGAGACCCTTAAAAAAATGTGCTCAATCGCTCAAACCACGTTCCTGGTTAGATTGCTATCAGGAGATATTGACTGCCATGCTCTTCTGAGTCAGCTAAATTTGTATGCTCCTGAACGACACCTCAGAGGTATACATTTCCTGCACCTTCAAGGACGGAATGCAAACTACGGACTGCATGATCCTATCCTATTTATGGAAATATGGTTCAGCGAATTCTACGGTTGGTTCGACTTCAACTTGACGGCTAATAACTTTCAATGATGACCCTCGCGTAGATGAACTTGTAATTATACAACTTTATGTATTTACTGTCGATGATTTTCATGTAAGGACGGTTTTTGAAGCCTTAGTGACTCTTCAACCAAGTGAGTGGTTTTACTTCATGTTCGGAGCGGCTCACGACAGCGTTTGACTCGGAGCAGACGGCTAAATTAAGAATCTCTTAATCACAATCTCTTTCTAACAAGTTAAGGAACCAGCAATTTTGTCGCCTATTTTCGAGTCGAAAATGAATGTACACACTTAAATAAAAGCACCGAGCTCGGCAAAATTTTGCCAAAATCTCAACAGCCGACCGTTCGGTAAAATGTTTTATGTTGCCAAACGTTACTAAAGATCCGTAAACGTCGGATACACACCATCGACATTTTTACCGAACGTTTGGCTGTTGAGATTTCGGCAAAATTTTGCCGAACTCGGTGCTATTTTTTAAGTGTGTAGACTTAAAATTATTTGACGCTATTAATAAGAGAAAAACTCCCAAATAACTAACTTATGCCTATTTTGAATATCAAAATTTATTATGTTGATTCTATGTTGAAAATGCATCTTTTCAATTAAAATACATTATTTAGTCATGAAAATGTCCGGAAGCTTCAGGTAGACGTGTTTAAACATACTTTCACTAACAATTCAGATAGAATTACGCATGCCCTTGATATTCAAAACGCTATATCTCCCAAGCTACCAATATTATTTTTTCTAGTTAAGTGATTCTAGTTAAGTTAAGTGAAGTGATGTAGAATTTTCTGGTGAACATGTTAAGCATATTTATTTGAAAATAAAATTGTGGGTGTTTTCGTTTTAAATTGCAAAAAAATGTATGATGGTGGCAAATTAGATAAGAACTGTTAACATCATTCAATTGCGCGGCCAAAAACCCATAGAAAAAGTATACTGGCATGTCTTCACATCAAACTGTTTCAGAGATATACAAATCAGAAAAATGACTTTGTTTTGAAAATATGCAAAAAAGGAAGTATCGCCACTGCCAGGGGGATTGATCAATCGGCGTAAAACTCTGGGAAATTGGTTGTGGGTAGTGTAAAAATCGGCACGAATTTTCTTATTCCGACTTTATTCCGGTCCGATTTGGCTCTGTTCCGGTTCCGGAACCTGAACAGAGCCAAATCGGACCGGATTATTAGTCTTTATAGTCGGAATAACAAAGTTCGTGCCGCCTTTTAACCGGACCGGACCGGACCGGAACCCGGACTTCAATTTTCGTTCCGATGTCGAATACTAGTTGTGGGGTCGGAATGATCAATTATGTCAACTTTGGTTGAAATCGCTGAATGGTCGGATCCAATTTTTCCAGTTTTTGTGTGCGTTTGAGATGGAATGACCCATATTTGGGATCTCTGGTTACCTCCGACAATAATACGAGTAAGGAGATTCAATGATGCGTTCAAGATAATAGTTGGGCCTACTTTTTCCTCCGCAAGATGCTTCGATCAAGGTTCTGGAAGGATGTGGTGCCGCACAAAGCTGACGATAGTCCAAATGCTACTGTATACGTGCCCTTGCCGCATTTGAACGAAAGGTATTGCGGACTATTTTTGGCGGAGTAGAAACGGATAACGGATAGTTATGTAGGCGTATGATCGACGAGTTGCAGGCACTACTTGGAGAGATTCGCATCGTATACCAGGAATAGAGAAGCACAACGAGCCAGATGGCTCGACCAGGTTGAGGCCGACTTGCTTGTGTCGAGACGCTCAAAGAATTGGCGACGCGTAGCCGTGAACCGAGTGCAGAAGAGAGAAATTCGTGATACGGCAAGAGCTACCCCGACTCTATGCCGGTAGAAGGAGAAGAAATATAAGAAGAAGAAGAAGAAGAAAAAGAAGTGGAAATTTCTGGGGTATGCCTTCCTCGGACCAATTCATTCGTGTTTTCTCCTTACAAAGGCCATTGTATGTTTTGGCGAAACATAGACGGGATTTGCGAGTAAGTAAAAATGAGGCCCAAACATCTTGCCGAAAGTAAACAACATGTTTGGGAACTGAACCTTAGTTCTCGGACTGGTTCTTCCTTTGCGTGTGGACTGTATCACGGAATTCGAAAATTAACCAAATCACCAAGAGGCGCCAATCGCTGTCGCCTGGTTAACCCGTGCGTAGAGTTGGATAGGAAAATTCACTTAAAGCACCGTTGAATCGCCAGGGATTTTTCTGTCGCCAAATCAGAACACGAGGCGTACAAAAACTACACTTTTACTTTATTTAAACATAACTAGCATATATTTTCTTGTAATTATAAATTGGAAGTAATTTCAGCGTCCTCGCTGTTTTACGGCAAAAATGGCCTGTTAGAGGTCTTAAGTTAAGGCAACCCTCGATCTGAGCTAGTAGTGTGCACATATCTGCAGTTGACACAACGTGGTCCCCGAGAACACGCACCAGGTGGGATTTCGCAGACTTGATTGCCGCTTCCCACAACCCACAAAATAATCAACTCCAGTTCTGGAGAACAGCCGCGCGGCGGTCACTCGAACTGCCGGTAATTCGCCCATCAGCTGCTGAACCGGCTGTGGTTTCGCTCGGAAACAACGCTGACATTGATGCACTACCTGGCGGGCTACAGCTCGGTCTCCCAGTGGCCAATACTTGAACCTAACTGCACTAATGAGTAACTGCTGACCGGCGTGTAGAAGCCTGCGCTGGTGATGCTCCAAAACCAATTTCGTAAACGGGTGTCTCGATGGAAGTACGACCGGATGTTTTGCTTCCTCACTATTCGTAGCATTAGCCAATCGTCCTCCAACTCGTATCAACCGATCGCCTAACATTTGTGGATTGAACCAGCGTAACAGTGAACTGCGCACTACTATAGAATCGCTTGATAAAGCCCCAGACACAATGCATACGGATTTTACGACGTTGCGGAAATTTGACAGAAAACCCTTGTAAAAACTGTCAAACTTTCCATTCGCCGCTGAAAACTTCTCGCTGCACTCGTCGAATTATCGCCTGCTCTGCCAATTTCAACTCCGTGGTTTTTAGAAATCCACTATTGCGCTTAGCCAGTCTCTCTCTTTTGAGGTGGTTCATTAGTCTGAGCCACCATGCAGTACTCCTTATCATTGCCGTAAATGATGAAAATTTTCTCACATACCAATAACCGTCTTCTGGCTGACTTAAACAGTGTGCCGCTGTACGACGAGCTTCTTTCGCTGTCTCCTCTGCAATCGGCTCAGTAATATCTTCCAGCCAGAGCTCCTTCTCAGCCTGAGCCAAGTGGGTCTTCCCACCATATTATGTTATTTTGTATTTGTTCAGGGTTGATTCCCCTTAAAATCAAGTTCGCAGGGTTTTTCGTGCCTAGAATGTACCGCCAGGTTTTGTTTTCGGTGAGTGTTTGAATCTTCGCCACACGATTAGCGACGAAGGTTGTCCATGTTGATGGTGCTGCCTTAATCCATCGTAGAACACAAGAAGAATCCGTCCAAAAAACTACCTATACGCCCATCTTGATTGCCTTGGTAACCTGGCTGGAAATTTCTCCGGGCCATCCAGGCCCCGCAAAACCCATGGAAAAACTTGCAAATTACCGCAACGTAGTAAAATCCATGTGCATTGTGCCTGGGTCTTCACTCGAAGTTGCGCTGCCGGAAGAGGACGAACTGGACGTAGCCCTTCTCGGGGACAGCCATTAGCAGTGTAACGGGGAGCTTCATCGAGCACGTGTGCCCAACCCCCAACGATAGGCAAAGTTAAGGAGGCCATTACGCACGTAAGGAACAATAAATCGGCTGCGAAAGATAGCATCCGAGCGGAGCTTATTAAAATGGGATCAGACAATTTGGCCACTTGTCTGCACCGGCTAATTGTTAGGATTTGGGAGACAGAACATCTACCAGAGGAGAGTAAAGATTCGGTTATCTGTCCGATCTACATGAAGGGCGACAAGTGGGACTGTGAGAACTCGTTCACAGATGTTCGTCGAGTATGTTTGACAGAACATATCTATGTTGGAGTCATTTGTGAGATTTTTTTTGTTTTTTTAATGATCCAACAGGTTTGTGAGAATTTATGGGCCGTGAATACAGAGTTCCCATGCATCATTTGTTCGTTGACTTGCAAGTCGCATATGATACCATCGACCGAAAAGAGCTATGGAAAATCATGGACGAGAACTGCTTCCCCAGGAAGATCCTCAAACCGATTAGACCTACGATGGATGGTACATAATGCTGTGTTCGGATTTCGGGTGGATTGCCGAGTTCATCACACAGAGGGCTTCATCAAGGTGATGCTCTCTCAGGCATCCTGTTCAACATAGCGCTACAAGGTGTAATGAATCGAGCGGATATCAACACGCGTGGCAAAGTTTTCAACAAATCCAGTCAATTCGTCTGCTTTGCCGATGACATGGATATTATCTACGGCGAACCCAGTATTCGAAAGGTGGCTAAAGCTGGATGGAAACGATGGCCATGGCATGTTGCAAGAATGCTGGACAACCACCCTGGAAATCCGGATGGCACCTAGGCGGAGAGCCATGGCAGCGGGGAAAGCGACTTCGACTGGCAGCCCCAACGATAGGCGAATAAAACCTTTATACAGTCTTAGAAACAAGTTGATCAATTTTTTATTATAATTTAAGCATAAATACCATAAATAACATCGTTGAGAGATCTCAATCTCAAGTCCCGGTGGATCTTTTGACTCCCAATCTGACCCTGGAAGACTTTCGAACCAGTTCGTTGGACGAACAAGAGCAGCTCAGCGAGCGATGGAAACCAAACTAATTAACGGACAATAATTTTCCTGTCATCTTTTCCAATGGCGGCTCTCAAAATCGAAGAATAACTTTCCAAAATAGCCTCGGCAATAAACTGAGGGACAAAAAAAAAGCGAGTAAAAATCAGAAACATGCACTTAATTTGCGGAAGAGATCCAAAATTACATCACTCCGCCGAGTCTCGGCCCCGTACAGGAAAACGGTCGAGGCCAGATCAGGGCGGTCTGTGCGAACAATTGGCGGGAATTCCTCCGTACAACGGTGTTCGGGATATGACAATTGGACCACCCTGACGGGGGCACATGGCTCCGCTTGAGGCAGCCTGGCTCCACATATCACAGCGTCATCATCGCCTGCATTGTCATCCATCAGGCTGGCCGGCCAGAACACCATGATGGCTTGTGGTGCATACATGGTTTCATGCATGATGAGGTACTGTGATGCGCAAAATGTGTGTACAATAAAAAGAGAGAGAGAAAAAAAACATCACAACTTGCAATTCGATACTGTGACCATCTGTCACTTTCTGAATTCGCGGTCGCTGTTGTCCGCTGGAATCTACGGAGTGACGGCGGCGGGGTTGAACGTTGCGACAAACGGAGATTCGATGAGATTCTGTTCAGGGTCTGAGATTTTTATTATTGATTCCTTACACGCGATCGGTCCGATCAATTCGTCCCGCTCTGCACGCCGCGCTAGAACCGGGCAACGTTCGAATCGGGACAGATTGGCAACTAATTATATTCGGTCTGTAGTTATCACCATTCTTGCGGTCTTTTACCCTTCAATCGCTGGTTCCTCCTCTATTTATTTCTCTGACGTTGCTTTGATATTTTTAATTGCATCATAACACATGAGAAGATCCAAAACTTGTGTATCATCTGTATCGTTTCGTTGCTGCGCTGAAAGTTGATACATGTTCGAAAACATTCAACATTTTTCCGACATATCAGTGTCAGTGTACACACGATGGTAGGTTTTGATCAAAATTTCGTCCGAGACGTGCATCTTTGACGAGGACGGGTTTGTGATCACCGTTACAATTGAAATAAAAATTTATTGCTAATATATTAGCTTGCTAGTGGAACCCACGACATTTTCTAAATAAAGTCTATAGACTATCGATGGGGTTTTTTATAGTATAACCGAGCACGTTCACACTACTAAATTTATCATGAACTGGTCAGGGTCCCGTTTGCCCGTCATGAGTCATTTATGAAATCGAAAAAGACACCATCGGGCAGAAGCATGTCAAAAGTGTTTATTGGTTATACCATCGCATAAATATAGCGCACAATAAAGCTACAATACCAATAAATAACCTCCCAATAGGCGCAATACGCAGCAGCGGTCCTCCAGTTGGCCTCTTCGTGCGCAAAGCAGTCCTTTCCCAGAGCTGAAAGTCCGTCGAGCCACAGTCTCCATTCACACAGATGATTCTCATGCAGCATCGCCACTCATCTGCTCGGTTGCCTACGTGATGTGGCTACATTAGATCGGTGTAGAGTTCACTGATGTTGTTTGGAAATAATGCTGTGATATAAATATTTTATTGCCATACTGTCTATATAGCTCACCCGGACAGGGATCACGGCAAAATGCAGTTGATTTTGCCGCTAGCATTCCGTTCGTTCTGACCAAATTGAACAGTTTTCCATCATCACCACAACCAACGCCGAGCACGACGAATGATCTTTTCCGCCCGTGTGACGCAACAAATAGTCCATTCCATCCTCTCACTTTACTGTTGCTATTTTTATTATTATTATATTCTATAATTTGAAGACAAATATCTTAATAAAAAATAATGTTTCCATACCCTTTAGTCGTTTAGTGAATACACAATTGTGACAGTCATTATTGAATTGTCTTCTGTACCATTCCAGCGCGGCGGCATGGGAATTAGCTGCGGCTACACCTGTCAATGCGAACAACTGCATTCGCGTCGCGGCATTGCAGATTATTACTCCTAGATCGCCATAAAATATCGCTGGCACCTGCAAGCGTTCCGTTCCATATTCAGTTCCGATAACATCTAGGTTCCCAGACCTTGACGATAAGTGTCACACTACAACGATACTACTAGACAGCTCCTCAGGGGGGCACGTTCTTCGGTGGCATTTGCATGCATATTCACCACCACCGGAGTGCAAGTGCACATGACAATTAGGCTTCAACTAATTAGGCCACGAAAACTAGGTAATAGCATGCAATAGCAACTGGAGATGTACGCGTGCAGTGAAATTTAATGCATTATCGTTTATTTGAATGCAGCAGAAACAATTTTCCTGCGTTATTCACATTTCCGGAAACAACGTTTAGCATGTATATAGTATCGAATTGCACAAAATTACCGTACAGAGCAGCTTACAAACACATCACATCAATTACCGGAACTTTACACATTGGAATTGAATCGCAAAAAATGCTGTAAACATATTGAAATTATGGACATATGTTGAAAGATTAAACCGTTAAACCACCAAGATTCCTAATTAATTAATCATCTCCAGATGAGTGAACTGATGCGATATCAAAATGGAAAAGGATTTTTTTGACGACTCAATAAGGATGGTTTGTAGATAAGGTGCATGTGAGTATTTTCGGCCTATTTAATGGTAGCCTGAACAATATTTATGAATTACGTAGAAACTATATTTATTCGAGACAAAATTTTCATACCAATTGGTTGGATAACATTTTCTGAATATCTGAGTGCATTTTGGTCTTAATAAAACGGTCTTAATAAAGCCGTGAGAAATGATGAGATTGCTGTACTAACTGACCCGACAAAATTCGTATTGCCACAAATTAAACTGTGTTGTACATAAATCATGAATCTCGGATGACCTTAGTCACAATCTCGAGTTTTGCAAGTTTCTGAGGAGTTCATGGGTGTTTTAATATACAAATTTTCCTCATAGTAAAGTAGAAAACAACTCCCCCCATTGCTTAGCCTGATAAAATAAAGCAGATAGCATTTACATATTCGCCATCATTACAAACCATTTCCCCGAATACCATTTTGCGGAACACCAATTCTCGTTTGACCATAACGCGGAATTAAGGAGTTTCGCAGAATACCATTTCGCGAAAATCCTTACGCGGGATGTACCATTTCACGGAAATTTTTTTCGTAGAAAGTATCATTTCGCAGGGGTGACCCAACTGAAGGAAAGCAATAGAGGTCAGTAGATCTAGGAAAATAAATAAACCTAGATAGAGTTCATCTCTACGGGGGGCGAAATTGCGAAATTTTATAACAATCAATGTTGCTGAAGACAATAAAGCTCTACAAAGCACATGAAAGAAGTTATGAGGTTTTGTCCGAGCGCCGGGTCAATCTGCCCCGCTGTACAACGGTCCGTTTACCGATTCTGCGCCGAAAGAAATATGGTCCTCCAGTACCGTCGGTCCTGGGCTGCCGTTCTCCAATTCCTACGAACACCAGCTGAAGCTGCAAGCTACGGGACTTCAGCTTTCTACGTAATCCGTAGATCACGTTTGCCTTTCGTAATGTACTCTCCAAGGCAATGTTGAATAGCAGGTTAGAGAGTGCATCCCCTTGCTTGTCCATAAAACGTCACGAAAGCAGCTGAGGTCTCACCCGCTATTCTAAAGCATGATTTGGATCCGTCCAGCGTCGCACGAATCAGCGTAACTAATTTCGTCGGAAAACCATGTTCTAGCATTATCTGCCACAGCTCATTTCGTTTAACTGAAGCGTACGCCGCTTTAAAATCCACAAACAGATGGTGTGTCTGCAAGTTGTACTCCCGGAACTTGTCTAGCAACTGACGCAGGGTAAATATCTGATCCGTCGTGGAGCGACCCTCACGAAGACCGGCTTGGTACTCGCCGACGAAGGACTCCGCTAGCGGTCTCAGTCTGCAGAACAGGGTACGGGAAAGCACCTTGTAGGCAGAATTGAGCAATGTAATTCCTCGATAGTTTTTACACTCCAGTCGATGTCCCTTTTTGAAAATTGGGCAAATGAGGCCATCCCAGATCCTGACAATGATCCGGTGGATTGCTTCGTACAGCCGCTCGCTCCCCGCTTTTAGAAGTTCAGCCGGGATACCGTCGCTCCCAGCAGCCCTACCGTTTTTCAGCTCACTGATTGCCTCCTCCTGTGTTGGTTGCTCCACAGCTTGACCATCGCTTACAATTCATATCCTCTTCCTGCTGATCTCCGCATTTATCTGTCCATTCAACAGTGTCTGGATGTGCTCCTTCCACCTGGCTGCTACCAACGTTTTGTCGGTAAGCAGATTGCCAGCACTATCATTGCACATCACAGGCATGACAAAATTCCTGCATCTCACCGTTTTATAGTAACTCCGTGTATCGTTGCTGGCGTATTGCTCCTCTGCGCCGGCGAGCGCGTGCTCCTCGAACTCGCGTTTCTTTAGACGATGGATTCTTTTTTCCGCAGCTCTAGTCTCTCTGTACCTCTCTCTGTTTTGACTCGTTGCCGCAGTGAGCATGCGACTCCTGGCCTGGTTCTTTTCATCTGTCACTCTCTCACACTCTCAACCATTCTTTTCAACTCAAAATGACGTCTTTCCGTCACATGATCTATCGTATGGAATCATTGCCTCTCAGTAGAGAAACGATTCATCGTATTGGATCGTATTGGACACCACTGTTGGGACAAACTTAAAGTTGATTCCGAAATACCGAGAACTTTATCGGATTCATCGCATTGGTGAGGTCTCACCAGCTATTCTGACGCATGATTTTAACCCTCGCCAGCGTCGCATAAATCAGCGCAATTAGTTTCGTCGGTAAGCCACGTCCTAACATTATTCGCCACAGCTTATTTTGTTTGATTGAATCGTACGTCGCTTTAAAGTTCACAAGTGATGATAAGTCTGTAAGTTGTACTTCCGGAATTAGCCTAGTAACCGACGTAACGTAAATTTGTGACCTTTTTTTTTAAAAAAAATAGAGCAAATGAGGCCATCCAACCGCCCCTTCAGCATTTGTTTTTCCTCCCAGATCCTGACAACGATTCAGTCGATTGATTCGTACAGCCGCTCGCTCCCTGCTTCTAGAAGTTCAGTTGGGATACCGTTCTTCTCAGCAGCCTTATCGTTTGTCAGCTCACTTAGGCAATTCTTAACCTCCTTCTATGTTGGTGGCTCCACAGTTTGACCACCGGTCACAATTCTTATCCTGTTCCTGCTGATCTTCAACAGCGTCTGGAAGTGCTCCCTCTACCTGGGTACTACTACCGTTTTGTCAGTAAGCAGGTAGGTACCTGGAAATTGAATAAAAGGCACTGAGGAAGCCTGCAAGTCGTAGGCGAAATACGTATCTGTGGTAAAATCCTTATAGAATCGAAAACTACTGAACCGATCGGCGTGAAAATTTGCATGTAGGGGATTTTGGGGCCGGGGAAGGTTCTTATGATGGAAAGAAACCCCTTCCCCACTAAGAGGGGGGGGGGGGGGCTGCCATTCAAATGAAACACAAATTTTTTGCATAACTAGAGAACTAACCAATCAAATCGAACCAAATTTGGCATGTGGGGGTTTTGAAGGCAAGAATCTTTTCTATGATGAAACAGGACCCCTTCCCTTTTAAGGACGGGGGGTTCTCATTCACATGAAATACAGTGGACCCCCGTTCGTTTGAACGATTCCTCATGCAAACAAACGGGGTTACTTCTTAATTTGAACAACTGGCCACCCTAAATATGCTGAAACTCGCATGAACTGGCCGCCCTGCTCTTTGTTATTCTTTTGATGGTTTGATTTTGTTGGCAGTTGCAAGCAGCGAATAATTCATTCTCCGATCGGATTTCTATCATAATCGTTGGGAAAACGGAATGTGAAACAGATTAAAAGTTTATGTGTATTGTGTGCATAAGCAAATGATGTCATGTTGAGAATGACATTTGAACCATTTTTAATTTGCACGTCGTGCAAACCAACGGGGTTCAAATTAAAAAGTGTTCAGATTAAAGACGGTCAGATGAATGGGGCCCACGGTACAAATTTCCTCATAACTCTAGAACTAATCAAGCAAATGGATCCAAATTTAGCATGTGGGTGTTTTTGGAGGCAATTTTTTTTCTATGGTGAGTTGAGACCCCTCCCCTCTATAGGAGGGGAATTATGACCCCTCCCACCTATAAGAGGGGGGGTTCCCATACATATGCAATACAAATTACCTCATAATTCGAGAACTAATCAAGCAAATGGAACCTTTGGCACGTGGGGGATTTATTTTATGATGGTTTGAGACCCCTCACCCCTGTGATAGTGGGGGCGGACTCTCATACAAATGAAACGGAAATTTTTGTGTAACTTAAAAACTATTCGAATTCGAGAAATTTTAGACTCTTCCTTAAAACATTAGTCAATAACAAGACCACTAGAAACTACCTATAGTAACACTAGATGATTCAGGGCTAGACGGCCACAGGCCACGAGTGTTATTAGCGACCTGCCGTCGGAAGCGCTGGCCAATGCGGGGGGTAGCACCCAGGATTTATGTACAGCACAGTTTCATTATTGGAAATACGAAGTTTGTCGGATCAGCTAGTAAATTATAAAAAGCAGAAATTAATATATGAAACCGAACCTTGAACAGAAAGTTGATAAAATTAAAAATAAAAAGTATTAAATTTGTATTCTAAGAGTAAATAGACTGAAAAACATATTTTAAATTTGAGCTCTAACCTATTGAACGCAACAGCAATAAAATAAAAGAAAAGAAGGCAAATTATATTAAGTTAGTATTGCCTAAGCATAAATTAATATTTTTTGCCACATCTTTTCAGTGCTGGTTTTTTCAGCCACAATGTTGCTGAGGGCGATAATAATGCGTATGATTATTATGCCACAGTATTATGCCTTTTTTACGACCCCAACCCACAGACGGTGTTGGTAAACAAGAATTATTTCATGTTTCAACGAAACTAAGTGATATGGTGTGCATAATAAGTGTAATAAAAAATTAATAGAAAAATAATTATTATGCATACAGTAAAGTTTTGCATGCACAACGTTAATTTTTATCATCTGCATACTCCACGTCGTAAAATAAAATTATTAGTATTATTTTTTTATTACAGCTCTCATCGAGCTGATCCGTTCCCATAGGCACCAGATGTGATCAGCTTATGATCCGCTTCTGATGGCTGTTTCAGCCAATTGTATACTGGACCACTGCCGGCTATTCGGTTTGCATACAGTGTACAAATTCACTTTTACTTTTCATCATTTTCCACGAACCGGTAAACGATTCCAACGCCAGCTGTTGATCCCATAACTGCAGTAGATCGCCACGTGACAGACGATTATTCTTGTACGAAATACGAAACGATCGAGGATGAAGGGTATGACATTCGAATTTTGGTAGCAAGTCAGTATTTTAAAGTTTTGCACTTTGACAAGGACTGTAAGTATGTTTATGTTGCCGTCCACACTTCATTGGTGCCGAATCGTGAAAGCGAAAACGAATGGCGAGACCGAACTATCAAATTAAAAGCTCATTCATCCTTTTAATAAAATTAACAACCATCATCAGCCGGTGCAGCGAATAGAATATAGCAGAGCCCCCCGTCGGAGCAGAGCATTCCCAGCATGCAAAATTGGTTGATGCGGAAGGGTGCCAAGTGTTGAAGTTGAAGAGCGTAGTTTTCGTGCTGTCGACAATGATCGTCGCTATTTAGGCAAGTTGTTATTATAATTTATATCAGCAAACAAATAAAACTTTACACCGGCCCTGCTGACCGGTTGTTATCGTTGGTAAAACCACCTCTGGAGCTCCTGCAACCAGCAACGTGGACCCCTAAAGGGTGGGCACGATAAACAAACTAGTCACGAGACCAGACTAAATGCAGTGCATCGCAGTGACATGCAAACGAGCAGGTTGCAACCTGGGCTAATGGTAACTACAGTGGTGTCTCGCGCAGGGTGCTAAAACATAGTCCAAGGCTGATAGACAAATGTTATGGCACGATGCAGTGGGATGCTCTTCTTCTGGTGACTCTGCTGCGCTGCACGAATGCAGCTTGATGTAGAATTAAGTTTTATCTGCAGCTTGAAAGATAATTTGTTTACGTGAACATAATGCTTCGGTGACGAAATGCTGACGAGCATATCATCATAGTTGCATCATTTTGTGTCAAATTTCCTCCGCAAAATTACGTTGTAACAATTTACTCATAATTTATTTTTCTATTTTTATTGGTTTTTACATTTTTTAATACTTTTCGCTTCTGTATTATTGTGTTTCTTTCTTCTCTACATATATTCCTCTCACGCATATTCCTATATCTTTTTTTTGTTAGATTATAGTCACTTTAACAGCTTATGTCATTCGTGACTTCTGCGGGGCTGGGATTTGAACCCGGGTCCTCGGCGTGAATGCTAACCACTACGCCGGGACTGACCACTCCTATATCTTTTATTCACATATTCTCTTTATATTTTTATTCTATATGCGCTTTACACTTATTTTTCTCTTAACGCTTTCTTCCTTTACTACTATTAAATATTATCGGTTGCTCTTCCTCTTTCTTAAACTAGTATTTACAAAAGTTTTCTATTTCCAAATCAAGAAGAAAGTTAGGATAAAATTTTATTTATTTCTATTGAAGTCAGCTCTGGAGGAGATATTCTAATCTAATCTAATCTAATCTCACACAAACGCAGCCAATTCTTGAAAGCATCCTGGAAAATGACGATTATTTGAATCAATCATTTTTCTTGTCATCGGCCAAGCCAGCTGCCCAGCATGTACCGCAGAGAGAATTCCAAGGAATCAAGAGGAACCAGATACAATACCTAAGTACATTAAGGTGAAATTAGTCGTCATCGATTCTGCCAATTTCAAAAGCAGTTTTTTTGTTTGAAATAAAAACTTTGTTCATGAAAATATATTCGCTGTGTTCAGATTGGCAAGAAGAATGCAGTATTTCTATAAACAGAACCCTGCTTTGGGCCCAAAAACTGCTTCCGAAATTGGACTCTCCGACGAAAAGTGAATGACTGCTAATTTTCCGTTAAACTCTTTGAAATCAAAGGGGAAGGAAGAAAGCGTGGACTTCCCGTACCAAGCGCTTCCCATATAGATAATGATTTATTTACAACCGTTGGGAGTATCTTTGCTAATAAAGGATAAGTGATACTTCGGACCCTCGGGGTTGTACTAATGGCATTAGGACCAGAAGCCAGGCTGCAATTGGCCAAGGATATAGCGCCTTATTTTGCTCTCTGGAAATAAATTAGTCTAGCATAAATATTAGTTTAAATAATATAACAATTGAAAATAAAGTTGTATGCTTCAATGGTTGCCTAAAACTACAGTTGAAAAGTTAGGAACTGATAATTACACGACCCCGCAGCTCCTAGCTTGGCTACTCAATTATGTAAGTTGAAGTATTTCCAGGTATGGCCTCGTGGAGGCGCTAGGTGGGGGTTGGGATGGCTAAAGCTATGTTGGGCGCCTAGCCTAGGAAAACCTAGTTGCCTTCTCCATTTTATACCCTGAAGTCAGCTCTGGAGGAGATAAGGTACAAAGTTTGTAAAAATATTTTTTGTAGGCTTTTTGTTACGCTTTAACCCATTTTCTACCAGCGTTGCGAAAATGCAACGCACCCTTCTCTCGATTCTAGAGAACGCTATGCTTGAGATATCAACTTGGACCCTAAGAAACGAAGAAAGATTGAGAAAAAATCTAATCGACCTGTTGTTGCTCAAAGCTTAGATTTTACATATAACCAAATTATAGCCGTGTTAACATAACAGGTTTTGCTAATTTTCAGTCAGCTCAAACTAGTAACTTTGCCCTCGGATGGCCAAGGCGAAACCGGTGTAAGCGGGAACGTTAATGACAGTATTTCTGGATTCGAATCTAATATTCTAACCTCTCCGAAATGATGAAGCTATGTAAAAACTGCATACCAACCCCCCCCCCTTTCCCGCCTCCCCGTAAGTCCTTGCGTTTGCACTTTTTCAACGGGACGTTGGTTGCGGGACGTAGGGACAAAATTAAAGATACATCTCTGCGGTTGTTCTTTGTTTTTCTGAAAGTTTCAGCTGCCTGCAAATTTTTGTTTAATAGGTTAAAGAAAGATATAAAAAAAATCTTTGTCTTTTCAGATAAACTTTCGAACTTTTCGCTGAATACCTCTCATCATTTTCTGCACAGTGACATTGTCAACTGTATTTGCCATATTTTTCCACCACGTTGTCATATCAGATGGTTTTTGATTGTCTTGCCTCACTTCTGCAAATTTCCATTGATGCATTGGCGATTGTGGATTCATACATTTTTCAATAAAATTACCATTATACTCCTTATACTATTCTATGATAACTCGTCTGCAATGGTCGTCTGACTTGGTCGGGTCGGAAATTTATGGAACCTGAATTAATAGTAAAATTATTTTTTGAAGTGTCTTCCTTGTAAGGTTGTCCGTTCATACTTGCTCCGGGAATGCCTTTGTTTTCCTTCCACAACTACATATGCCTTGTCAAATCATCAACTTGCAAGCGAATTTCTTCGAAAACGAAAGATAAATCTGAACTTACTTAAACTTAAACTTAAAACTTGCTAAACTTAAACTTTAGCAAGGTAATATGTTTGACCCGGGGTTTGTCCAAAGACCATTTTTTACGTATGATTCATCGTCCATCAAAATATAGTCGTTACTTGGTCAGAACTTGGTCGTCCAGGTTCCTTGCACGATTTTTGGCAACCAGATCCTATTTCAGCGTCCTATTGGGATGTTTGCTGGTATGATTAGTGATGCCAGGTTTTGCCGAAGAAAAATCCGTAGTTTTATTATCTATGCTATTATCACAGTAGAAAGGGTTATCTTCTATCTATATATATATATAGAAGTGAGCGTGAGTATGTTTGTATGTTTGTATGTATATTCCACCATAACTTCAGAACGCCTTGACCGATCTCCACCCAACTTGGCACACATATTCCTTGATATAAGGGAATCAGTACTGGGGGGTTGATAAGAGGGGGGACATAACTCTGAAATACCCGTTTATCTTGCATTTGGAACGATAGTAGTTGTACAAGTTGTTTTATTTCTGAAAGGGGGAATGGGGTGGCCATTAAAAAAAGGGAGGTTCAAAAACGTAAATAGGCTTTGCGTCGATTTACAGGGATTACCGAGAAGAAGACAGATTTACAAGTGGTTGGGGGACAACGTGAGAGGAACTGACAAAGGGAGTAGACATATTCAAACGAAAAAAAGGGTTTTGTTTCTTGCATTATGAGAGATTTCGTTACAAAAACAAATGTACAAGTGACTGAGTGACAAAGAGGCCTCGAGTGAGATCGGGTAATCAGCTGGTAATTTATAAAATCCGAGCAAATTTTAAATTAAATTTTTGATTTGAATGCAGGGATGATTCGATCACTTTGAATCAATTTTAAGTTATTTAAGAGTGCAGTCTTAATCAAGCAAACAATTTTTGTTTCGAAAATTTGTAGAACTAGTTATTATGTACACGTCAAATTCTCTGGCAATGCTTTTCTAGCTGAGAATTATTTAATGAGAGTGAGAGAAAAGCGAATTACCACTAACTCTTTTTCATGCAATGATTTGATCGCTAGTGATGTCAATCAAAAACGAATACCTCGCATTTTACTCATCGCGATTAGTAGCTATGATTTATCAATTTTGGAAAACAGGCAAAAGCGCTATCGGATATTGAATTATACCGTCAAAAAAACATGTACCTAACATTTATGTTGGTTTTTCAGTTCGACTAGCACCTGAGATACTTCAAGTATCATACCTGGAATATACATTTTTGCTACAAAATACATAAATGCACTTCAAAACATTAACGTTCTTCTACACCCAGAGGACTTTTAATCTCATAAAATTATTTTAACATGCTATTCATAATTTTTCAACATTCACGTAGAGTGCAGCATAAATCTTTTTTTTTCGTGACAATGACAAGCTCAAAGGATCAAATTTTGAACAGTAGCTGACGATATTTTTATTATCAGCCTTCATCGTTAGTCACACAAGAAGAAGGTGTATTATTTTTCATAGCTTCGAACTTTCGAGGCATCAATTAATAATAATAATATTGCACCAGGTTTGCATTTCATTGAAACTAAATCTTGAAACCATTTTGTTTGTCCGAGTGCCGCTTGAAGTTACTGGTTGTGTATGGCGTTGCAAGTATATGTTGACGTTTGACAAGTTCATAATTATTATATGTGATAGGAATAACGTTTTATATTTGAACGAGCAATATTTCTTTTGTAATTTACCAAAAAATATATTTGTTTACGTTTCATCGCAAAATACATTCTCGGTTGGATGACAGCGATTAACGATGATTAGCGATGAGTGTGAGACAGAGATACCGAGCGAGTATTTTCGAGCGTAATCAATTCATATTTTGCTCTCCAGCTTTTGCGTCGGCGATTCATCGCGAGCAATCAGGATACGGTTGAGTTGCCAGTTGATAAGATTTAAATCGCTGATGAGCAGGTGATGAGCCTTCATCGTGATGAAAAATTGCAACATTGATAGTATCTTTAGGAACATTTCTTGGTATAACAAGCCCCTTCTTGTGAGAGAAATCTTTGGGAGATTCGTTCCTTAAAAGTGAGATACGAAATTTATTTTCTCGTATATTCGAGATACAGGTTTAGTACTTTCAGCAAAGTTGTAGTAAATATCAATACAAACAACTTTGTCAAAGACACCATACTTGTATCTGTTCATGGAAATTGTATATGAAGCGTTATTCATGGACAGACCCTTCAAAACAGTTTTTAAACCCTGAGTTATTCTGGTTAACTTTTACGTGTTCATAGTGTTCTAGAAAGTTGTTTATCTTGCTAAAATCAACGTTTTTGTAGAACATTATTATACGTGATTTTCTGAAGTTTCGGAGATATTGAGTAGTTTTGATGAAAAATGGTACTACTGTGAGCTTAAATATTTCCCAAGGTGGCAAATGGTGGCAGATCAAACAACTCGTACTGAAAAGTATAACAAAAAAATGTGTTGCTTATTTTATTTTTTGTTTGAGTAAAGTTAATTGTTAACTGCTTATCAATTCGTGTTTTCTAATTAAATAGACTAAAATCCGAAGTACATTTTAAATGTTCGATAAACATGACTGTAAAGGATTTTTAAAACAACTGTTACTTTTGAGGATACAAACAGATACAGTCAATTGACACTTGATTTTAAAGGTTTTACCTTTGTTATACTATAACAAAGGTTTAGGAATTGGTCGAAAAACACGAAATTGATCCGAGGCCCGGAGGGCCGAGCCACATATACCAATCGACAGGGTTCGACGAACTGAGCAATGTCTGTGTGTGTGTGCGTGTGTATGTGTGTATGTATGTGCGGAGCGCAACTTTTCTATCGCCTGTTTCTCGGAGATGGCTGAACCGATTTGTTCGCTATTACTTTTGTTTGAAAGGTATTATTGCCTAGTATATCACTATTGAATTGTTTCGAGGTCCGACATTTCGTTTAAAAGTTATAAGTAAAAAAGTAAAAATTACGTGACACGATTTTCTCCGTACCCAAATGACCGATTTCAACGATCTTGGTATCGAATGAAAGCTCTTGTTAACACTAAATTTTTCGGATAAATTTTATTGAAAACAAACAATCAGTTTAAAAGTTATGCTTAAAAAACCTGTTTTGACAAGGTAATAATTATCGCCTGTTTCTTAGAAATGACTAAAGCGATTTAGACGCTATTAGTCTCATTTGACAGGTAACATAACCTAATAGATCACTATTGATTTGTTTTTTGATTGGACGTTTAATTTGAGAGTTATGATCAATTGAATACAACACATTAAAATTTACAATAATTTATAACGATTTCATCTAAGATGATTTATCTAGTTTGAATTATTTTGGCATCAAATTAGAGATTTTAATGCTACAAATATATCTGCAAAATTTCAGAAGAATCGGTTTTGCCGATCAAAAGATATTAACCCTCCAACACTCGCGCCGACTTTTGTAATTCGGTTACTCGTGCGCACAATGGTCCAAAGCCAAAAAGACATGCGCATTAGAATTTTGACTGGGAAAACTTGGTTTTAGGTTTATGGAACCTTCGGAAGAATTTCTTGAAATTGAAAGTTCTATCGTCTGGTGCAATTTAAATTTTGATTAATCCCCCTATAAGTGAAATAAAAAAATTATTTTTCTTCAGTTTCAATATAACACATTGATGTGTTCTGCAAAGTTTTAGAACATATTATTACAAGAAATTTTGTTGAATACAGTAACCTTCTATCTATTAAGCGAAGAGAGAAAAATCTTATTCATTGTATATGAATTTGTAAGATCAGTTTTTTCTATTTTAGCTCTTTTTGTAATTGTTGCATTCTTTTTTCATGTATTACAAAATTGTATAAATAGTAAAAATACACAACTTTGATGAATATAGTATACCTCTATGTTTGTTTGTTTAGGTACTGTAGAACTTTGATTAAAAAAAAGCCTTAATTTTGACCCCGAATGACTCGATGTTGCTGCATACAGACACCATTTTTACATATGAAGAAACGAGAGAAACTTCCAGGGCCAATCGCGGTACAACTCACATGCTGATTGCTTCGTTTCTGTGATGTCAGTTTATGCTGATCTATTTGCCCAACAATTTAAAGTATTAATGCATAATTATGACATTTTGCTCATAACAAGGTAATTGAAGAACATACGTTAGTTAAGCAGAGATTTGTAACTTTATAACAATATGGCATTCAAAAACCTACACGTGTTGTACAAAATGCAACAGCGTGAGTAATCGAAGGTTAATAGAAATTGATGAAATTTATTCAAGAAAACTTTATTGATGTCAATCAAAAATAATGGCGTTACAGAAATTTATGCGTAGTTCAAAAACCTATGAACTAGGCTTTCACTACGCAATGTATATGTTAAAGAATAATATTTCCTCTTATAACTTGCTTTTACTTGCACTTACTCAAATTAGAAACAACCAGCTTACCCTTACTCAGTAATTTCATGAAAAAAGGATCTATCAAAATTTATAGGTGCTGCTATTTTGTTCAAATTTTGTAAACTTATTAAATTTCCAAAAATTTAATGAAAACCAACGCACCACGCAACGTCCCAAGTAACAATTTCAGGCTGATCAAACGCTTTTATAGCTGATTTTATTCAACCTGTGGCTGATCTATGGTTTAGGTTTAGAAATGAAAACCTTTTTTCAGCTCTTAAACATCTAAATCTGGTGATTTTATCAAGCTTCAGGCTAATTAATAGCTGCTTTCGAAGCTGCAATGAAGCTTAATAGAAACTTTTTTGCACTTTTAAATAGCCAATTTGCGCAATGCTGTCAATTCTATTTTAAGAACGAGAAATAGTTTTGCAATCTACTTTTCCAGTCGCTTAATCAACGCTTCATCAACCTTTATGCAGCCAAAAAAAAATCTATTTTTAAATTTAAAAATATGGAACGCGTCATTTTTATTACGCCGTCAACGCGATATTTTTAGTCTCGGATAACTTTAATTCGTACAAGTAAGCTAGCTAATTAAAAATGCATGTTTTTTTCCGGGAATTGAACCCGCCATCTTTTGATCCATAAGCACTCACCGTATGATCCGCCCCATTTGCATCTGCAGAACAAACAGTGAGAATATCTTTACACCTGAAGCCTAGCCCGTCTAGCGTGCAGCAGTCGATAATGTCGATAACTGACAAACTTTTGCTGTCAGCCGAATTGCGAAATTCTATGATCTGACAGTATGTGTGCTGTGAGCCGAAAGAAAACTTGGTAGAAGTTTGTAAAGCCACTTTAACACCCTTAAGCAGACTTAAAGTAGTTTGAGAGCTGTGAGCCTAATGAAAGCTTCCACTCTACATTTTAACACCTTTCAGCAGCCGTAAAACGGTTTGATGTTTATGGCTGTTTAGAAGCAGATTGTTTAGCAAAAAAATCCGCTATTAAGCTTTTTTATCAGCTTTTGGGAGAGAACTGGTTTGAAAAACTTAAAGTAGCTTACACATCGCTTATTTAAACACCATTTGAGCGCTTACTTTATGCAGCTTTGATCGCCTTAAACCCACCCGTAAACAGCCATTGCTCTTGCAATTCAGCTACCATTGTTACTTGGGGTTAACCAATAGATGAATTATGTTTCGAAGACGTGTCGATTTCTATCTCAAATAGCAAGTAAGACCGTATAACAAAGGTTCCTTTCACCACTAGGTGGATTAAATCGGGTTTTTTGTTGTATTTTTAAGTAGGAGTTGTTTGGTCTGCCACCATTTGCCATCTTGGGAAATATTTAAGCTCAAAGTAGTACTATTTTTCATCAGAAATGCTCAAAATCTCCGAAACTGCAGAAAATCACGTATAATAATGTTCTACAAAAACGTTGATTTTAGCAAGATAAACAACTTTTGACCAGAATAAGTCTGGGTTTAAAACCTGTTTTAAAGAGTTTGTCCACGAAAAGCGCTTCATAGATAATTTCCATGAAGAGATACAAGTATGGCGTCTTTGACAAAGTTGTTTGCATTAATATTTACTACAACTTTGCCGAAAGTACCAAACCTGTATCTCGAATGTACGAGAAAATAAATTTCTTATCTCACTTTTAAGGGATTAATCACCCTAAGACACATTCCAAGCGCATCTATCCCATGAGAGCAAATTTTGAAAGTAGTAATATTAAAAATATTTGTATGTAGTATGTTCAAACATACTATAAAGCTTACAAAAATCCTGAATTGTCATATTGTTTATTGACAATTCATGCTAAAATGCACCTTACAAGTGGGAGGTTAACAATATAGATTTTTTCATCATTTAGGCAAGGCTGCAATTAATTCTCTGTCAATAGTTTTAAGCCAAAATAATTTAAAACTGTATATCTGAATGTATGTATGTATGAATGTATGTACTGTATGTTGCTGAATAAAGTTTTGCTTTTGCAGCCAAGTGAACGTTCATCTGGTTACCAATAAAAGGGCACAAAGAAGAACTTTTTTCCTAGTATCTTTTGCTTTCATTTAACCATTTACGGTCTACAGCACTTTTGTTAGTATGATTGTTTCCCTTAATATAAAAGTGTCAAAAGTTAGTCATCACTTACTGTGACAAAAAAAACTTTTTTTGTGTTAGGAAATATAGACATACATTCTTCGGCAAAGTTATAAATAGTGTAAAAAAACAACTTTGCTGAAGAAATAAAATTTTTGTCTTTATCGAGTGGTGAACTATAGAGCATATTCTTTGAAACGAAAAATTAGTTTTTCGTACTTAGCTTTTGTTCGTTGCATTTTACAAGAATACATTGTTCTAGGCAATTATTGAAGCACTCAAAACACACGTTTTTGCAGAAGGCTTCAAATCTCTTGGACCTTTACTTGCTGAGTTATCGCATATTCAAGCTTTAAATTTCCACAGTTTCACGAGCCTATGGGGTGAAATGGGGCAAGTGGATTTTTGAAATCAGTGCTTCACCTTAAAGCTTAGGTCGAGTACTACAAACTTGTATAGACGCCGCTTGTGCCCAACCACGAGAGTACGGCAAGCATACGTTTTATGTGTTTCGCGTTCGCTATAGGCTCGATACACGTCCATTTTTTATGTTGGTACTTGGTAGATAGACACATGGTTTCTTCGGCAAAGTTATAGAAAATATAAAGGTAAACATCTTTGCTAAAGAAATGGCAGTTATATCTGTATCGAGTGCAATGCAATGTGCCATTTTCGTTGGAAATTCTTTAAAAATAAGTTTTTCATACTTAGCTTATTTTGACGTAGGACTACGTCTTTGTTTATTATCTGGGACTGGGTAGCACTTTGTGAAAACGAAAATATAAGTGTAACATTGGAATGAAAGATTTCAAATACTAATAAATACTAAACTACTGAACGAAACTGAACAATTTATGTGTCGTTGGAAAGATAAAATGATCAGCAATTTTATCGAGGCATATGGGGGTTTTAGAAGGTAGGATTTTTTTCTTTGGTGTATTGAGACCCCTTCGCTTTCTAAGAGGGGGGGGCTTCCATACAAATGAAATACTTTATAAATCTAGAACTAATCTTTATAAATCTAGAACTAATCAAGCAACTGGAACCAAATTTGGCATGTAGGGGTTTCAGAAGGCAAGATTTTTTTCTATGGTAAACTCAGACCCCTCCCATCTTTAGGAGGAGGCGCTCCCATACGAATAATATACAAATTTCCTCATAATTCGAGAACTAGTTAATCAAAAGAAACCAAATTTAGCATGTGGGGGGTTTTAGAGGAGAGAATTTTTTCTATGGTGTACTGAGACCTCTTCCCCTTCTAAGAGGGGGGGCTTCCATACAAATGAAATGTAAATTTCTTCATAACTCTAGAACTAATCAAGCAAATGGAACCAAATTTGGCATATGGGGGTTTTAGAAGGTAGGATTTTTTTCTTTGGTGTATTGAGACCCCTTCTTCTTCTAAGAGAAGGGGCTCCCATACAAATGAAATACAAATTTCTTCATAAATCTAGAACTAATCAAGCAAATTGAACCAAATTTGGCATGCGGGGGCTTATGGAGGCATGAATTTATTTTATGATGGTTTGAGACCCCTCACCCCTGTGGTAGGAGGATAAGGATTGTCATTCAAATAAAACAGAAATTTTTATTTTTATTTTTTTTTATTTTTTTTTTATTTTTTTTAAATTTTTATCATATTTAATACAATAATCTGTGGGTTGGTCATTCATTACTATTTCAACCTATATGATGCATACAAGTGATTTTTAAAAGAAATCTTGTATGTCTCAGTGGCTGCGGGCGCTGTGCTTATGAACCCCCGTTCACATATTTTCAAAGCCACCATTGCATTCAATGAAAAATTGAATCTGAATATTTCGCTCTTCTCTTTTAAACATTCACTTAAACAATGGCACTCATAGATTCTTATAAACATACATATGCCAGTAATTCAGTTTACATTAGTCTTTGACCTAATGATCTGATATAGTCCTACGTCACCCTTTTGTACAACCCTTAGGGCTGTATATCTTGTAGTTTTTTTTATTGATTAAAGAGATTTTAAATTCATTCATCTCTAGGTTCTTAGCTTATGTTGGTTGCATTTTACAAGAATATATGGTTCTAGGCGATTATTGAAGGGCTCAAAACACATGTTTTTGCAGGAGGTTGCAAACCTTTAGGGCCTTTACTTACAAAGTTATCGCTAATAAAACTGTATTTTTCCTTTACTTCACAAACCATTCCTGTTTGAATGCAAGTTTAACTGACATTTGTGCTTGACTTGAAGGTTATGTTAGTATAAAGTGTTTGTTAGTTCCGCTGAAAAGTGTAAATTAATTTCATTGTGTACTGTTTTCTGATATACTAGAGTTTCTTATTGCACTGATAAATCACCCTTCATTCGACCTCGTTATGTGTCATTCTTTATCGCATAGGTTGCTCTTGATTGTATTTGATGGAAATTGATACTTTTTTGCATCAAATCAGTGCATGATACATTTTAAATTTTCCCAAAATTATTCAAGGACGCATACTTTTGACTTTCGACATTCGCCTTTTGTTTTTGGTTTTTCGTATTTCTTTCATTTTTCGTCTTTTGTCTTCAATTTCTTGTGTTTTTGCAATGCGTACTCCGTCGCCTGTTCCCGTCATTTTCTTGTCGTTTTATTGCTTTTTAATTTGATTATAGTCACTTTAACACCTTGGGCCATTCGTGATTTTTGCGTGGCTAGGATCCAAATCTGAGTTCTCTTTTCAGTGATAATTAGTCATTTTTTATCATATTTTGTGGTATTTTTGGTTTTATGATATCGTCGTTTGTCTCTTTTTCGGCATTTATTATCGCTGTTGTGCTGTCTTTTAACTGTCTCTTTATTGTCTTTTTTCCATCTACAGTATTTTGTCATTTTGTATTGCTGCTGTAGAATACCATTTGTTGTTTTTTGGCTTTTTTAAGCGTCTTTCAACCGTATTCTTGTCCTCTTGTCTTTCTTTCCGCAGACTTGTCTTCAATTCTTCGTCATATCTTTTTGCTGGCTGTCCCGACCAGGAGCGAAGAGCAAAACAATATCAAAACTATATCAAACTAAAGTATAATAATATATTTTGTTATTCAATAGGTATGGAAATACATTGATAACACATTTTGTTATTAAGTAGGTACCTACTTAAAACATTGTTAGTGAGATGAGTTTAATAACTGATTTTGTTATCATATCTTATTGTGACCTTAAAATGACATTCGATATGTTTCATAAAATTTCTTTTTATTGATTAAAGAAATTTTTAATTATAAATATTTTATAAAATGATTTTTTAAAATGTCATATGCTACTACATTTGTTATTCAATACCTTAATAATACTAAAATATGTTATTTCAAACTCTGAATACAGTCATGTTATTGCTTTGTTATTCAAAGGAACAAAATTTTGATATTATTTTTTGTTATTTTACCAACTATGTCAGCCAAGACAAGAGCAAATTTTGATATGAGTTATTCGATTTCCATAACACATTTTGATCTTAATTTGCTTTTCGCTCCTGCTCGGGGTTTACTGTCTGATCGTTGTCTTTTTGTCGTTAATTTGCTGTTTTTTCGTCATCTTTTTACATTCTTATCATTGTCTATTCGTCTCGTCATATTATCGTTGCTTTTTTGGTGCTTTTTCTTTGTATTTTTGTCATCTTTTTGTTGTTTTTTCTTCTTGTTCGGTCTTATTATCATCTCTCTGTCGTATTTTTATCGTCTTTTCATAATCTTTTTGCCATCTTTCCATTGTATTTTCGTCATTTTTTGGCATTTATTGTCGCTTGTTTACGGCCCCTTCTGGCCACTTTTCGTTGTACTTGATAACGATGACGAGAGTGAGAAGAAAATAGTGGATTACCTTAAGGAAACAGGACTATACAAACAGTTGTACATAGAAGACAAAAGCCTTCAACAGACACGAATGCCCCGAAAAGTGTAAACGAACATCATCTCTTGTTTTGTTTGTTGTCAAGACAAATAAATGTTGTTTATTTCTTGTCTTTTCGTTGTTTTTTTGTCGTCTTTCTAACATACATGTCTCTTTTTCATTTTTTGTCGCAGTTTTGGCGTCTTTTCGTCGTCTTTTTATGATGTTTTCAAGTTATTTCCGTTCCATTTTTGATGTGTTTTTGATAACTTTACATCGTATTTTGTTATCGTTTTATCACTATTCAATCAACTTTGCTGGCCTAACAACCTAACCAGTCGTTGCATGTTCGAATCTCGACTGGGCGGTGCCGCTACAGAGTTAACAGGATCTTTGCACTAGCCCCGTAATTTTCTTGTACTCTAATAACCGGCTGCGAAGTCTGTCGATAAAGAAGAGTCAAGTTCTGAAGGACGTTTATACCCATCGCTTTGCTTTGCTTCATCGCTTTTCAAAGTCTTAAATGTCCAAGAGTTTTTACTAATTATCGCGAAAAAAGTGTACGTAGAACAAATATTTCCGCTACTTGGTTATAAAGAACCACCTTATTCGCTTGATTTTGGGGTACTATCGCCTACAGAATTAGGAACCTGTCAAAATGTGGAAAGAAATAGAAAAGATTTGCAAGAAAAGAAAGCCTTTTTGCCGCACTGCAACCAGAAAAATATCAGTAATGTCTCTAAATGTAAATATAATACTGTGACATTCTGGTGTTTATTGAATATTAGAGGATTTACCTTGAATATGTAATGTGTGCTAATGACACATCATTTGGGTAGGTGCCGGTAGCGTGCAACTGGCACAGAGAGAAAGCGTCGGGGGTCGGTTACCAGCTTTCCGCGTAAATGAGATGAGTAGTCATCAGTTTGTATTAGATGATGAACTGCAGAACTTCACATTGGCGATCTTTTGGCCAAATTGAACCTTCGGTGTGATTTTAAAGGTTAAATTACCATTAGATAGATTTTACCGTATATTATAATTGAGCTGGAGAGAGGGCCATGGCCAATTCTCGTTAAAGTTGAGTTGGCGAGAGGGCCGTCTAGGGATGCTGCAGTAACTTATAAAGAAGCGGTCAAATATTAACTGGAACCGACTTTACTATGTCTTTTATCAATATGTCCCGCGTCCGCATACCTCGTGAGCCATCCAGTTTCAGAATATCAACAATAATTACTCTATTTAGGATGCGTTGAAAATTTGTTAGAGCATGGTCACACTTATTTAAAATCACAAGAGATGCTTTCAGAGCGTGAATGAGAACTTGTACCACCACTTTTAAATTGTGTAGCCAGATATAAATAAAAAATCCGTTTGATTTCATTTTTTTGCTTTTAAATAAAATTAAGAGCACAATTTTTTGTAATACCGTCTGTCAAAGCGACGGATTAACGAAGTCATTAGCGGGGCTACGGAAAATTAGTATCTTCAGCGACAGCTGCTGGATAGTTTCTTATTTATAACACAATATAATGCTCGTTGGAAGCAAATAATTTTGCACCACTTGTCCAACTGTCAGCCCCAATGGAAATAACTCTCAAAGTGGAAAATGAACGGGGTTAAAAGGGCAAAATAAAAAATAATAATTTTGCCTACACTTGAGCCAATCGCTAAATGGTTGATGTTTTCCCACCTTTTCTGTGCACTAGCTGAATCGCTAGCGCCACTCATAATTTATTCTACATCGACGGCCGGCGACGGTGCAACAGCAGCAGCGGTACGAAAATGGATTCAATCTAAAAACAATTGCATCTGCGGTTACTTTGAAGGTCAACCAGTTCGTTAAACGTTGTCCTTCCCTAAAAAAATAGTTGCCGTATACACGATCCGACCAGACACGTGAACTGACCTGACCGACCGACCGGTCGACCATATGTTCCATCGCGATCCTAGTTCTTGCACGCCTAACTTGTTAATGTATGCTACCCACGGCAGTTTCGGCCCAGCATAGCTTCATGCGCACGGGGTAGCAAGTAGCCGTCGCGCTGCCGCCGAGAGGAACGAGATTTTCGCAACATATGTCCTATAGCTCGCATCGGAGAACGTGACTTCACTCACTACCGAGTGCCGCGGAAGAGTTGCAAAACATAATAACATTTTTTTTCCTTCACCAACTTTTCGTTCTGTTCGTTCGAACCCCCTGGTAAAGGAAAGGGTTCCACTGCTGTATGGTAGCCTTAATATTTAATTCTTGAAATGCATTCACTTCTACAGCAGCGAATCAGTGATGGTAGATGATCTCCCATAGTGGAAAGACGTTCAGTCCAGAGTTATGCATAGGATCTTAACTATTGTAAACAAGGAAATAATAAGAATAGTATAAATTAAGATACCCCCTTAGTTCGCGCCAGTCAGGCAAGTGAAACAACTCACATCGCGTCACGTATTTACTCTATTGCAACGGAAAGGTGCACTACACTTGACTATTTATGCCAATGAGGGGTCATGAAACAGCTGGAACGCACTGTTGAAGCTCTTGTTTATGGCTTGTATCAAGGTCTTCCACGTGACGACAGCTGACAGTTTGCTAGGATAGCTGGGTGAACGTTTGGCCTGCAGCATCGGACCGCCGGCCGCGGCCGTAAAGATCGATCGCACTCCTCTGATGAGAAGCTATTAAAACATGGTCTAGGATATCAGCTGGCTATGGTTTGCAGCTGCCCGTGAATGCACGGTCCAGAACTAACCCTTCCACTGAGCCGTATCGTTCTCGAGCGACCAACAACAACGGTTGCATAATGAGTTAAACACCGTAGCAGGGGTCACAGAAAAAAGCCGACCAGCATCCATTTGCGGCCATGCGTGGCACATCAAATCTGTGCAGCGTATTCATTATCGAGCGCTCCGGAAGGATTAAACCAGTAAAATAATGGAAAAGGGGTCACGCGGTGGTCCGGCACTAATCGCAGTCACGGCCTGTTTCTTGCCATTCGCGATATTTTCTAGCCCGCTGGTCCGTCCCAATGCCTGCCGTCCTGCCGACCATAATCAGCTGGTTATTTCATTATGTAATTGCGTATTATGTGGAATCTGGAAAACGCAAAAAAAATCAACCCTTATGCTAATTGAGACAATAAGAGAATAAATGGAGTGCCGCCGAAAATTTAATATTTTTACTGTTCTGCTCTACCACTGTCCGTTTTCAGAATATACACCATGTGAAGTATGAGATTGTTAAAAAAACTGCTAAAAATTCCAAGCGATTCACTAACTAAATCAAATATTGTCCTTCAACATCGTCGACAATAATAATTTTAATTAATTTTCTGCTTGTTACAACAGTAATTCACTTATTGATTACTAATAATTACCGGTAAGACGGTAATACATTATATTGTTGATAATTGAAGAACTCAACAGATTAATTAACTCAAACTTGAGCTGAAATTCCTGCTGAAAGCTGAACCGCCAAATGATGCGGTTGTTACAACTTACTACACACTGTCACATTGTTGATTATGATTAGACTGACACATGGTGCTACTAGAAACCGAGGAATCGTCCGCATCATCCAAAAGTTTCACAGGAAGCAGTTGTTATTAGTGGAAAGGATTTGATCTGGATCCACCGAGGTAGGTGGTGCGATCATTGTTATTCGACCTGACTAGAGATGCTACTCGTGTCACCTCTCTTACGTACCTTTTTCCCTTGAAATGGCTGCTGAAGTCATAAATTAGTTAATTGTTAAGAAAAACTACAAGGTTTACAGCCCTAAGGGTTGTACGAAAGGGTGACGAAGGCCTATGTTAACATTATATTGTAATATTTTGATAACATGTTTTACTCGATGAAGTATTCCTTTATGTTAGATTATTAGAGCAAGGACTAATACTGCAGTCTGTATCTGGCATGTGCATGTTCATAAGTATCTATCGCCTCCAGCTTGGTTTATTAAAACAGTGATCAGATGCGCTGCGGAAACCGCTCATGAGGTTCAGATCTTCGTTCGTTTCTTGGTTCGTTGGTGATTGAATTAACCAAAATTCCGTCCCGGAAGGCACATTTATTATGACATTCGAGCTCCTAGTAAATGTTTCAAGATAAATGTGAATATCATCCATCAATTAGCTTTGGTGGCCTTCAGCATCAAGTAATAATTGAAGATAAAATTGAATTTGCTTTCAGCTGCAAATATCTCTTCGATGTATCAGCAACAGCAAAAATTGTTTTAGGGAATTTTACAGTGTTATAGCTTAGTAGTTTGAAGGGAGCGCCACAAAAGTAACATATATTTGGCGTTTTAGGTACGATAAACTAAACATTTTTACAAGAAAGTTAATTTGCAATTATAAATACGAATTGCAAATTACGAAAAAATTTATTTAACCTTCATTTAATTTGTTGGTGGCCCTAAAAAGGGCCATTGATTACAAATAACATCAAAACCAAACTGAAGTTCATGGAGCATCTTAGTAGAATACGAATACGTTTTCTTTTTATTTAATTTCCAGATCAAAGCCAAAGCAAGTTCAGCGCAAATATCGGATGTCGGCAATCAGACGGGTGGTCCGTCGTTGTATGTTCGAATCTCGACTTGGAAAGGCTGAATAACAAATAGTTGAATTCCAAATGGCAGAATTTCGACAACTATCACAGAAGGGCGAAATTGTGTTTGGGGCGAATCACGAAAGGGCGAATCTCGTCGAAAACTATTTTCTCGAATAATATTAATGAAAATGATGTTTTTGAAGCAGGGCATTGTCCCCAGTTGTGGAACGGCCCCGGTTGTGAAACACCTGTAATTTTCAACGGATTTCAGCAGATCTTGTCACGCCCGGTCCGCCCACCAGCATATACTTCATGTTGTTCATGTATTTATCTTCCACCCAATCTTTTCTGCTTCCTGTTTAAGCCTAGTGTTCAGATTTTCCACCTGCTTCAAATGCTTTGCAGACAAAATTCGCGTCATCAGCAAAGTAGATAAATTGACTGGAACTATTAAAAATCGTGACCCGTCGATCTCCGCTCGTCTTGAAACGCTTCCGAGCAGAATGTTGACTAGCAGACAGGAAAGACTATCTTCTTGCATCCCCCGGTGTCCCCTGTGAGATTCGAATGGATCCAACAATCCATCCGAATTTTTCACACAGCACTCGATCCCATCCACTAGCTATCATAGCTTCTCCGGGAAGCCGTTTTCGTGCAGCTCTTTTCGGTTAACACTATTATATGCGGCTTTGAAATCAATGAACAGCTGTTGCGTGGAGATTTGAAATGTGCAGCTCTTTTATAGAATATGCCGCAAGGTGAAGATTTGATCTGCTGTAGAGCAACCCTCCATGAAGCCGGCCTGATAACTTCCCACGAATCTTTTGGCTATTGGCGACAGTCGATGGAAGATGGCTTGAAAAGCACTTTTTAGATAAGGGAAATAACCCCCGCTTTCCACTCCTTCGGTAGTCGTTGTGTATTCTAAAGCTTAACAATCAATTGACGCATAAGAATGATGGTCGATCGACAACCGAAAGGTGGAAGCGGAACTTCGATGAAATCCTTTTAATGGTGCCCAGGTAGAGAACCATGTGCGATAAACCCGAAGATAGGCAAAGTTTTTTTTTGTAAGATTATAGTCACTTTGACCAGAATGGGTCATTGGGTTGACTTCTGTAGGGTTGAGATTTGAACCCGGGTCCTCGGCGTGAGGGGCGTGAATGCGCGAACCACTACGCCGGGACTGACTCCTTGATAGGCAAAGTTATAAAAGCCATTAAGCAGCTGAAGAATAATAAATCGGTCGGAAGGATGGCATTGGAGTGGAACTGATTAAGAAGCCCGAGAGAGCTATTTACTTGTCTACCCATTCAGCATTTTCATATGTATATTAAGGTTACAAATGAGATTCATTAACCGGTATGTATCTAACGAAGTCGTATTCTATGCACAAAACCTGCTTATCTGTACCATTTTGGAGGCGATATGCGATATGGAGCGATATTTTGGAGCGATATGAGCATACGCACTGAGCGATACACTTATATAGGTATTTCTATACGATAAGAACCGATTAAGTGCGACCAGCTTCACCCATCTACACAACTTTGTGCTGAAAATCGTATGTTTGTCAGCTACTATCATTATAAACGATGGATTATCAACTTGTGCGCTCTTTATTAGGCTTTATTTACGATTCCGAATTTGTTAAGAGATATTTACGATAATTTTCGTGCAATGATATACGAGCTGGTGCTGGCTGGGTACACTGGCAGATTGTAAGAATTGTGGATACCGGATGAGCGAATGGATGGTATCATAAAAAAGGCAACTGGCAACTGGCTAAACTGTGAAAATTTTCGTACGATCACAGTTTTCAACAGTGATGGTAAAAACTCAAAATCTTAAAACTCATCAAAAATCTAAATCAACTGTGAATCAGGTCAGCCTGATCCTATGCTAAAACTCACACATATTTCTTCCCGCTTGATCACATTCTGCTTTGCTTCAACTGCTACCCGGAGCTATGCACATATACATACAAATTCCTTGTTGAACAGCATAGGCATTCTCTGGTGCGATACATAGCTGTGAATGAGCGTGAGGGAATATATCTCTAAATAAATCGCAAAGTTAAACTAAAACGCACATTTAAATTACATGTTTAGCTAAATCTTATTAGGCTTGGTACTTTCTAGTTAAGAAAATGTCGATTCTCGCGAAAGAAAAATGTAAATTCCACAAATATGTTTGCCATCTTAATTCATGAATGTGTGTTGCATTTTTCGCTGCTGATGTTTTCTTTGACGGTAGATTCTCTTTTGTTCTTTGGTTTGTTGAATGAAATGCAAGCTGTGGAAGAATTAAGCAAAATGCTCTCAGCTGAATTTGGTTCACATCGCATAGCAACAGAGACTATGCGGAAAAAATGGCGTCACCCGAAAAGCAACGTCGCGAATTTATTTTGAGCAAACATCTGGAAAATCCTCAATTCTCTCATCATGAATGGTGAGACTTACGTCAAGGCGGACTTCCGGCAGCTTCCGGGGCTACTGTACTTCAGCGCCCAGCACAAGTTTGATGTTCCGGAGGAAGTAAGGATGCAAAACCTTACATAGAGTGCCAAGAAGTATATGATTAGGTCAAGAAATACATCATGTGGCAAACGGAGTCCGCCGTTCGTGATTACCGTAAACGGGCAGATCTATCTCGAGGAGTGTTTACAGAAGCATCTGCCTTCTCTGTCGAAGCAACACGAGGGCCCCACGATCTTCTGGCCGGATCTATCTTCGTGCCAGTTTTCAAAAACCCATCGAAAAATACTAGGCTATTATGAAGCAGACACTGTGGAAGCATCCCAAGGAGGTCAAGTCTGAGGAAGACATGAAGAAAAAGTGGATTTTCGTACAGATGAAGATGCAGCTAGGTTGTAAAAAATTTTTTGAGTGGAATTTAGCGTAAGGGGCGAGCATACGGTTATGGTATTGTAGTTGAATGTAACAAATATGCCAAAAGCTTACTAATGGGTTATGTTTTGTTGTCTAAAAGTTTCAAAAGGATCGGTCAATTAGGTAATTTTCTACAGCGTTTCTTCCGTGGTGCAATTTGATTTGGGACACCCTTTATTGCAAAATGGGGTTCCTAATCTGAAAGGGCCAGTGGTCCCCCTTCGGCTCCCAGTTCGCCCTTGCTCTTCAGTTCTTCGAAAGGTACAGTGGTGCTTACGAGCAAATTTTGCGACGACAGTTCCGTGATCCAAATTTTTAATCGTTAGTCCATTTTCATCGTCTGAGTCCTGCGATTGTTTTAGTGGTGGTGACTTGCTTCTTTTAACGAAGGTGGTAAATTTTACATGAGTGTTAGTAAGCTCTCCAAAATTCTGTTTTGGTGTTTGTTCGACTATGTTGACATTGCGATATGAATGTTAGCACTCACTCAACTCCGCCAGTGAGGGACCTTTGCCGATGAACTAACACGCGTGGCTCCACAAAAAGAGTGAACAAGTGATGGGAAAATTGGATCGGGACCCGAACTGTCTGTCACAAGCCAGGATAAAGGAGGAGTGTTGAGATTTGTCTTTCGGTGTGCAATGCTGGACCATGGCAAACATGTGATGGATCCATCTAGATCTGCACACCGAGTCTCTTCCGCGGCAAATCTTATAAAAAAAACTTTTGCTCTCAATGTAGCAAGCAACATTGCAGCATGCTGCACTGTGAGTGAAGTGCAGAAGAGGACCCCAATCCTCGGTGTAACGCGACCCGTGCCTAAGGATGAATGCTTGGGGGGGTCTAATTAAGTCTCCCAAGGTCAAACGGAGCCTGTATGGTACCAGGGCACCCCGTGCAGTAAATTGCTCCCTCTGTTCTAAGCTGGTAAAGAACAGTTGATTCTTTCATCCAGCAAATTAAAACTATTAAGATGGAAAAAATTAATAAAAATTCTAATTTAAATGTAATTAACAAATCAAGTGGGGGATCAGCGCTTAGGAGTGAGCCTGACATCGATAAGACCGAAGACGAAACTGGCGATGCTGATATAATCAGTCAAATCCCAGGATCCAGTGGTGTCAACGGTGCAGGACTAAACCCAAAACAGCCCGGTCGTACCACAAATCATATAAAACAACAAAGAAAAAATATTAAGTTTGTCCAGGTGAATCTTCATCATGCAAAGGGAGCAACTGCTGTACTTTGTAGAAGATTCACAGAAAGCAACCTGGATGTAGCACTGATCCAGGAGCCGTGGACCTATAAAGGTAGGATACAAGGAATTCCTACAAAGTCGTGTAAATTGATTTATGCCGAAGGTGAGCTCTCGCCAAGAGCTGCCATTTTGGTAAGTGAAAACATAAAAAGTTTTCCAATCACAGAATTGATTACAAAAGATCTCACAGCAATAATGATGGAGGTTCTAACGACCCACGGCAAGACTGAAATTTGCGTAGCATCGGCATATTTTCCAGGAGACGTGGGTGAAATACCTCCATCAGAAGTTGTAAATTTGGTTTCTTATTGCAAGAAACAAAACAAAACATTTTTAATTGGATGTGATGCAAACGCCCACCACACTGTTTGGGCTAGCACAGATACCAATAACAGAGGTGAACTCCTTTTAGACTTTATATCATCAAATGATATAGATATATGCAATAAAGGGGAAAAGCCAACTTTTGTAAACGCAATAAGGCAAGAAGTACTTGACTTAACACTATGCAGTCCAACGATGACTGATAATATAAAAAACTGGCACGTATCGAACGAAGAATCCTTGTCCGATCACAAGCAAATCATATTTGATTACGAAGCTAATCAGCAACTTAAGGAAATTATAAGAGACCCCAGGAAAACAAACTGGGATCAGTATAATTTGAAATTGAAGGTTGGAGTCAAGAATTTGAAAGGTTGCTCAAGGACATGTGAAGAACTTGAGGACAACTCAAAACAACTTTCAAACCTGATCCAACAAGCTTATCACGAAAGCTGTCCTGCAAAGGAACGCTCTACGAATAGAGATGTACCTTGGTGGAACAAAACTTTGGAGAAACTTAGGAAGAAAACTCGGAAATTATTTAACCGGGCTAAACGAACACAACAGTGGGAGGAGTATAAACAAACTCTCACTGCCTATAATAGGAAAATACGAAGATCAAAGAGGATTCACTGGAGGCACACATGTGAAAACATTGAAAATACTCCAGCAACCGCTAGATTGCAGAAAATCCTCGCTAAAGATCATTCTAATGGGTTAGGTACATTGAAAAAAGAGGACGGCTCTTTTACTAACTCAACTAAGGAAACATTAGAATTAATGATGAGAACACATTTTCCCTGTTCAATCATTAATACATGCGGAGACCAAAGTGCACCGGCATTGAGAACTGTAAATCTTGAAACCAGGACAGACATTCACGAAATAGCGAATGAAATGACTGGGTTAGATAGAAACAGGAATGATGCTTGTACTTTGGCCAAAAAATTTTTTTACGAGAAGCAAGGTTGAATGGGCGATTGACACTTTTGAACCCTTCAAATCGCCGGGTAGGGATGGAATTCTTCCTGTACTACTGCAGAAGGGCAAGGCGTTTTTAACACCTATTCTAACAAACCTTTTTCAATCAAGCCTGATACTAGGCCATATACCAGCAGTATGGCGACAAGTACGGGTCACGTTCATTCCGAAGGCTAATAAGAAGGATAAAACTTCACCTAAATCCTTCAGGCCGATAAGTTTATCCTCTGTTGTCTTAAAAACAATGGAAAAAATAATTGATGAGCATATAAAGTCATCATATATAGCTCAAGATCCGTTGAGCAAATATCAATTCGCATATCAAGAAGGCAAATCTTCGATAACAGCAGTACAAACTGTTGTAAAAAAAATAGAAAAGTCATTTGAAGCGAAGGAAATTTCACTAGCTGCCTTCCTAGACATAGAAGGCGCATTTGATAATTCATCTCATAATTCAATGATTACGGCTATGACGAAACGTGGTTTCGATATATCCATTATCCACTGGATTAGCGAAATGTTATCAAAAAGGGAGATATCAGCAAACCTTGGAAGCTCATCTGTAAGCGTTAGAGCAGTAAAAGGGTGCCCACAAGGAGGCGTAATATCACCTTTATTGTGGTCTTTAATAGTTGATGATCTTCTTCAAAAGTTGACAGCGCTAGGCTTTGAAATAATTGGCTTCGCAGATGATATAGTCATAATTGTTCGAGGAAAATTTGATTCTATTATCGCTGACCGAATGCAAATGGCTTTAAATTTGATTTCATCATGGTGTGATAGGCAGGGCCTCAGCATAAATGCCAATAAAACTACTATCATACCATTTACGAGAAGAAAACAATTTACATTAAACAACATCAGATTGAAAGGAACACTTTTAAAACTTTCAGACACTGTCAAATATCTTGGAGTATTTCTTGACAGAAAACTCAATTGGAACACACATCTAGAGCAAGCAGTAAACAAAGCTACAAATGCTCTATGGATATGTAAAAGAACTTTTGGTAAGCAATGGGGACTGAAACCGAAGATGATTTATTGGATCTATTCGGCAATTGTCAGACCCAGGATTACCTATGCCTCGTTGGTCTGGTGGCCAAAAACGAAAGAGAAAGCTACCCAAAAAAAGCTGGAAAGACTTCAAAGGCTAGCCACTCTTTCAATAACAGGTGCAATGAGAAGTACACCATCGAAGGCATTGGATGCTTTACTCTATATACTTCCATTGCATCAGTTTATACAATTAGAAGCTGAAAAGAGTGCTCTAAAAATCAAAAGATCAATGAACCTCTTTGAAGGTGATCTAACAGGTCATCTCAGTATTCTAAAAACTATTAGTATTAATCCTATTGTAAATAATAATGAAGATTGGATGGAGAAAAAATACAACTTTAATCGAATATTTCGGGTATTTGAGCCTAGACGTGATTATTGGGAAGATGGTGGTCCCGATCTTCGTCCAGGCTCGACAGTTTTCTATACAGACGGTTCAAAAATGGACAATCAAGTTGGAGCAGGAGTGACTGGCCCAGGAATAGACATGTCAATTTCTATGGGCAGATGGCCAACTGTATTCCAAGCTGAAATACAAGCAATTATAGAATGTACGACTGTGTGCTTGCGCAGGAACTATAGACATTCAAATATATGCATCATGTCAGACAGCCAAGCAGCTCTAAACGCTCTAAAGTCGGCGACATGCACATCAAAACTTGTCTGGGAATGTATCCAATTACTCCAAAAACTGTCTTGTCGTAATCAAGTCAACCTGTATTGGGTCCCAGGTCACTGTGGAATCGATGGAAATGAAAGAGCTGATGCGCTTGCAAGACTCGGATCATCTCATCAATTTGTAGGACCTGAGCCCTTCTGTGGTTTATCTGCCTCTGCTTTAAAAATGGAGCTAAAAGCATGGGAATGTGCGAAAGTGGAATCAAATTGGAATAACACTTTCATTGCTAGGCAGTCGAAACGGTTTATCTCTCCAAACGTTTCAATGACTCGCAAAATCCTGGAGCTTTCGAAGAAAGATCTTAGCATTTATACTGGTCTTATAACAGGACATTGTCCGAGCCGATATCATCTGAAGCTAATGGGAAAACTTCAAGATGATATATGTCGCTTCTGTGGCATAGAAAAAGAAGACTCGGAACACCTGTTATGCCGATGTGCGGCAATTCTCAATAAAAGATTAAGGTTCTTTGAAAGAGGGCTGTTAGAACCCTCTGATATTTGGAGAACAACTCCCAGCGCAGTAGTGCATCACCGGGCTGGACAAATGCTATTAGTCAAACAATGACGATCACTTCTGATAGTGGTACGTCATCTTGACAACATAGCTATAATAAAACGGGGGATATATCACAATAGATCAAACAAATGGTCGCAGTGATAAAAATACCCAACATGGAAAAAAAATAGCACTCACTCACACAGATGCGTCTAGGGACCAACTTGACCAGCAGAGCGAGCTACCATCACCATCACTCCCGAATATTGGCAGAGCTGCCAGTCTTCTTGTTACACGGGTCTTCGCTATGAACCACTGTATACCACTGTATTGTATACCTAGCGCGCAAAGCACCGATGGTACGTGTTATCCCGCCATTTAGCAGCCATCTAAGAGAGTATATTCTTATTGTTCATTCGTGACCTGCTCGATATACATTTGTCGTAGTTCTGTGGTTCCTGACGTTATCGGCTATTCTTTCGGTATTATGATATACGAGATCAAATTTGATCCTCGATCTTGTCAGCTTTTTTCGAGAAATAAGGGATTTCCCTAATTTACCGATATATGTCGGTATCATACTATTTTTAGTATATATTCTGTCATCAGTAGTTTATGACGATCATCTTATTAGTCACGTGTAAACTACGAATTGTTTGAATAAACTTGGAACCCAGCAAAATCGAGAGAAAAATGTCAGTCGTCAATGTCAACTGAACCTTGTCTCCTACACTAATATATTATACAGTTTTGTAACGTGCCGTGAAGAAATGGACGATTGGAAAAGTATTTTTTGGGAAGTATGTGATTTTGAGCACGTCTTCAACATAAGTAAGGTTGAAGAAAAAGCATTACTTGCTGAATGAGTTAATTAGTTATTATGTCAAATTTCAATAGGTTTTAAATTCAAAGTTCAGCTCACTTTCAAGATCAAGCGTCAAGATAAACCTGTTCGGTTTATCACTAGCTCTTTTCTCGAACCCTTCTAACAACGAGATCCACTCGAAACCCTCATTTCTCTTCAATCCGATCAACGTGTCTTTCATTACATCTTGTAGTAAGCTTATCTTCCCTGTCATGTTTGTGTCGCACCACACATCAATCATCTAACAGCTAGTGCGGAATGGGAAAATCGTTTGTCGCACAAAACGCCACACATTGCGGGCGCTGAAAATTGCGCCAAACAACGCACGTGAAAATGCTTCCCATTCCAGCTGGATCCAATTTCAGCGTTCCCCATGCATGCAATGCACAGTCGTCGTCCTGCAGAAACCCTTAAAAGCTGAAATCGGCAGACAGTAGCTCGCCCGTCGTCGGTCGGTGGATGGAGGTGCTACGAAATGCATTTCCGATTTTTTTTTTGCTTCTTGCAACCACTCCCCTCGTTGAGTGCGAGCACCTTCATATCAGTACTCCGTTCAGGCGCACTTGGAAGCCCCTCCCTCTTGCTGTGCAAATGCACTACTTATCGTCGGCATGAACTGTATAAGCCATAGAAAAAAAAATATACGAACCGATTTAGCTGCCTCCTATATGAGTAATAACAGCCGCTACTACAGCAGCGGCACAGCATACCGATCCGGATCTTTCGGATGTATATTTTTCGCAAGCATCAAGGAATTCAGCAAATAGTTGCAATTAAAACCGGGACCGATAATTGCAGCCATCAGCAAGCAGCAATTACCTGAATCGGGAGCGTTTAAAAAAAAACCTGTGTGCAATTCTGCACTCGTGATGGAATTATACGTGACTGCCGTAGACTTGGCTGTGGCCGTGTGTTCACGTTTCTGTCCTGTGTCTGTCCAAATGTATTTATTTACCTGTTGGTTCTGATCACCCGATGCCCAGTCGCTCGCTGGATCGGATCAGAACCATGGGTTGGGTTGAGAACTAGGGATTTTTACGCTTTTAGTACTGGCCTAAAGTTTCTGTAACAATGAGTTTACCTTTAACATCTCTCTGGTCTTTTTTATGCATAAAACGACAGCTTACAATTTTTTTTAAATGTTTAAATAACATTTTGCTCCAGAAAAGAAAAACATCCTTCTGATTATAGTGTAGTTTTAAAGTTTTCAGTCCAAACTTGTGTCCTGTAAAATGTAAACGCTAATTTTGACATGTAAAGCTCCGGTCCATGTACTGAAAAATGTTTTAGTACCGATATTACCGGTGCCATTTAGACTAATCGCTGGTATTCAATACTAAACGGATACATGTTTCGATCGTCGTATAAAATCTACTCGGTCATTTTCCGGCCCCCAGTTATTATTACTTAATGATCAGCTTGACTTTCAAAAACATAGTTTTTAGTCACGCTAGATCATCGCTTTAACACGCTCGTCGATCGTATAATTTTCGCTCATTGCAACGACTCTGTCCCTGGGTGTTGTGCTGTTCTACCCACTCGCCCGTTCCAGGCCGGGCCGATCAACCGATCATTGCCGTACTTCGGATCGGATCGAAAGGAATTAAACTACGAGCTTAATTTCCTGATCAGCAGAGGCTCACAGACAAATCGATTAGCAAATAAATCATCAAACATGTAGTACCCTTTATTTATGGCCACCACCAAAGGCGACCGAACGGCGGTGAACCGCAAAATCCCCGCGCGTGAAAGCCGTGCGGTGAGGCTTTAGATATACCCATTGACACATTCCGCCGTCATCCATCGTCGCCTCAGTCGTGTGGCCACGCCGTGCGGGTTTCGAGCACCGATCTGACCACGTAGGTCTTCCTTTCGAGACCCGACCACCACCGCTGCTGTCGACAAATAGATTACGACAAGTAAATCCGCAACGCCCGCAGATTAAATGCTGGCGCAATAAATGCGTGTACACAATGTGGAAAGCATCGGTTTAAGTCGCGATGATTGGTTATTGAATGTAATCCATAATACCGATTCTGATTCGCTGTAAACTTGAGGAAAATGGATATACGGCTAACAAAACAATTTCATGTTTTCGACCTATATTATCGCTTTAAAGAATTTTTTTTATCGTCTGACAGGTATTACATTAATAAACATCTAAAAAACTATTTTACATGTTTCAAGGATGACGGCACTCCTTCCATGTGGGCGCTTGAGAACATTTGTGGTCTTTCGAAACGAACATCGTTCGTTCGTTCGTTCGTTCGTTCGTTTTCCCATGATGCCAATAGAGCCACGGTATTAAAGATTGCTGGCCGGAGTTGAATGGTGTCAATTGATATTAGCATGAGTGTGCTAAAAGAGAAACATATTTTCGCTTCTACGGTTTAGCAACATGCTATCGCGTTGGTCATCCTCCTCCGAGTCGAATCGAACCGGAGGTCAATCTGTTAGGGTCATCTTCCCGGCTGGTTCGGAGCTGGTTAAACACAATTTAGATAATTTACCATTTGGTTTCGGAGGCAAGCGGGGAGCTAATGATTTTTATTGAAACCTAAACGGCCGACCAGCCGCGCGCTGGCTGGTTGGCCGCCTGGCTGGCTGGGATGATACTGATGACGACGCGATACTGCGGGGAGATACTGCATGTTACCACTGCTGTGAGGTCATAAACTTCGTAGAGATGCAGGAGACCCATTGGCATTCCTTCACAGACGTTCCCGCGCCATTATATGATGTGATTACGATGCAGGTTTTGTATATTGTTCAAATTGGCTTCACTTCATGAAGAACAAGAAGCGAGCTAATGCAACGATGGCGATGTGGCAATGGTGACGGCTTAGAGCAAGTGTATTGCTAAAATTGACTACAATGACTCGGGAAGAAGTTTCCGATTTTTCCCGGAGAACAAGCGGAAACGTTCTTTTAATTTTATGCAGTGCTAGAAAGATTAGGTACACCATTCTTAATTACCACTATTTCAAAAGGAAGATATAGGTATTGTCTAACCCTGCGTTAGTTTTCGTAATCTTTGAATTCTGGCAATGAAGAAACACAATAATTGCAAATCCGGCTTCAGAAAAATTAGCAACCTGCCGAAAATATGAAATTTGGGAATCATTAACAGTCGAGAGCTTCACTTCCATGAAAAAAGCAAAGCCTTTTTAACGTCTTCGCCTTGGGTTAAACGTCTTTCTAAGACTTGACCCTTCTTTATCGACAGACTTCACAGCCGGCTGGTAGAGTACCGGATAGTTACGGGGCTAGTGCAACAATTCTACTGACTCTATCTAGCTGCACCGCCTAGCCGAGATTCGAACATACGACGACTGGCTTGTTAGACCAGCATCGTACCTCGAAGCTAACTGGGCGGTAAAAAAATGTAAAACGTTTCACGATTTTGCGTGTCATCCTTGTCATCCTTGCACGATTTTGCGTGTCACCCTTGCTAATCTTCTCGGTATCGTTCCAATTTGAGTATACGTCCAGCCGAAGCTAGGACATTTGACATTTGAAAGTAATTTGAAAAGAACTATCACCAATTGATTCTTTGCATTTTTTATATAGGAATAGGTATCTTGCTAGATTCCAAACCAGTAGATTTTAATTATTGGGGTTACGAGCTCATTTTTTCCCATTGTTCAATGGTGGTCACTCAAGCATAAAAGCCCAAAAGGACGTAGTTTTGAGAATTTTTAGAATTTATCCAAATATAGTAGGATTTCGAATTTGGCATCAAATGCGTGTTGTCTATGTTGCCAAAATCTAGTCCCTTTTTACCTTTGTTATACACTCAAGTCGCTTTTTACGCGAAGGATACGTCCCGCGGATATCAAAATTCGCGTAAAAAACCAAAATTTCGCGTAAAAAAACTTTGTGGATTTCAACACTACGCGAAAAACTAGACGTTTTGAGCACATCCGCGTAAATTCCGAAAATCGCGTAAAAAAACCGCGTAAATTCCGAAATTCGCGTAAAAAACCGCGTAAATTCCGAAAATCGCGTACATTCCGAAAATCGCGTAAATTCGAAATTCGCGTAAAAAACCGCGTAAATTCCGAAATTCGCGTAAAAAACCGCGTAAATTCCGAAATTTACGTAAGAAAAAACCGTGTAAAAAGCGACTTCAGCGTATGCCCATATATATCTATAAGCCAAAGAAAATAAAATGGCTTGACAAAACGAGTCTTTCCTTTTCAAAAGGCGGTACGACCATTAATCGTTGGGGGACCAATCGGCACCAAATTTATGATTATGCTTGCCGACCTAAAACAAACAATCTGACAAAATTTAGTTCAAATCCGTGAAGGTCAATTACGCGATTATCGGATACTTTTCATGAATTGACCTTAACGACAAGGTCGTTAGAGTCCATTTATGGCAGTCAGTATAGCACCGAATATCACCCTTCCCTGCCCTTCTTCAGTGTACCAACATGCTCCCATCGACTCGGGAAACCATCACAAAAAAATAAAGACGTAACAGAATCTGAGAGAGCACCTTGTAGGCGGCGTAGACCAGCGTAATGCCGTGGTATTTACAGCAATCTAACCTATAACCCTTTTTGTAGCTGCGACAAACCATAACTTCCATCTACTCCTCCGGCAGTTTATTCTCCTCCCAAATCGCTGTAATTATGCAGTGAAGTGCCATTATGAGCGTTTCTTGACTACGTTCTAGAGTTCTGCCGGGAGTCGGTCCTTTCCGGCGGCCAACCGATTTCTCGCAGGTTCTCTTCGGGAACCGGTACGCAGTTACCATTTGTAGGCATTCGTTAGGTAAGCTTCCGTTGCGTCTTCTTCTGTTATAATGCGAAGTGGCAGAGTGGGAGAACTCAATTTTATTTTATATATTACTAGCTGGCCCGACAAACTTCGTATTGCCACAAATTAAACTGTGTTGTACATAAATCGTGAATCTCGGATGACCTTTGTCACAATCTTGAGTTTTGCAAGTTTCTGGGGAGTTCATGGGTGTTTTAATATACAAATTTTCCTCACAGAAAAGTAGAAAACAACTCCTCCCATTGCTTAGCCTGATAAAATAAAGCGGATAGCATTTAAATATTCGCCATCATTACAAACCATTTCGCCGAATACCATTTTGCGGAACACCAATTCTCGAATGACTATAACGCGGAATATAGAGTTTCGCAGAATACCATTTCGTAAAAACCTTATGCGGTATGTACCATTTCGCAGAGGTGACCCAACTGAAGGAAAGTAATAGAGGTGAGTAGATCTAGGAAAAGAAATAAACCTAGATAGAGGTGATCTCTACGGGAGGCTGCCCCCCGCAGTGGCCGGCGCTTCCGACGGCAGGTCGCAGATAACACTCGCGGCCTGTGGCCGTTTCGCGTTGAATTATCTAATGTTACTATTGATAGTTTTTGGTGGTCTTGTTATTGATTAATGTTTTATGAAAAAGTCTAAAATTTCTCGAGTTCGATCAGTTTTTGAGTTACGCAAAAATTTCTGTTTTATTTGTATGATAGTCCTTATCCCCCTACCACAGGGGTGAGGGGTCTCAAACCATCATTAAAAAAATTTTTTTTTCCTGCCTCCAAAACCCCCCGCATGCCAAATTTGGTTCCATTTGCTTGATTACTTTTCGAGTTATGAGGAAATTTGTATTTCATTTGTATGGGAGCCCCCCCTCCTAAAGTGGGGAGAGGTCTCAATTCACCATAGAAACAATTTTTGTTTCCAAAAACACCCACATGTAAAATTTTGTTCCATTTGCTTGATTAATTCTCGAGTTATGCAGAAATTTGTGTTTCATTTGTATGGGAGCTCCCCCTCTTAGTGGGAGGAGGGGTCTCTAACCATCATTAGAACCTTCCCTGGCCCCAAAAACCCCTATATGCAAATTTTCACTCCGATCGGCTCAGTAGTTTTCGATTATAAGGAACATTCGGTCAGACAAACAGAAATCCATTTTTATAGGTATAGATTTGTATGGGAGCCCCCCTCTAAGTGGGGGGAGGGATCTCTAACCATCATAAGAAGCTTCCCTGGCACCAAAAACCCCTAAATGTAAATTTTCACTTCGATCGGTTCAGTAGTTTTCGATTCTAAAAGGAACATAGGGACAGACAGACAGATAGACAGACAAAAATCCTTTTTTATAGGTATAGGCTAGCTGACCCGACAAACTTCGTATTGCCAAAAATAAAACTGTGCTGTACATAAATCCTGGCTACCCCCCGCAGTGGCCGGCGTTTCCGACGGCATGTCGCTGGCAACACTCACGGCTTGCGGCCTTCTCGCCCTGAATCAACCAGTATTACTATAGGTAGTTTCTGGTGGTCTTGTCAATAACTAATGTTTTATGGAAGAGTCTAAAATTTCTCGAATTCGATTAGTTTTTAAATTACTTCTCCGATTTTTTTCTCGGCTTGATCAGTCTCAAAAATGTCAAAAACGAGTTATTGGTCTCTACATCCGACAGTTTCGATGATTTATTTCATCTTTTTCAGAGGAATAGAAGATTTATCGTTTTGTCGTTAACTGTGTTAGTGTTTAACATTGGTTGTCTTGGTTGTCTGTATTATTTTTGAAAAATGGTGTACCTCTAAATGCAGCTGTTTTGATTTGTTTGTGGTTCATTGTGGTTACTGTTCTACGCTGTATCTGTTCTATTGGCGGTTATAATTCCTAAACGGTGCACTGGTTGTACGCTACGTGTCCGTGCTTTTACCTTTGCCAACAGTCGACAAACATACAATAAATTTTTAAATTACTCAAAAATTTCTGTTTCGTGTGTATTAAAGTTCGCCCCTACTACCACAAAAAATAAATTCATAACTCAAAAATTCCCCACACGCCTAAATTGGTTCCATTTGCTTGATTAGTGTTTCAGTTATGCAAAAATTTGTATTTAATTTGTATAGGAGCCCCCCTCTTATAGGTGGGAGGGGTCATAATTCACCATAGAAAAAAAAATCTTGACCCTAAAAGCCTTCACATGCCAAATTTGGTTCCATTTGCTTGATTAATTCTCGAGTTATGAGGAAATATGTATTTCATTTGTATGGAAGCACCCCCCCCCCCCTCAACCCTCTAACAGGCAACACCGTAAAAACGAATTTTTGTTTTTGAAAAATGATAACTTTTGAATGCATGTTCAGAATGTTAAGATATTAGTATCAAAATGTCAAGAAATATGTTCTGAACACATTTTGCATATTGCAAATTAAAAACAAATTTCGTATGCGGCTCTGGAGCTCCAAAAGCGAAGGCCGTCTCTAGACGGTCTTACCCGTTAGAGGGTTAAAGGGGAGAGGAGTCATAATTCCCTTTCTGAAGAGGGGAGGGGTCCCAATTTACCATAGAATAAATTCTTGTCACTAAAAACACCCACATGCTAAATTTTGTTCCATTTGCTTGATTAGCTCTCGAGTTATGAGGAAATTTGTTTTTCATTTGTATGGCAGGCCCCCCTTTTTGTGGGGGGAGGGGTCTTTAACCATCATAAAAACCTCCCCCGGCCCCAAAAACACCTACATGCACATTTTCACGGTGATCGGTTCAGTAGTTTTCGATTCTATAAGGAACATACGGACAGACAAATAGAAATTTGTATTTCATTTGTATAGTAGCCCCCCTCTCAGTGGGAGGAGGGGTCTCTCACCGTCATAAGAACCTTCCCCGATCCCAAAAACCCCTACATGCACATTTTCTCGCCGATCGGTTAAGTAGTTTTCGATTCTATAAGGAACATGCGGGTAGACAGACAGAAATCCATTTTTAAAGGTATAGGAGCCCCCCCCCCTCAACAGCCCCTACTTGCAAATTTTCACGCCGATCGGTTCAGTAGTTTTCGATTCTATAAGGAACATGCGGGTAGACAGACAGAAATCCATTTTTAAGGGTATAGATTTGTATGGGAGCCCCCCATCTTAGTGGAGGGAGGGGCCTTCAACCATCATAAGAACCTTCTTCAGCCCCAAAAACCCCTACATTCAAATTTTCACGCCGATCGGTTCAGTAGTTTTCGATTCTATAAGGAACATGCGAGCAGATAGACAGAAATTAGTATTTCATTTGTATGGCGTGAGGAGTATGTATGGCGTGTATGTGTGAGGAGGGGACTCTTAGCATCATAAGAGCCTTCCCGGCCCCTAAATCCCCTACATGCAGATTTTCACGGTGATTGGTTCTGTAATTTTCGATTCTATAAGGAACATGCGGGCAGCCAGACAGAAATCCATTTTTATAGGTAGAGATTTGCATGGGAGCCCCCCCTCTTAGTGGGTGGACCATCAACCATCATAAGAACCTTCTTCAGCCCCAAAAACCCCTACATTCAAATTTTCACAGCGATCGGTTCAGTAGTTTTCGATTCTATAAGGAACATGCGAGCAGATAGACAGAAATTAGTATTTCATTTGTATGGCAGTCCCCTTCTTAGTGTGAGGAGGGGACTCTTAGCATCATAAGAACCTTCCCTGGCCCCAAAAACCCCTACATGCAAATTTTCATGGCGATCGGTTCAGTAGTTTTCGATTCTGTAAGGAACATGCGGGCAGCCAGACAGAAATCCATTTTTATAGGTATAGATAAATATTATATCGTTTTCGTTCATAAGTCAATAAACTATATTCGTGTATAGTGCATACTTGGTATAATAATTTTGAGAAACGAAATTTTTCTGATATACAATTATGTGTTTACCGAAAGGGGACATAAAATTTTCAGCAAATAATATAATTCAATCATTGTACTGTAGTTTAGCGTTGATCTGGTGCAAAGCCGGCACAACTCAATAAAGTAAAGTACTGATTGAAATAATTAACTTTTTATTGCTCTGAAAACAATATTAAACAATATACACTCAAGTCTCTTTTTACACGGGAGATACGTGGCGTGTAAAATAAAACCGTTTAAAAGAAAAACCGTGTTGATTCAATAATCATCATGAAATAAACCGTGTGAATCGACGGGAAAAACCGCGGTAATTCAAAATCACCGAAAAAACCGCTCGAATTTAAAAATCGCTGAAAAACCGCGTTAATTCGAAAAATGATGTGTAAAAACCGCATTAATCCAAAAATCGTCATAAATAAAACCGTGTTAATTCAAAAATCGTCTTTGAAAAAACCGCGTTAATTCAAAAATTTTAAAAATAAACCGTGTAACTTGACTTACTTACTTACTTTTTTAGCCGAGAGCCGGGGTGGCTCTTGCCGTATCAAGAATTCCTCTCCATTGTACTCGGTCCTGGGCTACTCGTCGCCAATTCGTTACGCGTCTCGATGGTCGAGCCATCGTGCACGTTGAGCCCCTCTATTCCTGGTGCCGGTGGGGTTCTTGAAGAGAACGGATTTCACTACACAGTCGTCCGGCATCCTTGCGACGTGGCCGGTCCCCCGTATTCTCCCAACCTTCCCCAGGTGTACGATGGGAATCTCTCCAAGCAGTGCCTGTAGCTCGTGATTCAAACGTCTCCGCCACTCTCCGCTTTCCGTTTGTACTCCACCAAAAATAGTCCGCAACACCTTTCGTTTAAAAACGGCAAGTGCACGTATGTCTTCCGTAAGCATAGGGTAGACGCACCATTAGTGGTGGTAGTACCAGTAGTGGTGGAAACTTGAATTATTCCATTATTTTTGCAGATTTTGGTACAAGTTTGTTAAATATAGAAATACCAGTAACAGTATTATTCGATAAGCATCAAACTTGTACCAAAATCTGCAAAAATAATGGAATAATTCGAGTTTCCACCACTACTGGTACTACCACCATTAATGGTGCGTCTACCCTAGTTATTGTATCAAGTCCGTAGAGGACTACCGGTCTTATTAGTGTTTTGTACATCGTCAGCTTTGTACGGCGGCGTATGCTTCTTGACCGCAGCGTCTTGCGAGGGGAAAAGTAGGCTCGATTTCCAGCTTGAAAGCGTCGTAGGATCTCCTTACTCGTATTATTGTCGGCGGTGACCAAAGATCCCAAATATACGAACTCATCAACCACTTCCAGTTCATCGCCGTCAATAGTCACTGTCCGTGGGAGGCAAACGTTACTTTCTCGGGAGCCTCTTCCTACCATATATTTGGTTTTCGACGCATTAATTTGTAACTCTATCCTCCTAGCCTCCGTTTTTAGTCTGGCGTAGATTGCCTCCGCCGTCCCACGATTTCTAGTAATGATGTCGAGGTCATCTGCAAAGGCTAGGAGTTGGCTACTCTTGCTGAAGATCGTTCCTCTCGTTTCTATGCCCGCTCGCCGGATCACACCTTCAATAGCGATATTGAATAACATACAGGACAGTCCATCCCCTTGCCGTAGCCCTGTGCGCGTTTCGAAAGGACTTAAGAGTGTCCCCGAAACGCGCACGTAGCACATCACTCGTTCCAGAGTAGCTTTAATCAGCCGCGTCAGTTTGTCCGGAAAACCGTAGTCGTGCATTATCTGCCATTGCTGTACTCGTTCAACTGTTTCGTATGTTGCCCTGAAATCCATTAAAATATAATGCGTGGGCACGTTGTACTCTCTACATTTCTGGAGAATTTGTCGGAGAGTAAAAATTTGATCCGTAGTAGCACAGGCCCCCATAAAGCCCGCCTGATACTGCCCTACGAAATCTCTTGCTTTTGGGGATAAACGACGCATCAAAATCTGGGAGAGCACCTTGTAGGCGGCGTTGACCAGCGTAATGCCGCGGTAGTTACACCAGTCTAGCCGGTCGCCCTTTATGTAGATGGGACAGACTACGCCTTCCATCCACTCCTCCGGTAGTTTCTCTTCTTCCCAAATCCTTGAAATCAGCCAGTAAAGTGCCGTTACTAGCGGTTCTTGGCCATTTTTATAGAGTTCTGTCGGGAGTCGGTCCTTTCCGGCGGCTCCATTATTCTTCAGCAGACCGATTTCTCGCCGGAAAAAGAGACTTGAGTGTACCTTAATACAGAAAAATAGAGCGCTGCGTGGCAATGCACAAACTTGAAAAATTGTCAGATTTGTCAATCTGATGGCCAGGTGTACGGATACATAAAACTGTAAAAAGTATTTTACATTTATCCTATCATTAACCTTCAGCCTCCGAGGACCTCAAAGAAACGCAATTTTGTAAGAAAGGAACAACATTCCGGCTGACCCTTCGTGACTGCAGTTTTCTTAATACGACACAAAAAGCGGCATTGTTTGCACCCGTTTTTTATTGCTGCATTCTAATTTTCATATTATTCCATTTGTTCAACTGCCTAGTCCGATCCGGTAATCCTTTCCATCGCCAGAGATCGTCATTTTTACCCCGGACAACCATTCTTAACGTGATCCTTAACCCTTTTCCCACAGCATGCCCTGCAAACCGAATGAATGCATATCATATATTGTTTTTTTTTCTTTCCCCAGTACATACCCCGACCGAATTTGGGCCACTTTTCAAACATATGCACGGATTTGGACTGCCGCCTTATCCTTTCTGTATTGTGCCCGCTTGCAGCAACTGGCAGCAACAACAGCTGAGAGATACCTCCTCGGCGCAACAGCGGAGGTAAAGACAAACACGCACTCCGTTCACGGAAGGGTCAGATTTGTATAATTCATTTTTCAATTATATAATTTTTTTCCTGGCTACTCCACACCACTGTTCCATTATGACGGTTCTCTCCCGGACTGATGCGTGAATACATTCACAGCAGCAACGATAGCAACAACAACCACCACCAGATGAAGGACGAACGAGAAAAAAAAATCTCGAGCAAAACGTGATTTCATTTATTCAAATTTTATTTCATGTATGACCCTTTGACGCGATAACAGTATTGTGACGAGGACGAGACGCTAACGACAATAGTGATGGTACCTACTGCCGTAGCAGCAGCTTGCGTGTGTGTCCCATCATCCGGTAGCGTCCTTCCAGCGCAGCGTCGGAAAACTCGGATCGCGCAAACCTGTTTTGTGACGTGATGCTGTGCGCTTTTCCTGCTTCCTGGAATGCTCGTATACTGCTGGCTGGTTGGTCTCGTTGCGATTTGTTTCGCTTTCACGAGGCGTTTTTTTATTCGCTTCTCCTGAAATTTCTAATAGTTGAAATGAATCTGTTTTAGTTTTGAATGACTGTGAGAATGGAAACGATTCGATTTTTTTTCTTTGCCCGTTTATGGCAACTGTGTTTTTTTTTGTTTCGACATATGAATTGTAGCTATTTTGTTTCGTTCGAATTGATTTGTTGATGCGTGACAGGATGTGCCACCGGTATGGGGTGCAAACCGGTAGTTTTGTGTTCGGTAACGATTAAATGCTTAGCGGATTGAGAGTTTGAGTAATCTTGCAGACGATGTGTTCATTTGATTTCATGACATTGTAAATGTAAATAAAATTTCCGAAAAATATCAGGTATAAAACTTATGATGCAGACACATCAAAAGTTTTCATGTTTTTGTAATTTTACGACTAATTTTTATTAAGATGGATTTAAGACGGTTTTACTTCAATCAACAGCCTAATTGCAATCAACTGCATCGTAAATATTCTATACTAAGCTAGTCTCCTTCAAACACTTTCAATGACTTTACGCAACCACCACTAATCGAGCAATCTAAAGTGTACATCATATGAATAAAAAAATAATTAAAACTGAACACATCACTCTTTGATCATCAATGAATGGCGCATAATGCGACGACGCCCCCTCAGTCTTTGCGGCTGGAGGATCCGTCACGACTCATAACGCTCCCCCGCTGTGCTGTTGTGGGTCGCTGTTTCTGCCATTCAGCCATGGGCCTGGGCCTTAAACTTATACATCATTCATATGCACTGACTGACTGGGACTAATAAAGTTAATCTAATCAGGGGGTGCCGATATATGGCACGCTGCATTAGTGATCGCGAAAGTAGGCTATTAGGAATGGTGTTTAATCGGCATCTCGCTTGATGCATCTGAGCATCCCGCCAACGACAACGCATCTTGCTCACACGCGGTCATGCAGTTGGATGCCCCAGTTGGAAACTGTAGACAAAATCGAAAAGTTCCATTAAATTTAGTTCCAGATTCGCTTGTTACATAAATAAAAGTTGCCTACAAAGTAGGATTTTTACATCGAAATGTCGTATTTTCTCCCAATCGAACATACATTGTAGGCACCGTATCTGTTTAATACTCCCGATCAATTGATCACCGACCATAAACCAGTCTCAGCGCCAGCACCTCACGTTGTGGAACCATCGAATTGAGGCAATATATTGCCTTTTTCTTCACCGTATACTAATTGGCTTTCCAGCAGAGTGCAGTCGAAGGCGTGTGCGCGCGCGGGTGCTTGATTATGCTAAATGGCTTTACAGTGTGCACATTGAACCGACCGGCGTCGCGACGGAGGCGGCGGCGGCGGCGGAACGCAATGACAAAATCACGCGCGGAAGGTGCGCGTGGCTTATGGCACCCGACGACCCGCTTGGGGGTTTGAGTTATGGAATTGTTTGCTTCTCGACACATGCTTAAGTTCACCCGCACAGCCGACGTCCGACACCGTGGCATTGTGATGCAACTCGAATCGATTTAACGGGCGCTCCCCCGTTGAGCAGCGGGCGACTAAAGCATACGTATGGGCATAAATAAGGTGCAAATCCAGCTTAAGCCTTTCGTGAAACAATAGCCACACATCTGGGAGAGTCATAAAATCGACGATAGATTTAACCGGCTGACAGGGTGCTTTGCGCGCGTAGGCACCTTAATGGAGTTTGCCGAGCCAAGAGGTGCCGCCGCGAGCAGCACGTGCTGGCAGATATGTATAATATTGCCTACCAAATCTCTTCGATATGGGTTGTAGAAGATAATTGTCACCAGAGAAATATATCATAAATAAAAATATGGCGACGCTGAATAGAACATAATTATCAACAATGGAGGTAACTGTAATAGGTAGTGCGGAAGGCTACATCAAACAATTATATTAAATTGAACAGTAAGCTCTTGGCTGGCAAAGCACATTAGAGCCAGTGTAATTGTACTGTTAGTTCCGCCATTCTCCTGTGCACTGATAATTGGCTGTGAAGTATGACGAATTAATGCAAAAAAATGCAAAATGCAAAGTTTCGAAAGCAGAATGCAATACCTAATAGGTAAAGTGAACAAGTGTTCATACATCTTATTCACATCTACCATGAAGTACATCAAGTACTCGTAATATATTGTCATATTTTGAATCAAGATATTCGTTTTTAGTGATAACTTTGAAACGCAGAAAGTGACAGTACGCTCAGCAACTTTGATTACTGACAGCTGACTTGAAGAGGGTAGGTATGCTATATGCATAACAACCTTTCTAGGAAGACTAACGGTTCGAAAGTGTTTGCTTTTTCGGAATCCTAATTCAGGTTTTGCGTGTTATACTTGATGTTCCCTTTTTTATCATGATCAATTGAAGCTAAAACGAAAATTTGGAAATTCATGCGTAAATAAAAAAGATTAGGACGAAATACAGGCGACATGACTGAGATAAACTTTTGTCAATGCAAAGATGCACAAACAATCGGGGCATACTTGGCTAATAAAAAAAATCATTTAAAAACTTCGTGTAACTTAAATATAAATCGTCATAAATAAAAAGGAAATGTTCCATAGCAACGATTTTCCGAAATATTGCGAAAAACCAGTCGTCCTTAAAAGGTTTCTTCTTCTCCTCTGTTGGGTACTCTTACCACTGCGTCCATTATTTTGAACTATTGTGGTATGCCCCGTTTTATTGTTTTACTATACGCTTCAAGCTTACCTATCACTTATTCAGGAAATGACAGGTTGGTAGCTGAAGCGAGACATGTGCCAATCAGGGATGACTAGGTTTCCCAAGTAACAATCCAATAGCAAATTGGTCTTATTCATTTCTTATAGTAGTTTTATCAGTGCATTTCAAAGTCTGTTAGGTTTTATAATGTTTCTCCTCAAGTGAATTTTACCTTATTTGACTAACATTTCCGAGGTATGACTGAAGGAGACTTGAAGAATCTGTATATATAAAAATGAAATGCTGTTCGTGTGTCCGGTATAGACTCGCAAACCGCTCGACGGATTTTTATGAAACTTGGCATGCATATTGCGTATGATGTAAGGAATGTTGTTAGCATGGTTTGAGACCCCTACCTCCTCTAGAAGGGGGGGCTCCCATACAAATGGAACACAAATTTCTTCATAACTCGGGAACTAATCAAGTAAATGGAACCAAATTTGGCATGTGAAAGTTTACGGAGGCAGATATTTTTTCTATAGTAGATTAAGACCTCTCCTTCCTTTAAGAGGGGGGGCTTCCATACAAATAAAACAAAAATTTCCTCATAACTTGGCTATTAATCAAGCAAATGCAACCAAATTTAGCAAGTGGGGGTTTCTAAAGACAGGATTTTTTTCTATGGTTGTTTGAGACCCCTTCCCTTCTAGAAGGGGGGGGGGCTCCCATACAAATGAAACACACATTTCTTTATAACTCGGGAACTAATCAAGCAAATGGAACCAAATTTGGTATGTGAAGGTTTTTGGAGGTATAATTTCTAATAAAACAAATAAAACATAAATTTCCCCATAACTCGACAATTAATCAAGCAAATGAATTTGGGGGTTACTGGAGGCAACATTTTTTTCTATGGCGTATTGAGATTCTGCTCCCCTCTGGAAGGGGGGAGGGCTCTCATACAAATTAAACAGATTTTTTTGCAATATTCAAAAAGTAATCGAACGCGCGAGTGTTGCCGTCCATACTAAAATATAAGATAAATTTGGATCAAAATTGTTAAGAATAAATCGGTGAAGCCTAAATATTCAAATCAAATTAAATTAAAGTAAGAAATTAAATAAAAGTAAGAAAATATAATACTTATTTTAAAAACAAAATTGAAGAGAAAATACATTGTTGAAATGAAAATATGAAGAAAATAATGTTGAGTTTATGGTTTCTGACCAGTTTTCAACTGATTTCAATCGAACTGCACTGATATTTTATTACGATTTTGCCAACATTACCATTTTATGGGTTGGTAATAGAACCCAAATCGTTACGTTGGACTTGCTGCTCGAGTCACAAATGCTGATGCGTTGGATTAGAAATTTGCGGCATGATTTAGGAATATCTTGCGTTGTCAAAAAGAAAGCTCTTGGTTGCAAGATTACAATTAATTATGCATTATGCATTAATTATGCATTATGCATTATGCAGGATTATGCATGTACCCCCTTTTTAGAATGGCGTAGCAACGCGCGCCGGGTTCTCTAGTCACCCATAAAACTAAATTATCAATAAGTCTAATTCACCTTATAAGGGGGTTTAAAGGATACTTCATTTTTGCTTAAAAACGACGCTCCTTAAAACTTAACAATAGTTTTTACAAAAACTTATGACATTCTTCTGCAAGATTCGTTTATCTTAACAATACAGCCATAAAACTCCTATAAAATCGTATATTCTTGAAAGAGAAATCATACTCTTGAATAAGAACATTCTAACGTAAACAACTAATCTGTCAAAATGGGCGTCTGAACCTGGAGAAAATTGAAGAATACAGATCTTTTAAACGAAAATTAAGCGAAAATCGGTGTAATATTTTGAAAACTCTTTCATATGAACAATCAGCGAAGTCACAAAACAATAAAGATCTCAGGACTAACTGAACTGGGGAAGGACAGTGCCGGTAATGATGCATTTGCCAGAGGCGGTGCGGGTTTCCTCTAGAGCTTTTCGTATTTTTTAAACTAAATATAGAGTTCATAAGTCAGATGTCTTTGTATGGAAAATGTTTGAAGGCACTGAAGCAGTTGAAGCATAATTTTTAAAAACAGTTGTACCAATTGTAACTTAAACGCTTGGAACTGTGGTGCAGTTCAAACAGCACAAACAACACGTTACGTCGAAACTTCGTTGATGTTTTCTTTGTTTATACTAGAATGGTTATCTTGCAAAAACTTGGTGCCCTGAAGTAATTCAAACAATTCTTATTCAAGCGCAACTTGTCTTCTTCAAGAATATAATAAGTATTGATGAACTTATCGCGCTCTTGGAAAAATTTTCTTTGTCTTGTGCAAGAAATGTTAGTCTAATAACCGCTTTCGGGTTGATTTGGATAGAACCACTAAAAAAATGGCGAACAGGGCTTTTTTGATTATTTTTGAAATTGTAGTCAATTGCATATGGGCGCTTATAAATATGGTATTATGCAATATCATTAGTGATCTTTTCTTTTTAAATAAATGTTTAGACATATAAAAGCCTTTTTGCCACAATTAGTTAAAAATTTGGTTGCTATCAACTTCTTCATGAAATCATTAATTTTTTTTATTAATTTAATTATTCAATACTAATACAATACAATAGCGCGTTAAAATTTTCTAACTTTCATGTCACAAAACATCGACAAACCGAGCGTGGCATGAAAAATTTCTCATTTATGAGCAACAAAGCACCTACTTTTATCACCATTTTTATTTTCAATTTTCATTTATACCCATTTCGAAATAGCAATATCTGTGAATGCTTATAGCTTATAGCTCTTGATCTTGATTTAAAACATTTAAGGCTGTGAAAAGTGTATGATGTCTTGCAAGTGTTCTTTGAAGAGACAACCATAAAATCATCAACACTTGTGGCGGTTTTCTTTTTGTTTCAAGCGACTCTTGGAAGTCATTGTAAATAGATATCAATAAGAATTACAAGTTTTAAAAGGATCTTTGGAAATTTTCTTGAGAACCTTCTTTAGTGTGGGCCTCCCTCGCCTTATAAGGGTTTTATGGCAGTTTTGTAGAATTACAAGTTTTGAGATCGGTTTTAAGCAGCAAATGCTGGAAACCTCTTAAAGTGCACCTTAACATTGAAATTGTTACTTGGGTTATGAACCTAGTACCCTGATCGGCGACACCAATCAGATCTCCCCTTTTTGAGATACTGCAGTCTGCGTACTATTTGTGCTTCACGATTGCAGAGCAAGTGTTCCGAGGTTAAATATCATCTTGTACGAAGATTCCGAAGATGATATTTACTCGGACAATGTCCTGTCGCAAGACCGGTAAACTTACTGAGATCTCTCTTTTTGAGACTTGGCAACTTTTGAGTAACCCAGGGGTGGATACTCGACCGTTATATATTTTTAGATTGTTTGAGCGATTGTACAGCCATCCTACTGGCCATAACTGTTCGGCTCTTCTTTTGTTTCAGCCCACCCTCCAGCACACAGTCAGAGATCAGGCAGAGTGAATCTTGACCCGTGAGTAAAGAGTTGGAGCCACATCTTCGTTTGTCGACTCACAACGAGTCGGCGTGTTGAGGATAGACGAGGATCAGGACTGAACCTCAGCTAGCGCATCGTTCAAGTCCTGTTCCTCCCCTACTCTCCTCTCCACCTCATTCGTTTCTTTGTTTTTCGGCAGAGAGAGCTTGCACGGTAAGAGATCGTCCACTGCATCAGTGACCGGCTTGATGCAGCAAGGGCAAATTGCTGTTGAGGGCGCCCTGGTACTCCACAGGCTCCGTTGCGGCGAGAGAATTTATAGAACCCCCTCCACCATTCAGCCCTCGGCACGGGTCGCGTTAGACCTTGGATTAGGGGTTTATCCATTCAAGTTTTTACATAATAGCCATGGATAACAGCTATTACAGCCATCTCCTTTAGGGGCTTTGGACCCTCTGCTTTGGTTCCTGGGAGTCAAGAGAACCGTCCTGCAGGCGGAGAGTTTACCCTTCAGCCTTGGCAAGAGTGCCCTCTTCTCTGTCCGCATACGACCCTAGTTTCCACCGGTTGTCCAATTTCCACTAAGGAACGTATCCCGGATGGTACCACGAGTAGATCGAGATAGGAGTTGCTGAATAAGAGGCTGTGGAACCTCATGGTGGTTCTGGAGCGCATTATTCAACCATTTACCATCCCCCTAAAGGTTACAACCAGTGCACGAAAAAATTGACAGTCCTGCATGAAGGCGAATATAAAACACATTCAGCACACAGTTGTACCCCTGTTAGTTTTTCTTTATCTGTGCCCCTGGGCTACTGACTACTGACTACTGAACTGCTGACAGTGTTTGTCTTTTTATTTTCTACGAAACCTTGGGGCGGCGGAGGCATTCTACGCTAGTAATATTTTTTGAAACGGTGGTGGTTCTACAATTGATGAAGGGATGGTAGGGGGAAGTAATGAAATTTTTTTGGAATGGAGGGGAAAGAGCGGAAAGGTGAGAGGGAGGGGGGGAGGTAATTGGTAGCTACGCTTAACAAGTAGTCGTTGTGATTCCTACCTTTTGTTCAATGCTGAAAGGTGCATGGATCGAACCAACCTTTAATCTGAGATTATAACCGGATTTGAACCCACAACAACCGCCAGGGCATATGGCTCACTGGTACCCATTTACCGTCTAGTCATCACTTTTTGAAGGCTTAAATGTCAAACAGTTTTTATATATCGCGTAAAAAGAGCATATTGAACATTAATACATATAGAATAAGGATTCCTTCTACTCGATATGAAGAACAACCTTATTCGCTTGATTTTGAAGTTCTATCGCACTACAGAAATCATATTAAGGAACTGCTAAAATGTTGGAAAAATGGAAATGAAAATATGTTGTCAAATTGCCGTACTACAACCAGGAAAATATCAGCATTACTATATAAATATTAATATTTCTACGATCAGAAAGCGAAAGCAGAGAAGTGAAGAATTTCACGCATATAAAATGAAAATTTCTATCTGCCATCAAAATGAAAAATGCTAGTTCTTATTAGGACGGATGAATAAAACAGTTTGCTTTGCTTTTCCCGTGTAAATCTTATGGGAGAGTTTGCTCTAACTCTTTTATTCATACGGCCTATTGACAGTATGATAGCATTAAAGTAAATCTTTCATTTTTAATACACTTCTCATTAAAGTAAATTATTCTAATAAACTAATAACAATAGCAACTAAATTATTCTGTTCGCTACTTTGTTCTCAGAAAGAATAAAATTATGCATTTCGGGATATTATTCACTGGATGTATCGAACTCTTGCTTTTTGTCACTAAATGAAACTTTCAATCTTTTCTATAAAGTTTATGAAAATCCGTAGATTTGAGCACTTGCTCCGTAGGTCCGTAGAAAATTCCTAAATCCGTAGAACTACGGATAAATCCGTAGACCTGGCATCATTGCGCGTGACGCTGTTCGTCTGTCAGCGTGTTAGCCGCAATTCTCAGCGCGGGTTGTCGGGGAAAGGCTCCGTTCCCAACTAGATACATCGCTACCTTAACAAGGGGGTTGTGCAGTTTCCTTTTGTCCAGCGCTTCTGTGGTTCAACGGTACATGGGTACCCATGAGCCACATGCCCTGGCGGGTGTTGTGGGTTCGAAACCGGTTATAATCTCAGATTATAGCTTGGTTCGACCCCTGCACCTTCCAGCATTGGACAAAAGGTAGGAGTCACAACGACAACTTGTTAAGCGTAGCTACCAATGACCCCCCTCCCTCTCACCTTTCCGCTATTTCCCATCCATTTAAAAAAAAATTCATTACCTTCCGCTACCATCACTTCATCAATTCTAGAAATATTAATATACATGCTTGACCGCATTTCAAGGTCAAGACTAAAAACACGAGGTTGATCTATTCTACACTAAAAGGTGTATTGTGATGGTTAAGAAGCACCCAAAGTTCTCCGTTGTACACAATATTGGGTACATTTAGAGAACATGGTAGGCCATGTGGAATGGAACGAAAACCCCATAACGAGAAAACTGGTAGCTCTGCCAATATTCGGGAAACACTGATAGTACAAACTTCGAAAAAATCTTGTAATTTTACGTCTTCTGACCTGCACATAAATGGATCATCGCAAAGCATTTAAAATTACGTATTGTAAAAGATGATTTAAAGATATATATCTTTAAAAACGGGTTAGGCTGTTTACGTTTAACTTAATGGAAAAATGTATCGGATTGCAGTTTACGTCGAATGTGAGATTCAGTTTTTCGTTCTGTGTAGCTTACTCTGCCGGCCAAGGTGACCTCTGGATGCATCTGTGTGAGTGAGTGCTAATATTCAGACCGCCATGCCAACGTAGTCGAACAAACACTATTCTGTATTGGAGAGTTTACTAACACTCATGAGAAATTTACCACTCTTGCAAACATAGATGCCATTTACACAGATTTTTTCACATGCATAAATTTGGGACCCACCAATTATGTCAGTTCCTGTGAGTTCAGGTTCTATTAATGTGTCTGAAAATTAAAGTACTTTATAAACTATGTATAGGGCAGAAGCACCGGTTTTAGCCATAGTACCTGTTTTGGCCATACATGTATTTAACCCAGGTAACCAATAAGCATTTCCAATGCAATTTAAAAGCAAGCCAATAAGCATTTAAGTTGCCTTAAATGCTACTTAAATGCTATTTTGGCAAAATATGCGGCTACTTTACTGCTAGCCCTCTTATAGTGCTGACAATGCTTATTTGCAGCTAGTTACCAACAAGAAGAATTTAAATAGAATTGTGGATGCCAATTTACAACAGTTATGCAGTCAAAAAGCTGATAAACAACAACCTGCAGTATAAAACGCCAGGGATGCTAATAAACGACTGATTTACTGCTTATTTTAATGCTTATGCTTATGCTTATGCTTATTTTAATAATGCTAATGGTTACCTGGGAAGTGTTAATTGATGAAATATATGGCTAATAACACAACTTTAGATGCAACTAAATCAAATTTCAGATATTTTTCCATATAACTTATATGAAAACTAATATAAGAAAATTATTATTCTAGGAATATTGCAGAAATAAAAAAGGCCTCCCTTATTTTCCCGCATAACCTATTGCCAGCATAGTACGACTGGAACTTTCAGTACATAACATTTATTATCTAAAATTATTTTATTTTCGTTGGGTTTTTCCATATGGTATAATGGATTATTTCTCAAACCATATCGATCATATGATAAACGTAAATAAGTCTTTTTTATATAAAAAAAGCTTTTTAGTCATAGGAGGCCAAAAACTTTCGCTGTGCCGCTTTTGGCCATACGTCAAAGCGCTTTCATTAAATCTATTGATATTTAGTTCTGAAATTGTGGTCGTCGGGTTCCAAAATTTGTTCTTTTCTTACCGCTGGAAGGCGCAGGCAGTGAATTACTAAATTGAGTAATCTATTAATAAAGTTATTGATTATTTGATATTCTTTGTTCAAAATATGATGGCTTCATCGAAAAACATTGCCTGTCAGGTGTACAATCAAAGTATCTTCAGAATATGCGAGCCGTAAAAAATACGGTATCTAAGGTCTACCGTACGAGTGGCAAGTGGCAGAAAACCACAATACGGAGTACCGGAACGATACTGTCCAAGGAGAAGGAAATGATTGTTTCCTGGCTTATTGAAATGCTACGTCGCGATTTTATAGCGCAGCACCGTACGTAGTTATTCAATGTGAAGGATGTTCTTACCAGAAACTCTCGTGATACTCCATCATGAAAAGAAGATTTCTCTCTCCATAAGGTCTTGGTCAAAGAGAACGGGATTGGATGACCACTAATAATTTGAAAAGCCATATGAAAGCCATGTAAGCACTGGAATATATTAAATAATACATTTAGTTTTCTCAAAGGGAAGTTCAAGTTTTGCTTTCATATCTCGATAGGTTCTAATGTTCCTCGATTATATAAGAATGTACTACATCAGACTTTAACATAATGTTGGAATATAATCTATTTCTAGAATAGCATAATTATTTTTGTTTATTTTCGCTATAAGCGACGATTCCTCTAATCTCTGGGATTGAGTGGTTCAAACAACAGCATCTTCAGAAAGGCTAATTACTTTTGGCCTTACGATACCTAGTGATAATTATTCTTCACGATCACAATATTTGAAGAAAACTATGTTTGAAATCCAGATATCAAAAGGTTGTTACACTCTTTTCAAATGTTTGAAGGTAATTCATCAGTATATTACAATATCTCAGCAATCTGTCCTATGTAAAGCTGAAAGTTGAATGCCAATTTTTTTGCGCTTGTGGTTTATGATTAACGCTTTTATTTTACAGTATCGTAAATCGGATAACATTGTTCCGCTGATTGCATCCGTAGCAAGCAATCAAATAAAACAGAAGTAGTTGAATCATCGGTCATGAAAATTATCCAAAAGATTTCCCATACTTGTTTATATTACTGCAAAAACGGATTTATAACTGAAAACTGCTTAAAGGATTAGAAATAATTTCAAATAAACTTAAGCATAAAGAAAAAGTGATTCTTGTTTTGACTTCTTTTTCTCGAACACCAATTTTTGCAATCTTGCACAAATAATGACAGACAAGAAAACGTTAAAATTCCTGAAGTAATGCTAATCCGATGCAATTGTATATTTAAAAAATAAATAATTCAGTAAAATAGATTACATGATAGTTTAACTTATTTTGCGATACTTTTTCAGCAGAGTGGCCAAAATAGGAACACAGAGTGGCGAATAGAAGAACACTATGGCCAAAACAGGAACCCAGCAGAGGTTTTTCAATCGACAAAAATTGAAACAAAAAAGCATATTTCCATCAAATAAACCTATACATTACGATGATTAAGACTAAAATTATCCGTTGATGATGTGTAAACATATTTAGTTTATTAGAATTTGATAAAACATGATCAATATCCTTGAAAGTTTGCCAAACTATGGCCAAAACTGGTGCATTTACCCTAGTACAGAAAAAATTATACTGGAAAAATTAAATATTGCGGAGGAAATGATAGGGTCCCAAATTTTCAGGGACCGCCTCTTGTAGCGTAAAGTCATTTGGTCTGTATAAAGTGTCCAGTAAAATTAAAGAGAATTTAATTTGGACTAATTTTGCCGAAGAATTGAAATTCTTTTTAATTTGTTAGAGCAATTTAAAGTGTTTTTGGTCAAGGTGGACTTTAAAAATCAAGCAATCTAGTGGAACTGACAACTGTGTGTAAAATATAAGTTTAATCTGATGTATTAATTGTTCATAATCAAGAAAAAACACAAATGTAAATGCCTAATAAGGGTACGAAAAAGTTTACTTGGTTGATCAAATCATTCCATTGAATACAAAACCTCCTAGCTGTGGAATAGCGAAAACCTACTTTCGAAGCAATAGCATTTTTCTTCCTCCATGAAAAAGACAAAAAGTCATTAAAATGTACTTTTAATCTTCTGAGCCCCAAAATCTGCCCGGGAAGTTCGCTACTAATCTTCTATGCCAAAGTGAGGCTACAAATTGGTTTCTTCTTCCAAAGTCACACCCTCTCGGCGGATCGCCCCACATCAGGAAGAACCCAGAAACTGCCAAACCATTCTTATCACGTATAAATATTGAGCCTCGTGTTTTTTTCTATTTCCGCTTTCTTTAATTTCTGAAAATCTCTAAATGCTGCTCGAGAGCAGCGAGCATTTACACAATCGCCGAAAGAGGCGGCCTTCCCTGAAGCCCTGGTCCGGGCGAGGACTAGGAAAGAAAAGCAATTCATTTTCATTCAATTAGTGAGTGGAAATCTAATTTCGTGTATCTGCGAGGAATAAGCGAGGTGGAAAGAAATTTATATGGATTTAGAGAAAGATAGAATCTTCTGGTCGCGACTGACAAGTGGAGTCATTTTTTCCCCTGGACCTTCGTATCAGAATTTCATCATTCGCCAGAAACCGACCGACGGAATTGAAACGGGTCCCCTATTGCTGCACCGAACGACCACATTCAGTGAAGCGCATCTCGTTAGCATCGGCTAAAGCCCCTGCAGTGCCATACAGGAGGAGGAGTTGGCACATCTAATTATGCTTTGGCGAGGGTGGAATTTTTTTTTCAAACTTTCTTTAACTTAGAGTTGTCTTCTTTATTTCGTGTGTCAGGTTCTTTATGTTTCACGTCTGGGCGGATTTTTTCAGGCCGTTCTCTCTTCCATTTCTTTATCTGTGGTTCTCTTTTTGCGCCGGTTGATGGCTGACGATGGCTTTTAGACCAATGCTCGTCATGCACTTTCCACTTGAGTTACCTTCCCAAAGTGTTACTTGCGTCGTTGGTTGCAGTTTGCCGGGTTGGTTGGTACTTGTGCGGTAGGCCTACATTTTCTTCTATGGCATATTTTCACAACACCCAACGTGCTAGCATTAGCATTAACACGCTCCGGTCGGAATCTCGTTACCCAGACCGTTTTTCGGATTCGCACATCCTCACCATTCGCAATTTTTTTCAACGGGGTGTCACTGACGTTTCATCGGCTATTGCTGTTATCTCCAACAGGTGGAATAATTGGTTGTATCAACTTTGTAAAATTTTTGAAATTAAAGACAGAAATAAAAACTAACCCAATATTTTAATTATGCAAATGATTCATTTTCGAAAAGAACAAAATTCGTTCGAAAATTTCATGGCACCCCTATCCGGTCCTTTACACAACACACGAAGGCTGAGGGTTGAGTCGGCACTCAGAACGTAGGTAGCAGCAGCAAAAAAAAATCGTCACACTTGAGTTGGTTTTTGCTGCCATTTTAATTTTTTTCCAACACTGACTACCCTCTTGGTTTCTTCCGTTTCGCACATTTTTCACTTTTCACTCTGTGTGTGACTCTGTCTCTCTCTCTACCGACTCTATTCTTTCCGTTGATTCTACCGTGTTCTGATGTGTTGGTTCAAATACAAACCAACAGAATATTTGCTGCATTACCTTCCTTTTCGCTACCGTCGTTCGCATCGGTTCTGGTCCGGGTCGGGCGGGCCGGGCCGGGTTGCACCACGGGTTTTCACCAGAAAATGGAGATTTTTTTGCACTCTGGATTTTTTGCAGTCTAGCGCGTGTTTCATTTTTCTGTCTACCTGGTACTGGTACCTGCCGCCGTCGTCGTCCATATGCACCTTAATCTGTGCGGAGAAGAAGGGTTTCCGCCACACAGAATGAATGGCAAATAATTTGCGAGAAATGAGAAAGTGCAGTCGGTTCATTATTATTTGTTTGAAAGGCGAAAATAGCGAATCTGAAATGATTAAGTAGAAAATAAAATGCAATGGCGGTTTTCATCTAGGATTTCACCTTACGAAGTGATTTCTGTTTGCAGCCATCGCTAGCCGGTTTTTTTATTTTGCCATAGTTTTTCCGGTTGTTTCTATATTTGGATTTTTTCCTATGCATGGAGTAGGACTAGTTGAAAATATTTTTAATAACACTTTTGCAAGGTTTGGATTAATCTGGGAACGTACATGAACATAAGCAAGAGTTTTTTACGAGCGGTTGCTGGAATTCTCCTTGTGCGGCTCTATTTTGATCTCTAGTTCAAATATATTTATAATAGTACTGAAACTATACAATCGAATTATATAAAATATACAATATGTTTTCCTGTAATGAGATGTTTTTGATACAGTAATGTTCCGCTTTTGTCAGCTCCCGATTTGTCTATCCCCGATTTTGTCTACCCTCGATTTTATCAGCTTTTTATCCAGATTTTGTCAGCCTATAAACTTTGCTTAACTTTTGTGCTTTCAAACATGATTTTTCAGCCTGCTGAAACTATTCTGATTCTCTGGGGAGAGTTTTTGAATAAAATCATATCTTCTTGCGTGTTATTCGGGGTCAAAATTAGGATATTTTTATAGTAAAAGTTCTATAGTTCCTAAACAAGCAAAGTTAGAGGTGTACTGTATTCAGCAGTGTTGTGCATTTTTACTATTTGTACAACTTTGTCGAACTAAAAAAAGTCATACAACAACTGCAAAAATAGCTAAAATAGAAAAACTGATTTTAACGATTTTTCATTTATAAGAAATAGGATTTTTCTATCTTTTCTGAAGAGATAGAAGGTTACTGTCTTCAGCAAAATTACTTGTAATAATATGGGGTAAAACTTTGCAGAACATATCAATGTGTATAATGAAACTGAAGAAAAATAATTTTTTTTTTGCACTTTTAGGGGGATTAATCAAAATTTGAATTCCACTGGACGATAGAACTTTTAATTTTAAGAAACTCTTCCAGAAGTTTCATTAACCTAAAACGAGGTTTTCCCGCTCAAAGCTAATGCGCACCAAAAAAGGTTCTGGACCGGTGTGCTGTGCCCGGTTCATTGAGCTTTCGGTTGACCAATTGCGGATTAAAATTTAATTTGGTTAAACTCTTCGATATTGCAAGGTCTTATGTCTTGAATTTTGAAAAAAAAATTCGAAATTTTTTTTTCCCGATTTTGTTAGTTTCCCCATTTTGTCAGCCCAAAATTTAACATGGGGCTGACAAAATCGGAACATTACTGTTTTTTTAATTTTCCATGAGGCCCTACAAGCACGGTTGTTACAAAGTTGTTGTGGTAACCGAAATATTGCTAAATTTAATCATAATTCGGATGCTTCAACTAAATAGACCTAAAGTGTGCTACTTGGGGGTAGAATATAGCTTTTCCGGTTTTCTTCAAAGTTTTCCACCACAGTGAACAATTTAGTGGAAAACAATTACAGACTAACTAATTAAAAGTTAATACGGTGAGCATCTTAGCAGAATCTCGAATACGAGTTAAGTTGGGAAAGTTTTCCGTTTTATTTTGCTACTAAAATTAAACTACACAATGTTTACATTAAGGATAATTACAGTTACAACTATAATATAGCTAAATCACTAAACTAAATTAACTGGCTAAACTAACCATCCACTCACGTAAACATTCGGCAGATACGTATTTCGACTGTTACAAACAGCCTTCTTCAGTGCTTTGACGAGCTGAGTGAAGAAGCTTCGGTATATATTAGGGCAAGTACATAGGTTTTAATAATGCCAGAATGAGTACCCAAAGAGTCATTCCGCAATTGTAAAATAAAGTTCAGCTACCTTAGACTTAAAATGAAAAGGAAAACGGATCCTGCGTCTTTGTTAGCCTTGGCAACTTCAGCCGTGTGTTCCTTAAAACGAATACCCAAGTTCCTTTGAGTTTGTCCAATGTAAACTTTTTCACAGTGGCTACAAGCAATTTTGTAAACCCCTGCTCTGTTTAAAAATTTAATTTTATCTTTAGTAGAACCCAATCTATTTTTGATTTGGTTGTTTCTACTGGTGTAGACAATATCTAAACCAAATTTTTGACCTAGGACTACGTCTCACGGCAAGGTTTGGGATAGAGTGTCATTCCAAAAAATCGAAAAACGCGAGCGTCACGAAAAAATGAAAGATTTTAAAAGCTAATAGCTTAGTGGTTTCCAGGTCGATTTTAAATTTTTTTACGCCAATTGATCGGAAAATCTTCTACGCATCCACACCAATAATGAAACCTATTGTTTTCAAAGTACGCACTATTGAAAAACTGAAAATAATGGAGCATTGCCCAACTCGAAATCCACGCTTCGTGATTGGTTGGAAGGTTCTTTACGATAATCTAAAACTATTTCAATTTGATATCTGTGCTTGGGAAATGAGCCAAAACAAGTGACAAAATTTCTTCATCTCAGCAGGATTTCTTAACACCTCGATTAAACCTAGACCATTTTGATGTCCTTGCTTGCGAACGCGATTAAACGTAGTCCAATTTGATGTCTGTGTTGGGGAACTGTGGCAGAAAAATCGCAAAAGTCCTTTATTCCAAAAGCTGGCAAATCCTTACCACGAGATGATTAAGCCTAGACTAATTTGAGAGCTGTGTTGGAAAAGTGCGCTACAGCTGTAGTGTTCGGTTATAATATGATTCTGTATGTTTGCCGTTTCACTAGTGAAAAGATGCGCTGTTGATAAAATGGGATTAAATTGGTAAAATCCCTTCAACGTGAGGAACCATTGGTAATAAAAACAATCTTTAATTTCTGTAAAGTAACAGGAAAGCAAAAGTTTGAGTTCTTGATTTTATTAAATTGTTTCCAAATGCACATATACGTAAGAATTGAATGATTACATGCATGGATACATTCTACTATCATAAACCGTATCGTATTCCACAGAGTCGAGAAGAGTTTTGTTTTGCTTATCATTCTTGCCAAGCACCGAAGCAGAATGAGCAAAAAACCATGCGGAGATTGTAAACATAAGATCAACGAACAAACAAACGGATTTTCTGTGGCTTTTGCGAGACATATTTCCACATTTGCCAAAACGGCTGCGGAATAAACCCACGCTTCGTTTCCGTTGAGTGCAGAGCTAACTTGAAGTGTCGGTAGTTTTATTTTGACAACAGCAACATTCAGTAGTGTCTTAATTGCCATTGAACAGTGTTATCCCAGCTCAATCATACGCACGATGAATGGCAACCGCTTGGAGTAGGTGTGTGTAAGTGCCACTATCCGTGGCAAATACTGTTGCTCTGTTGTATTTACATACCGCCTGATAAAAGTGAGGATGTCGATGTAATCAATGCACACTTTTCATCCGTCTGTGAGTATTGCGATGCCTGCTCTGAGCGTGACACTGTGATGGTTTGTGGTGATTCGAATCAGCCGCGCATTGAGTGGGAGTCATCTGCTAATGAGATTCAGAACATCTCCACTTCCCATTTGCTTGATGCCAGTGTGGCCCTAATAGATGGAATAAATTTTCTAAACCTCTTTCAAGTGAATACGCAACGAAATCATCTTAGGCGCATGCTGGACCTTGTGTTTTGTCCATCCGATGACTTACTTACGGTCGACACTTGTGTCACACCACTGCTTCTCGTCAACTCGCACCATCCACTTCTGTTACTATCGATGTCCGTTCGTAACAATAATGCTGTTGCAGATATCTGTTATGCTGTTGCGGTTGAAAGAAGTGAATTAAGCTGTCGAAAGATCGATTTTGCTGCTTCGATCGAATAATTGTCGGTCACTGATTGGAACGTTTTATTCGATTATGATGATGTTAATGTAATGGCTACACAGTTTTGCACAGTACAATATCTCAGTACAAACCTCGTCTACGAAAACTAAAGCGTAAACGTAACAGTGCTCAACGTGCTCATCGCCGTTGGAGAACAAATCTGTCTCGACGTAATTATGCTCAAGTATGCTATTGATAATTACTGCCATTTAAATGCTTTGTTGCAATCCGATTTTAGGGAGCAATCGAAAAAAATCTGGCATTTCGTAAACACCAAAAGAAAAAGCTCTTCTATACCGTGCAACGTGTGCCATGACGGTATGGAAGCAAATACAATTCCTGACTCTTGTCAGAAATTCGCAGAGTTTTTTTGCTTTCGTCTTTGCCGACGAAACTGCCTCTGATATATAGTATTGCTAAAAGGGGGGCTCCGTAGCCGCAAGGTTACCGAGTCTGCTTTGACAAGCGAGTGGTCGTGGGTTCGAATCTTAGTAGAATCAAGCCATTCGATGTCAAGTGACTTTAGCATGGGTTTATTATCAGGCCCCTCCATTTACCCTTCCTTCGGGCTGAATTCTATATTTACCCTCTGAAGCCTCTTGACAGTGCAAATGTCCCTCCTATAGTTAAGTGTACTGGTTAGAGGTACGAATAAGTCCACGCCAGGGACGGCTATAATATGGGATAGTGCTGGCAGCGCGGAATAAGTGGGTAAAGTAGATCAAGCTTTGAAGAACGGGTAAACCCCAATACACGCAAGTACGCATAAAATTAAATAAGCATATCGCTCACTCAATAGCGATTATAGCAAAAAGAAATGCAGTGCAGGTCATACAGCAAACACCCGGGCGATATTACAATAGATCAACTATACTGGTCGCAGTAATGAGTCCCCACACATGGAAAAAGCCTTCCTGGCGATCGTCATAATGTGAGGAATTACCGTGGAATCACTATTCTCTCTGCGGCATCTAAATTATTTAAAATAATTGTGAGTGGTGTGATACTGTCCCGCACTAAAAACTACATTTCAATGGCTCAGCACAGTTTCATGCCTGGTCGGTCCGTCGGTGTTCCTCAAGGTAGCAGCATGGGGCCTTTGCTTTTCTTGTTGTTTTTTAACGATATCATTTCATTACTTGGTATTGGCTGCTAATAAATGTAAGCTGACGACCTGTAATTGTTTGCTCCAATACAAAACACAGACATGTACATGTATTCTTGGTTATTTCCTCGAGAACCGTTACCCATTGATTAGACCCGCTAGTTCAAAATTCCGCAGCATATAGTCGAGAAATTGACCACCTTACGATGTTTATAAAATGGCTCAATATACACTAGTGCCGCACAGTGGAACATCCTTGAACTAATGTTTATGTTATCTGGAAGGCCGCAATCACATGAATAACTTTTTCGAAGACAGCAGCTTATCAAATTGTCTGCAATTTTGCAATTTGCCGCGTAATGATAAATTTCTGAACTAAATCGCATGCTATTTGATAGGCTGGATATAAGCTAGCAGTGGATAGTGGGAAAACCTGGAACCATACCGTTCGGAAGGCTTCAGTTATTTGCACAATTAACCTGAAGCAATTAACCTGAAGAATAACTTTATCGAAGACTCTGCACTATTAGGATCACCAGTTAAGGTGGGAGCGCCATTATTGCATTATTGCGCCATTATTGGCCATATTGGCCCTATTTTCATTACAATCAACCATATCTCCAATGAATAGCTGTACTTCCTATACTTTTAGTATAGGAGCAAAAGAGCACTCTTTTTGCTACCAATGGCATTGCAGCTCTGTAACGCTATACTATACTTAACACTAGATATACCAGACCAGTCATTTTGACTGGTCGTGGAATTTCAATTTGAAATTTCTACAACATATAACATTTGCTTTTAGAAACGATGTTATGGCTTTTGTAACTATAAGTAGAGAATACATTTTATGGACTTAATGTTATTTTACCTATATTAGTAACAAATATAATTTTTGTTTTTGCCATTTATAACAGGACCAGTCAAAATGACTGGTGCGAGATTCTATGAAGAAATGTAGCATTTCGGGAGAACGGTGAGTCCGAAGCATGAAATTATTCAGTAAAGTGCCGTTCCTAATGGCCATTTTTGTAGAATTTTGTCGAGAGTCGGTCCTTTTCGGCGGTTCTATTCTTCAGCTGACCAATTTCTCGCCGGATTTCTTTGAGATCGGAAGTCGGAACGCCCTTAGGCTCTCATACATTGACTTTTGCTCCATTTCCTTCTGCTATATCAGCAATTGAGATCCCTATCAAAGAACTGCTTCCACTCACCAACCACATTGCGCTCGTTTGTGGCCAGGTTTCCCTGCTCGTCCCTAGTTCCTACACATATCAGGCCTCGGTTTGTATCCTTTACGAGATCGGTTCATCTTCTCATAGAACTTGCGCATCTTACTAGTCTGAAATAGTGGTTCTAGGTCTCCTTCTGGCGTTTTGCGGCCTCACTGATGGCCGAGCGTATCCTGTTCCATTTATCTTCGAGGGTCGAAGCACCTGGCCATAGATGAAGGCACATAGTACGTCGATAATTTTGAGCGCACGTGTACTGCTACTAGATAATGATCTGAATCGATATCCGTACCTCGTAGGGAGCGTACGTTGGTGATGTTCGAGGAAACCCGACCTTCGATGAGAATATGGTCGATTAGGTTCAATGTTAGCTGGTCAGGTGATCTCCTGGTGGTTTTGTCGATCTATGCGGGGAAAGAATGTGTTTCTGATCCCCAGGCTTCGGGAAGCTGCAAAGTTGATGCATCGCTGGCCGTTATCACTGTACATTGCTTCCCTGTCGATCTGAGCGTACATGTCCCCTATGACGATGATATCCCATGGCGAGCAGCTATCGTATGTTGCCTCCAGCTAGACATCGAACGCTTCTCGTCGTCGGGTCTACCTTCGTGTGGCCACTTACTTACTTAGGTGGCTTGCCGTCCTAAGACAAAGCCTGTTGAACAAAATTTCTCCATGTAACTCGGTTGAGGGCTACCGCTCTCCAATTCCTCGGACACCGAGTACTCTCCGCCAGATCTCGCTCCACCTGGTCTAACCATCTTGCTCGCTGCGCTCCTGGTCGTCTTGTTCCTACCGGATTTGAGGCGAACACCATCTTTGCAGGGTAGTTGTCCGGCATTCTTGCAACATGCCCTGCCCATCGCATCCGTCCAGCTTTAGCCACCTTCTGGATACTGGGTTCGCCATAGAGCTGTGCGAGTTCATGGTTCATCCTCCGCCTCCATACTCCGTTCTCCTGTACGCCGCCGAAGATCGTTCTTAGCACTCGTCGTTCGAAAACTCCGAGCACTCGCAGGTCCTCCTCGAGCATTGTCCATGTTTCATGCCCGTAGAGAACAACCGGTCTAATAAGCGTCTTGTACAGGGTGCACTTTGTACGGGGACTTAGTCTGCTCGACCGCAATTGCTTGTGGAGCCCATAGTAAGCACGACTTCCGCTGATAATACGCCTCCGAATCTCACGGCTGGTATCATTATCCGCCGTTACCAGTGAGCCAAGGTAGACAAATTCATCGACTACCTCAAACTCATCGCCGTCGATCAATATACTACTGCCCAAGCGGTGTCGTTCGGCCTCGGTTCCGCTGGCCAGCATGTACTTTGTTTTAGACGTATTTACCTTTAACCCAATCTTTTCTGCTTCGCGCTTTAGTCTGGTGTACTGTTCAGCCACCGCCACAGATGTTCTGCCGATAATATCCATGTCATCGGCAAAGCAGACGAATTGACTAGATTTGTTGAATATCGTGCCCCGCGTGTTGATATCCGCTCGGTTCATAACACCTTGTAGCGCTATGTTGAACAGCAGGCATGAAAGACCATCACCTTGACGAAGCCCTCTGTGTGATTCGAATGAACTTGACAATCCACCCGAAATCCGAACACAGCACTGCGTACCATCCATCGTAGATTTAATCAGTTTGATGAGCTTCCTGGGGAAGCTGTTCTCGTCCATGATTTTCCATAGCTCTTTCCGGTCGATGGTATCATATGCGGCTTTGAAGTCAACGAATAAATGATGCGTGGGAACTCTGTATTCACGGCCCTTTTGGAGGATTTGCCGCAGTGTAAATATTTGATCCGTTGTAGACCGACCTTCGACGAAGCCGGCTTGATAAGTTCCCACAAATCTACTCGCAATTGGTGATAGACGGCGGAAAATGATTTGGGACAGCACTTTATAAGCGGCATTGAGAACGGTGATCGCTCGATAGTTCTCACAGTCCAACTTGTCGCCCTTTTTGTAGATCGGGCAGATAACCCCATCTTTCCACTCCTCCGGTAGCTGTTCCGTATCCCAAATTCTAACAATTAGTCGGTGTAGACAAACGGCCAGCTTTTCTGGTCCCATTTTAATAAGCTCCGCTCCGATGCCATCTTTTCCAGCTGACTTGTTGTTCTTTAGCTGCATGATGGCCTCCTTAACTTCGCCTATCGTTGGGGCTGGCACCTCTTCCCCGTTTGCTGCACCGTCGAAATCGCTTTTCCCGCCGCCATGGTTTTCCGCCTGGGCGCCATTCAGGTGTTCGTCGAAGTGCTGCTTCCACCTATCCGTCACCTCACGATCGTCCGTCAGAATACTGCCAGTTTTATCCCGACACATTTCGGCTCGCGGCACAAAGCCTTTGCGGGATCCGTTCAGTTTCTGGTAGAACTTCCGCGTTTCCTGAGAACGATGCAGCCGCTCCAACTCCGACCTTCGTGTGGCCAGTGCAGGTTTATGATGGTGTAGTTGAAGAAGCGGCCTGTTATCCTCGATACACATATCCTCTCGGGATCTTGCATGCTGCCCATCACTACGAAGCTCGTTCACAGCTCGTTGGTCACTCCATCGTTCTGGCAAAATTGGGCCTTGCCGCCACGGATCCCCCACACCTTTCCGCCTTCGCGACAGATCTCCTGTAGTGTCACAATGTCGAACTTTTGCAGTTCTAACTGAACGAGCAACATCCGGTCGCCATCCGCCAACATCAAACAATATTAACATCCGGTCGCCATCCACGAAATTTAGTGATTTACAGTTCCAGGTAGGAAGCATCCATTCCAAATCCTTGTTTTCTCGCCGTTGTCCATGTAAATGTTTCGAGTTGAACTTTCTTGATTTTTCGTAATATTTTAGATATAAAAAGCTTGCCTTACTAGGGCTATGATGCCGAGTCTCATGATGGGGCTGTCATCGTATAGTGCCGAGACAAAACGGTGCCTCCTTCCCTGTCGGTTTACAACCTTAGTTTCCACCAGGGTTGGTTACTCATCTCCGCTAAGATTGCTCGTATTTCGGCTGGTAAAGTAATCAACCTATTTTGGACCCCATCTGTAGTTGTACACAATTAGGACACTTCAACCCAAATCAAATGGAAGTGTACAAATTATGTACAGCTGCAGATGAGGTCCAAAACTGGTTGGTTACCCTACCACGAGGAGGTGGAGATAGAAGTTGCTGGATAAGAGGTAAAGGATCCCTATGGGGTCCGTGTTGCACATTATTTAGTCGTTCACCAACTGTTTCTTATCCACCAGTCATTTTGACTGGTTTTGGTATAAATGGGTATATTTAAAATGCTGGTATATCTAGTGTTAAACTATTAAAACTATACTTTCTTTCATAATATTGTAGATAATAAGTAACTTCACACTTGTCCTATAAATCACTTTTTCGAATTCTGTTTGGCTGAGGCGCAGTCAAAAGAGCAAAAACAAAGGAAAAAGAGCATCCTGGAAAATGACGATTATTTGAATCAATGTTTTTTTTTTGTCAACGGCCAGGCCAGCATGTACCGCAGAGAGAATTCCAAGGAATCAAGTGGAACCAGAAAAAATACCTAATTCCATTAAACTTCTTGAAATCAAGGGGAAGGAAGAAAGCGTGGACCTCCCGTACCAAACGTTTCCCATATACATAGATAATGATTTATTTTTCGGGTAATTTTTCGAATAGACCTATGTAACAATGAGAGATTCTCTTCGCGTCTCCTCTCTTTTGCTTGTCACGTCTACTTAAATGCATAGAAAACAAAATTTCCAAAACAGTCAGCTAACTAGTGACTCCGGCAACCGATTCATGCAAAGCTGATGTGTTAAAATGCATTAGTATCGCCGTAAAAAGCGGAAGAGAGGAGACACGAAGAGAATCTCTCATTGTCACATAGGTCTATTTGAAAAATTACCCGAGATTTACAGTCGTTGGGAGTATCTTTGCTAATAAAGGTTAAGTGATACTCCGGACCCTCAGGTATGAACTAATGGCATTTAAACCAGAAGCCAGGCTGCAATTGCCCAAGGATATAGGATTATTTTGATCTCTGAAAATAGATTAGTTTGCCAAAAATATTAGTTTAAATCATATAATACTTGAAAATAAACTCATGTGGTTTAATGGTTGCCTAAAACTACATTTGTAAGGTTAGGAACTGTAACCCGTACGACCCCGCAGCTAGACCTAGATTGGCTACTCAACTATACAAATTGAAGCATTTCCAGGTATGGTCACGTGGAGGCGCTAGGTAGGGGCTTGGGATGGCTAGAGCTATATTGGGCGCTTCTTCCTAGCTGCCTTCCCCATTTCATACCCTGATAAAAAATGTGATCCAAGATATTATCGAAAACCTGGTTCAAATTTGATAAAAATATGATTCAAAATCTGGCCCAGAATCTGCTGGATGTCTGGTTCAAGTTCAGAATCTGGTACAAAATATAGTCAAAATCTAATTGAAAATATAACCCAACATCTGGTCCAGAATCTAGTTCAAATCTGTTCTAAAATTTGTTTACTAAATCTGGAACAAATTTTGATAAAGTACTGTCCGCAAACTAGTCTAGGTCCAAAATACGGTCCAGGTTTAAAATCTAGTTTAGAACCTGATTCAAAAATCTGATCAAAAATGTAGACCAAAATCTGTATAATCCCTTCCAGTTCCAGAATCTGGACAAAAATTTGATGCAAGGCCTGGTCCAAAGTCTGATGAAAAAATTTGGTCCAGAATCGGGGCAATGTCCACAAACCTGGTTCTGGTCTAGAATTCACTACAAAATTTGATAAAAAATTTAGGTTCAAAAAGTGATAAAAACTGTGGTCCAAAATCTTATTTAAAATCTGGTCCAAACCTGATAAAAATGTTATTCTAAATTTGGTCCAGAATCGGATGCAGGTCCACGCTGTGTTCCAGGCTAGGTCTAGAATCAGGTTCCGAAATCTGATTCAAAACCAGAATGATGGTCAGAAATCTGATAAAAAATGTGGTTTTATATTTGGTCTGGAATCTAGTCTAATCTAGTTCCAGTTCTAGAACCTAGCTTAATAATAAAAATCTGTTCAAACCCCTGAAACAAAAGTTGATAAAATATGCGGTTCGCAATCTAGTCCAGGTCCGCAATCTGGTTCAAAACCTGGCCCAAAAACTGGTTTAAAAATTGTGGTCCAAAGTCTGCTCCAGGTTCACAACCTGATTCAAAATCTGATCAAAAATATGGTCTAAAATTTGGTCCAAAATCTAGTCCAATTCTGTTTTAAAATTTGTTACAAAACTTGGAACACAATCTGATAAAAAAAATGTGGTCCAGAATTTAGTGCAGGTTCAGAATCTGATTGGTGGTATAAAATCTTATAAAAAGAACACGGATTTAAGAAACAAGGGAGTGCAAAATCTGGTCTTCGCCAAGGGCGCCACAATACTGCTTTTTGCTTGTGGAATTTAGGGCTTTCTATGAAGACGGACGGATGCAAAATGTCATTGTTTTAAAACAAGAATATTAATAACTTTTAAAATGATACAAATAACTAGAGGTATATTTTGCTCGTCTATGACGAGGTAAACTAGAAGATTTCTTTTCAAATGTAATTTCGCTAACAGCATTGTACACAATCGTGTTTGTAGGAAAAAGAATTGTACTTCTATCATAGCTCCGAAGTGTCCAAACAATAGTAATTCTTCTCGATAAGGACAGAATAAGTCACTCATGAAAATTAACACCTTTTGAAAATGAAAAATCTCCAGAATAAAGCAAGAAAATCGCAAAACAAAATTTTTGTTCATCAAAAAGTCTGAAAAGCACTCCGCTGGCTGTTGGGTCTCTGTTTGCTTCTCGGCAAAGGGTGTACGATTATTATGAGTAAACACATTTTCTGATTAAGTCCGCACGTTAGCACGGGCCGGGCCGCTTCGAACGTCGTCGGTATATTACAAACACTTCTGCCGTCATCAGCCCGGTTCGCTACCGCCAAGTGCATGTGCACGCATCCACTCGAGCACCAGCCTCCCCTAATTATGACATGCATATGGAGAGTACAAAATTGCTCTACAATAAGGCTCCGACAAACACTTGAGGTGTTTGCCTGAATTTTAGCACAAGTGCGGAAACAACAACGGCTACAAGGTCTTTCGTGTTTCGGTGCCGGTTCGCCTTGGAGAAGGGGTAGCAATTAGCATATATGTACTCTATGGTGAAATATTCGCTCATCAAGCACTTGGGTTCTATTTTGCGAGTCAACGCTACCGACGGCTTTGTTAGCAGTTTCTCTTGTGTTTTGCGAGAAAAAAATTAGAGTGAATATTGAATGGTAAACATCCTGTGCCTGTCCTCCACTTTACTGAAAAGTGTGGGCGACACGGAATTGCTAGCATTGCAGAGCAGTGGAAGGTGATTCTTCGAATAAGGGTGCAATTGAAAATCTTTTTAATTTTTGTTCCCTTATTAGGATGTGAAATTTTTTGCTACTCTGACGCTATTGGCCTGGCAACCCTCAGTATTATCGCCATCATCACCATCATCATCTTCTTCATCATCATCTTCATTAGGCACTCTGCGCGACTAGGAAGGAGACGCAATGGGGATTATGGGACGACGACGTGCTCGCGGCAGATTTTTTCTCCTGTCGAAATTTGATGAACTGCGCAAGAAAAAATCGTCTGTGTATTTACAATAGCCCTAGCGGCGTACAACCCTCCATAATTTTTCCCCATACAGGAAGGAAATCACATCAAGAAATGCCAAAAACTCCGAAGAATGGCAGGGAAAAAATGTTCAAGTTCCACGCAAACACTCTCATAAATCACTCGCTTGTGGAAATCCATTCTCCCCGTGCGTTGCGTTTCCCGTTGGATTTTTCCTCCTCCGTGAAGTTCGCCGGGATACTTACTGTTGTGTGCAAAACTGATTGCTTGGGTGGTTCCATTAGGTTATGGAAAGCTATGGCGTACCATTATGCGAAGGTGAAAGTGTAGTTGCTTGAACAATCGAAATTTGATTGCCCTTGCATGTTACTTAACCGACCATCATCGATAATGAAATGAAAATCAAAATGAAATAAAAAGTGTCTTGAATGTCAATTATTTGTAACTAAGAAGTAGTCGTTTGCGTACGGTCTATGCATGTCTATGGTATGTGGACTAATCTTCAGTTTGTGGATTTTAAGGCGGCGTATGGTCCGGTTAACAGAATCATGCTATAGTACATAATACATGAGCACGAATAGTAGGTTAGCCTTCCATGTTCGCTTTCATGATTCTTGATATTATGGATTGGATCATTGACATTTATCTTAAGGCTATGTAAGAGGCTTTTAACCAAACGAGGATTGCTAGGATAGCGTCATAGCAGCCATCAACAGTGCAGCACCATTGGGTTCATGAAAAAGAGTCGACGTGACGACACGTTCGGCAAGAAATGCCCGAGGGTATTAAGCGAGAAGACCGCAGCGCGGGCGTCGATACTACAGCAGGGAATCCGTCGAAGCGTGGAGCGATACAGACAGAAATGAAGACAACAAACCCAGTTGTTCCAGGATAAAGTGCACATTAAAGACTTTGAGTGCGAGGAAATGGAATATATGTTCTCAGCAAATACGTAAATTGTAGAGGAAACTCAACGATTCCCACATAGACCTTGTGACGTGACTCGAAACACGTTGAGGCACATACGTAGGAATCTTAACGGATGAACGGGAAAGTAGAAGCATGAGCACCTGGATGGTGCATGGGCAGAATACTAAAACAGCAGCGGGAAAGACTACATTAGTATGGCGGATGACGGAGATATTCCAGCTCCCAGAATAGGTGAAGTAACCGACACCATCAAGCGGTTCAAGAACAACTTGGCAAGCTACTTGTCTGCACCCAGTAAACCATTTGGTTTGTATATCTCGATTGCAACTGAGATATAGGAAATCATATCTGAACGAAAAAGTTACATTTCACGCCATATAAGAACATATATGTACCAAAGTGGAGGCGATATACGTACGAAAATTTTGACAATTACTTGTAATTCTATTTTGCGTAGTTTTTATAACACGTAACTTAATACTCCTGAATATATGATTAAGATATAATCAAATATTGCAATCGTCTATACTGCTTTATAATTCACAGTCATGAATTGTATATAAAGACACGCACGACTGCAAAACAACTTATTGTTCACTTCGATTTGACATACTCTAATCATTATACAATTCCAATGTGAAATTGACATGAAAACGATTTAATGTGAACTTTCTATTACGATTTTGTGTTATCTGGGCACCAGCTAATAGACAGGATTTGGGAAATAGGGCAGCTACCGGAGTGGAAGAAAGGTGTAATATGCCCAGTAGGGGGAAGTCCTCTATATTCGGATACTTCAGGTTTTTAAGATAAAACTCAAAAAATTCTGGGTATAGTACATCTATTTTCACTTTAATGTGGAGAAAAACAATACTATAAGCAAAAAATAGAAAGTAACAAAATTTGCGCAGCAAGGTTTATTTGGAAAGTAGATAGTATTTTGTGTACAAATTGCCTCAAATCGGAAGCTGTCCCCTACGTTCGGATATGATAAACTGATCTAATGAAACCTGCATCAATAGAAAGTGAGAACTATCGAGCGATCACCATTCTCAAGGCTACCTATAAAATGCTTTTTCAGATCATTTTTCGTCATCTATCGTGAACTAGTAAGCAAGTCGTCGTATGTTCGCATTTCGGCGGGGAGAGGCTGTTAGAGTCAATAAGATCGTTGCACTGGCCCCGCAATTGTCCTGTACTCTAACAGCTGGCTGCAAAATCTGTTATATAAAAGCAGAAGGTCAAGTTTCGATAACGGAATGTAGCGCCTAGGCTTTGCTTTTTTATTTTTCGTCATCTATCACCGCTAGCAAATAGATTTGTGGAATGTTGCCAGGTCAGTTTTGTTAGTTTTGGCAGATGATTTAAGGCTGCATATGATAATAACGATAGTTTCGTTGCGACACTAAAGAGCTATGGAAAATAATAAAGGAGAACGGCTTTCCTGGGCGAATTGACTGGACTGATTTAGGCCACAAAGCTGTAACATGAAACAAAGAAGATTATTGAGATTAAGTATTGGTAGCGAATTCGTCAAAAACTGACTTATACCTGTTAGCAGGAGAAACGAACTGCATCGTATTCTTGCCGGAGGTTGGTCGTACTTACCACGGACTCCACAATATTCTAAGGTCTGGTAAGCTTTACCGCAGTACTAAGTGTGTCATGTACAAAACGCTGATAAGACCAGTAGTCTTCTACGACACGAGACGTGGCTAACTCTTGACCGGGACTTGCAACCACTGACCGTTTTAGGACCATGTGCACATGGGACTATCTATGGCAGGATGTATGAGAATTGTATATGGTGGAGAAGGACAAACCTCAAGCTGGCGCAACTATTTGGCGAATCCAAATTTAAAATCGATTAACGATTTTATCTTTCAAAAATCCAAATAAATCAATAGTTCAAACATGCATATAAACTGGTACTTGATTCACACTGAATAAAACCATAAAAGCATTTCATTTATCAATGGTTGTATCCAGCAATTTCATTCGTCTATGGTTTTACCTATCGATATCTTTTCACTTAACATTGGTCGTACCGTACCGAACCATAAGTTTCATCAAAAATGATCATAACGAATCATTAAATTCATCTATGGTCGTACCAAACTATATACATCATTCAACAATGATCGTACCGAATCATTTAATTCATCTATGATCACACCGAACCATATACTTCACTATGATCGTACCAAACCATTTAAAACGTGGATACCAGCTGAAATTAATAATTTTGTAAACATTAAGTCTATCATTAAGTTTATATCCACCCTAATAAATAACTTGCTATAAACATTATAATCACTATGTACTATGCGTTTTGTTATCACAGAGTAGAGAAAGAGAGTAGATGAACCCGATTTCCACTGATCGATATCAGTTGACAGCAGCATCTGCTGCTTTGATATATGCAATAATCAGTCGAAATGTAGCTCTCATAGCTTACAGTCAAAAATATAAATCCGATAGTGTACGATTCGTTCGGTAGTTATTCTGTGCGATCAAAAGAAAACCGTATCGGTACGGATCAAAGTTCACTACGGTTTAGTGAAATTTACTGATTTATAACGGTCAACTTGTGTTCGGATATCTTTAGGCCTTAGTACTAGCGCGTTTATTTCCCCCGGTTGCTACCGCGTGTTTCCGGTGCCAATTTATTGGCGAAGAAAGGCCTTTGGTGGCCGATAAATCAGTTCGATCGCGAACAACATATATGGTCGTACCGAACCATATACAACATTCAACAATGATCGTACTGAATTATTTAATTCATTTATGGTCGCACCGAACCATATTCTTCATCAACAATGATCGCACCAAACCATTCAAAACATCTATGCCCGTGGCGAATTATATACATCATTCAACAATGATCGCACAGAATCATTTAAATCATCTATTATCGTGCCGAACCATATACTTCATCAACAATGATCGTATCGAATGATTTAATTTATCTATGACCATACCGAACTATTTACATCATTCAACTATGATCATACCGAATTATTGCACTTATCGATGGTCGTACCGAATCATTCAATTTCTTTACGGTCGTACCGAACCATATACTTGATTAACAACGATCGTATTGAATTATTTGCAAAAACTTCATACAACGGTCGTACTAAATCGTTCGAAATCAATATATGTATGATAATCGAACATTCTTTTCTGCACGATTTCGATTCGAAAGTTCAACATAACGGGTGGCAACTAAAATTTTGTAATTTTTTCGAGTCCTGTATGCACAACAACAAACGAGCTCAGAGAGAGTGTGTATGTGTTAGCACTCTCTCTCATTTTTCTGTCAGTATTTTTTGTTTCATTTATGATTGCCAAGTTTTACTCAAAATGGCGTCAAAACAAGAAGCATTTTACGAGCGCGTTGAACACTTCTACGAAATCTGGACAAAAACTATACAGTACAACATTTTAAAAGCGAAAATGTTGTGGCTTCGACTATTTAACATATTCCTTAAGATCCCCAACAACCACTCGCAAACAAGGTAAAATGATGGATGCAGAAGGACTTCGTTCTCTTTCTCATGAAAGCATGATAACGAGGATTCCATTAGCCAACGGGATGCCGGAAAAAAGTTCAACTGTTTCCACCAGTACATCTGCAAAACATTGAAAAAGGTCGGAATAAAGTGTTGAAAGAAGACAAGAGCCCCGGAATACATTGAGGAACAGATTTCGATGCTTTCTACTGTATGTTCGAATATAAAATATATGTTTAAACATAAGTTTTAACAGAAAGTGATGCTGTACATTGCCATTTCCGAGAGGGGTATTTCTAAGCCATGGTTCAAGCCCTCCAGTTTGGCTATCAATCAAGATGTGAATGAACGAATGTTTGAAGAAAATTTGGATCCCCTTTCTATAAAAACATCATGCAGGTGGACAATACGCGTTTTGGCCGGATAAAGCATTATGCCAAAAAACACAATCGTTCCTGAATACCCATTCGATCCCATTTGTACCCAAAAACCACAACCCGACAAATCTGGCTCGAGATTTTGAGCTCCTTGGTATACAAAAATAAGCGAAGAGCCCCGAATTGCAAACGGTTGATTGGTAGAATCAAGAGATGCATTCGCAAAGTTGACTTAAAAGAGTGCAACCCAAATGCTGTGAATTTCAAAATCAAATTTCTGTAGATATGACCAAATAACAACCCGAGTAATAATTCTAAGTTTGATAACGTTCCTCTAGTGGTTTTCATGACCAATTTCATAAAACCGCGAGTAAAACTATGAGCTCCACCAGAACTTCCTAATGATCGCTTTAAAATTGCCATCCGACGGACGGGCCCACTCTTCAGAAGGTTTCATAACCTCTTTAAGAATTCGATTATAAGCATAAGTAGTTTGTTAGAAAGCAGCAATAAAACCGACTATGCTTTACGATGCTTGACAGTTCTGCCTTAGATGAATGAAATTTTTCGTTGCAAAGCTATAAAGCATACAGCTTGCTCTGGTAAAAAGCTAATCGGTGCATCAGCTTTGTTAACTTAAAAATACATCCGTGAGGACAAAAGTAAAAGTTTTAGTGTCAGATCATCCTGATCGATTTGGTTTATAGCGATCATAATAAAGTATGCCATAGAATAATTAATACATTTTCAGCAAATTTTTCTCGGTTTGCAGCGTATGCGCATTAAATTTTATCGTGCATATTACGTTGATTTTATTCACCTATCATGAATAAAATCAACGTACCATAACTTTCGAAAACGGGTTGTTTTAAAAAAATAAAAATATTAAGTAAATTTTTTTTTGAAACGATGGTTCTACAATTGATGGTAGGGGAAAGCAATGAACATTTTGGGAATAGAGGGGAAAGAGTGGAAAAGACGGGGAGAGGGGGTAATTGGTAGCAACGCTTCGCAAGTTGTCGATGTGACTACTACCTTTTGTCCAATGCTGGAAGGTGCATGGGTCGAACCAAGCTATTATCACAGATTATTACCAGATTTGAACCCACAATACCCGCCAGGGCGTGTGGCTCGCTGGTACCCGTGTACCTTTGAACCATAGAGGCGCTGGATTAAAGGGGGCTGCGCAACCCCCCTTATTAGTGTAGCGACGTATCTGGTTTGGGTTGTTTTTAGACACACAAATTGTGCCTCTTCCTCCTTCTACCGTAGAAACTATCGACCGAGAAGTTTTAATCTAGCTTATTTTCACTAGCAGGACGACGACACTATGCAGGCCCTTGCGACTTACAAGGTATTGCGCGTGATGTTGTTCGTCTGTCGTGTGGTGTGTTAGCCACGATTCTCAGCGCGGGTTTTTGGAGAAAGGCAAGGCAAGAAAACAAGGGGGTTGCGCAGTCTCCTTTTGTCCAGCGCCTCTGCGGTTCAAAGGTACATGGGTACCAGCGAGCCACATGCCCTGGAGGGTGTCGTGGGTTCAAATCCAGTTATATTAGATTATAATACAGCCCGGACTCAATTATCCGGGTGATCATTTTTATTTTCAGCCCGGATAATCGAATCACCCGGATAATCGAATCATCATTTTTGGTACAAATTTTTTTTTGGTATGTCAAGTTTTTTTACTTTTAGGTATCAGAAATGTTTTTTTCCCTATTATTGAGCTATCTTCCCAAAAGTCAGAAAATTCCTTTCTTACGATTTTTTTCACTGATGATTTTTTTTTTGGTACAATATTATTTTTTGTATGTTATGGTTTTCAATATCTAGGTATTATAAAGGTTTTTTTAATATTGATCAATCTCCCCTAAAGTTAAGAAATTCCTTTTTTGCAATTTTCTTTCTGATGATTTCGATGATGATGATGATAATAATGATGATTTTTAAGTAAAAAAAGTTGATTTCATCATCGCAGGATTTATTTTTGTTTTTTCGTTGATAAAAGGGATATAAGAAAGGAATTTTGTAGCTTTAGGGAGGTTAATCAATGCTTGTCTAGTTGGAATCATCATGTAGCATGAAAATTATAACATTTGGGTTTAAAATAAATCAGTGAAAAAAAAATTTTATTTTTCACCCGGATAATCGAGTCTAAAAACCCGGATAATCGAATCCCCGGTTAATCGAATCCTCGGATAATCGAGTCCGGCCTGTATATTAGATTGGAAAAAAGGTAGGAGTCATAATGACTACTTGTTAAGCGTTCCAAAAAAAATTTCATTACTTTCCCCTACCGTCCCTCCTTCAATTGTAGAACCGTTGTTTCAAAAAATATTAATGTTAATGCCTAACCGCATTTCAAGGTCAAAGACTAAAAACACGAGTTTGGTCTAACGGTGATAAAATAAGATTTTGATTGGTGCGCCATATTGTATTACTACGCCACACGTATGGTATGTTTATAAGAGATGTGATACAACCTAGTAGTTTAATCGTGGTAATATAAGCAACCACAATAAATTTGCTTTATAAACAGTTTTATTATGGTTTTATAGCCAACTATTAGTGTGTTTTGACTCGTATCCTCTTGGTATTGCGTAATACCATAATAAAACCAGAGGTATTGATTAATATAATAAAATCATTATAAATGTTTGTATTTTTTTTGCTTCTTTCACATGAACTCAAATAAATAAAACTGTTGAAAGAAATTTTCTTATGTTTGAATCTAATTTTGGCGATTCGACGATTGGACTTTTTTCTTCGTGTTTACAATTCCAAGTATTTGATCAGACTGCATACCACCCCAGTCTGTTCTGGCATTCTTGAAAATCATGTTTGAAGATGGAAAAAAGAAACCGAAGGGAAACGCGATGCGATACCCCACTTCATCAAAAAATGTTCTTACCGCATGTCCGTTTTTTTCCACGTCGCGTCCCTTCAATTCCGTATCCAAAACTCTTCGTGCACACTAACACACACACACACAAACACGCACAAGTAGGTAGACTTATCAACGAAGCACCACCACCCGCTGGGTCGAAGGAGGTGGTGCGACCGTTAGCGAATGAGCGGAAAGCGGCGAAGAAAAAAATCCTGTCAGGGGGTGATTTTTTTCTCTCTATATTTGCCATTTTTGAACCATTTGGCTAGGGGGTGGTAGCAAGATTGGTAATTGGGAAATACATTGAAAATGGTATTGCTTATGCCATTTTTTCCTGTTCGACATCCTCGCACAACTACTAGCGCTTGCAGTCTCGCTGGCTTAACTAACTGTGCTCTAACGATGTAACACTGAAGGAAAATGTCCGCTTGGGGTGCATTGGTGGTTCAATAAGGATGGGGATTTTTTTATTAATTGAAAACTGAGGTTAAATCACCATCTTGTTTTGCGTTGGAATTTTATGTATTTGAAAAAGTTAAAGTCTGCACAGGTAAAGTGACCGTAAATAGTTACGCCGGATTTCCCGGTTGCTCTCGTCGCAAGAGCTGGCGCGTAAAATTGCACCACTCTTAGCGTGGCGAAAAGGAAACTTTCAAACCTCTTCCTGGGCGCAGGCAGCCCGAGTACGGTGAAGCGTACCAAGTAAATTGCTGCTATTTTCTTCTTATACACGCTCGCTAACTCCGAAAGGAGACTGTTTTTCATCGTATAATTGTCGACTAAAAAACTCCTGTCGGAATGTGTCTCATTACCGAACTGCTGTCCGTTTGCCGTGAGACAAAGTGCAAACTGCTTCTACGGCGGCGGTGAGAATCGAGCACGAGAGCATCGCCGGCTGCTCGAAGTGCAAATGTAGACAAAAAAGCAAACTTTTTACTCGTTTATTTAGGCGTGCATAAATTAGAACAATTACACACTAGTTGGGAAATTAAACGACTCAAAGCAATTTAGCGGAAGCAAGTGAAACAAAAAAGAAAACTAAAGTAGCATTTTATTACGCAGGAAAACTCGACCGATAACGGATTGCCGAAGCAGCAAAGTAGCAGTTTGTTCTCGAGCTGTAATGAAACCTGTTGAACGGAGGAGCAGTTTTTGAGACATGTTTTGCCACTTATTACTAAGTGTGAATATCAGAAAGAACAAAAAAAAACTAATAGAGCTGGTAACAAAGAAGATGATATTTAAAAGTTTTATTTTTCATATTTTTTGGCTTCATAATTTATTTTCGCGATAACTGAAGCGTTGAAGGTTTTTACTGAGGCTCATTATTTATTGATCGCTGAAAGCAATAATTGGGGCAGACTTGATAATTATAATTATGTACAATTATCATGCCTTCACCAATTATAAACTTTCTGCGGTCAATTGCCCTGGGTATTGCAGAAATTTCCAAATGTCTGATGTCACTGTTCTAGACAGACTTCGTAAACCGTTTTAAGCATAAGAAACAGCTGCAATGATAGTACTACAACATTATTGACACTAAATGTTTTTGTCTGGTCCCTTATTACAGCTCGAGTTAAGACCGTAATTCATTGAAATCATCAAAAATGTTGAAATTCAAATTGCAAAATTCAGATCTGAACTCATAAATTGTCTGCATTGTATTTAAAATCTATGACAAGTTAATTAAAGACATTTTGTCTTATATATTTTTGAGCTTATAGTGGTTTTCCTCACTGACAATATAGCGAACTGCTCTGCATTCTGGTAAACTGACAACGTCGTTAAGAAAATTAATTAAAGCTGATGGAAAATATGGAAATCATATTACCGTCTTGAATCGAAACAAGCGTGACGGATTCTGACGAGGCATTAAAAACAACGCACGGCATGCCTACATCAATACATAATGACCCACACAACCACACACATACACACCAACACAAGGAATTCCTCATGTCGTCGTCCGCATCAGTGGCGGTGGTGGTTTTGCCGGCACACCGAAAGCCACCAGTAGATTTAGCGGCAAAGAAATTGATGATTTTCGGTATACCCCTAATTAGATTATCATGTCACGAGCTGCAAATCCGTGAAACGAAGCTGGAAAATTAATTTCCTGGGCCGGGCGATGATAGCAGCAAGGAAGGAAATTTTCCTCAAATATTAATAAAGACCAAGACTAAGACACCGTACTACGGAACAGGAAAATTGGCAAGCGCAAATCGCTACCCGCTGACGTTCATGCTTCTGCTGGTCAGATTAATTCCTTTCGAAATAATTGTGTGGAACGTTCGTATATAATAAATCAATTGAGCTAAATTGCACATGAAATTACCTTTTTGATGAATAGCGCCATTTAATGGATTGATAAATGTGCACAAGGCCATTCGACGCTGAATTCGACGGGAAAGTGTGGTATGGACCGTCGAAAAAAAAGCACAGCATTTTTTCCCTGCCAAACCGCCAACCGATGGTAATTGAAGTAATTGCTCTCTCGGTTGGCAACGCGCGAAACCGGATCAACCTTTCGCAAACATAAGGTTAATGAGCGAGTAAAATGAGAGCAAAAAAGTGAGTCTGCTAGCAATTAATCAACTCGTTTCTCGAAAGCCGAGGCTGCGATACATCCTCACGCTTGCGGTCGGTGTGTGCAGTTTGGCAACTCCGAAGGACCCCGCAATGATTGATATACATACCTAGTAGCAAAGCCAGCCAGCCAGCGACAGGATTCACCGCTTTGTAGCTTGAATAATGCGGCATCAATTAATCAGTTCACAATTATTGAGACATCATGAGGGGAAGTTGATGACATAAAAACGTGGTTAATCTTTGGTTATAATAAAAAAATTTAATTCGGATTTAGTTCCATTCGCACTGGTTAGTAATTTAAAGTGTTCAGACTGATTACGATAAAAATGAATTTAAAGGCTAATCAAGAAGCTGTGGTCTCTGCTTTGTTCAGGACAATTTTGCTTTCATGCAAGGAGGGAAGAGCTGTCAATATGGTTGATCTGCGATGTCTAACCCAGAAATGACCTCCCCGGTTCGGTATAGAGAAGCATATGCCATTATTCGAGCGTGTAAGTTGACTGACAGGCTACCGTGGACAGTGAGCATCAATCAAAAGTCTGAAAACGATTTCCTCCTATCGGTCCAACGCAGGTTAAAGGGGTGTATGTCACTCAAGTGAAGTTTATCGACGGAAAAGGTTTTCTCTTTCCGATCGTTAGAAAGGCGAGTCTGTATTATCAATTCCATGGCATTCCGGTTCTTAGCTATAGTTAATTCCTGCATTATAGCAACAGAATCTATATTTTCAAATATTTCTTTCAGCTGATGAGTCATTGGAGTAATTTTAAGAGTTTTATTTACTTTTGATAAGAAAAATTTGGGTGACAGGAACTGGGACTGGGACTGGGACTGGAACTGGAACTGGGACTGGGACTGGGACTGGGACTGGGACTGGGACTGGGACTGGGACTGGGACTGGGACTGGGACTGGGACTGGGACTGGGACTGGGACTGGGACTGGGACTGGGACTGGGACTGGGACTGGGACTGGGACTGGGACTGGGACTGGGACTGGGACTGGGACTGGGACTGGGACTGGGACTGGGACTGGGACTGGGACTGGGACTGGGACTGGGACTGGGACTGGGACTGGGACTGGGACTGGGACTGGGACTGGGACTGGGACTGGGACTGGGACTGGGACTGGGACTGGGACTGGGACTGGGACTGGGACTGGGACTGGGACTGGGACTGGGACTGGGACTGGGACTGGGACTGGGACTGGGACTGGGACTGGGACTGGGACTGGGACTGGGACTCGTGTTTCAAGTCCTATTCCATGTAAAAGGGATCTCTAACCTCTCCTTGTCTATTTGTCTCTCAGCCATTTTGGACCTTATTTATACCTCCCTTGTTGGGGACGAACATCCTTGTCAGGGACTCTACTCTTTGTCAACCCCTCCAGTGCTGATTCTTTTAAGTCAAACAACATGTGTTTGATGAAGAACGGTCAAGGCGTTTAGGAGTTATAGCAGAACATTCATACAAACATACAAACTCACGTTCATTTTTACATAGGGCTTATTTCTAATTCCCGTCGTAGTAAGTAAAACTAATTTTCATTATTTGTTGGAAGGATTTAATGAATTCTCTAATAATTCTTGTGCTGATTTGACTAAAACACACTTACCTTACGATCCGTGGACTGTGAAATCACTGAAAAGCGATTATTAAATCATATTATTGAAATTACGTATTTCAGAGTTACGTAAATTACGTAACTGATTTTATTTCTTAAATTCGTCGCACCGTTTTAAAATCCGTCCATCAAAATTTTTCATCATCCAAAATAAAAATCACAACAATGTTTACGAAGCTAACGCGCATGTATTTGTGTCGGACGGCATGACAAATGTTATTCTGCAAAATATCTGCACGTCAGGTAAGTTTTCCTGGTTGTTTCCTGTGACTTGAAATAGGGTATGTTGCTGTTTCGTCGTAATTGCCTATTCCCGTCCTATCCAACACAAATTATTAAAAATATCAGCGATTTTTAGGACACACAATGCAAAATTAGTTACTCCCTAATATTTTAGTTTCTTGCCTTTCACACGCGATCAATGAAAGTGAGCTGAGATCTATGGAAATGCTTTTTTTCATTAAAGAAGTCCTACTAGCCAAATGTCCAACGTTTTTTCGTGTGACGAAGAAGAAAATGTCGACTAATCGTTTCAATTTCCGTCATTCATAAAATGAAAATAACTCACGCAACGCATTGTTGTTATTGTGCAGCCGGGAAAACTTGCCTGACCTACAGAAATTTTGCAGAATAACATTTGTCATGCTGTCCTACACAAATACATGCGCGCTAGCCCCGTAAACATTATTGTGATTTTTATTTTGGACGATGAAAAATTTTGATGGACGGATTTTAAGACGGTACCAAATTTTATATATAAAGTCAGTTGCGTAATTTCAATCAAATGCTTTATTAATCGCCTTTTAGTGAATTCAAAGGGCACGGATCGGAAGGTAAGTGTGTTTGAGTCAAATCAGCAGCAGAACTTTTGGAGTATTCGTTAAATCCACCTAAGAAATGATGAAAATTGGAGTGGCTTTCCTTACTAGGACGGGAATTAGAAATAAACTCTACGATATGAAATAGGATCAGAAATTGGACTTAACATCAATATTATAATTTTTATAACGCGTCACCAATTGGTTAAAACCATTAAAAAATAAATAAAAATTAAATTCTAACGGTAGTTTTTTTACAATCGGCGGAGGAGACGGTAGGAGAAAGTAATGAAACAAAGGTGTTTCATCATTACGGGACAAGGCGTGTAAGGGAAAGAGTGAAAAATTAGGTAAGGAAGGCTCATTGAAACAAAGCTTCAGAAATTGTGTACCGTTCCTCTTTACCCAAGCTGGGGGATCCGCGAATCGAAACGAGCTATAATCGGGGCCAATTTAAAACCGGATTCGCATTCACTACTAGTTCCAGGCCCTGTGGATCGCAGATATTGGTGAACCTATGAACCACAATATAGTGGATAAAAAAGAGACTCTACAACCCCCTTCCGGAATCCGGTTGCAATTGGTTCCGATTATAGTTTGTTTCGATCCGGAAACAAGAATCCCCCTGCTTCAGTATAGAGAAAGCGTAGGGGTATGTCGTCGTGGTTGGTCGCCTTTTTGACATTCGCCCATAACTTCCGTTTTAAAAAGAATTTTTAAAATCTAAATAGATCGTTAGAAAGGTCTAAGAATAAGCTATGCCTCTGGAAAATTTTGAATTGATTGCTTAAAAAATAATAAAGTTATAGGCATTTACGTGAAGACAAAAAATGTTGTCATACTCTGGCCACGTTGTACAGGTTGGGCCACCGCTCTTAATCCAAGAAATACGTATTGAAATTCTATGTAGAGACATCAAAAGAATGAATTTCGTGAGCAACGGCCCATATAAGTATTAATATCCTATTTTTAATAACATCTTTACGAAATTTTTGGTAATCTTGTAAAATAAATTTTACTACAATCGCGTTTTCCGATGTGTACTACCGCAATGAAAAATCAACAACAATCTAGGTTTTTATCGTACTAATTAGCGAAGCGAAGTTCTCTAGCGAAAATTGCGCTTCTGTGCTTAAAATTATGGTGGCCCAACCATGGCTACAGAAGTGGCCAGACCTTTACAATAAGCGCTTTTGTAGCATTTACCCCCTTACCCTACCCAAACACCTAACTGGACGGGGTTTTTCAATAGCCTTCGAATAGAGCACAACACACTTAATAAATTTTCAATATTTATCCCGATAATTGAATTTCATGAATCATTTCTTGAAGAAAAGTTAACTGCACCTGCAAAACTTTTTTTGTATTGTTTCAATCAGTGAATTCAGTGCGCGTGTTTTGAATACACGATTGAAACTCACAATATAGTGAAAAGTTAGCTGTCACAGTAAGAAGTTTTACAATGCTTGTATAAACGTATCACGAGTTACTAAAACTGAAAAAATCGTGGTGGCCCGACCATAACAGTGGCCCGACGATAACGACATTACCCTACTTCTTAAACAATGCTTCAATGGTCTCCCTAATCTTATTTTCTGCTCTTTGCCCTTCACACCTTGTCCCGTTCTGTTTGGATACTATCAACACCTTTGTTATAACGGTGTCAACGGTAAAAAACTACCGTTATAAAAAATATTCATACAGGCATATAAATTAAAGCTCAAGAGTAAGGTGAGGTGGTCTTTTAGAATTGTAATTATACTTGAAATTGAACATAAAAAGGTCTTTTAGTTGTACTTTGTACCTAAAATTGGACATGAAATTGGATTCGATATTAGAGCTGAATTGGAGTATTAGAGTATTAGAGTATTCGAGCTAAATCAAGCATGTAAACAACAAAATTTAAAAAAAAGTAAATTTCTAACCTACTTTTTTATGTTGAAATTTTGGGTTGAAACAGAAGCCTTTCAGCTGATACCCATATTTGCAATATTTCCAGTTATATTCGGTCATTTTCAGAAAACCAGAAGTAGCCATATTTGATTCCATTCCATTCGTAAATTTAAAAGGATTTTATAATTCAATTTTTGCTGCAAATCTTTCGTCCGGTTTGATTTGAGATTTGTACTGGCACGGTATGAAAGTTGAAGTTGATAACATAATTATGGATCAGTCGTAGAAAGACCAGCAAGCATGTACAAACCAGCCAGCCAACTTGCCTGGGGGATGTATCGCTCTGAAAAGCGATGGAAATTGAATGGCTTCCTTCAATTCTTACATTTTCCTAGACTCCCCAATGTTAGCTTACAATCTTTTATGTTTACTTTGGCTCGCACTTTTTTGTCCGAAGGAACCCCAGAAATACTCCTACGAGCTAGCCTCCTACATTCAGGGGGAGCGAAAAGGAAATATTTAAATTCACTCTGGCGACTATTTGCATATTTCTTCTCTGAATGGAAACCGTTGTCCACTTATGTCAACTACTCTCCTTGTTGGCAACGAGCAGTTGCACACTGAAGTAGACGAGGAAATCTTGTTGTGACTAAGGAATTTTTAATGACATTTTTTTTATTGTTTGCCGGTAATGGGGTGGACAGAGTTTTTTCATGGTCTCTGGCGTATAATCTTTTCATCTTTATTGTCTCACCAATAGTTGAAATCGCCATTCTACTTAAGATGGGTCCCTACTAGAGTCTATTCATCAGCCGAAATGATGTATTGTAATTTTGGAGTTGTTTGTATGATGATCATTGAAAGAATCCTTAGATGACTTTCCCTTTAGTGGTTGAAGATATTCACCTCCTTCTTTTGATATAATACTGAGTAAGCATTAGATATTTGAACGTTTGTAGCATTTTTTTCAATATTACTGAACTGCCATCATAAAAAATTCTGTCCAAATGAACATCACTCTAGCTGACACGAATGAGCGAACGTAAACTAATATTGTCGAAGGGTGGTACGTGCTTTATGTTTCTATCGTTTCCTCTAAGTCCTGACAGCGACGGCTTTTGACTTGAAACAATATCAACTAGGTATTTTATCCGGACAGATGAACACAATTCAATTTGCGTTCGAATAGTCCGGGAAAAGCAAGGCAAAAAAAACCTGTCCTTTTTCATCAGAACAACAATCGACGGAAAAGCTACGATTTGAGCAACACGGAAGTGCTTCATGCTTTGTTACCCTAGAAAGTTACAGTGCGCTGAATAGGAAAAAAAACTTCTTTCCGAAACTAGATCACTATTCGCTTGTACAAAGAAAAAACAGGTCGCCCGTGCAGGGCTGTTGCTGAAATATAATTTTAGGGTGTCAACATTTTTTTTATGCTTTAGAACGTCAATGGTTGAATTAGGTTAAGTCGAAATGTGCTTATTATGTTGTAGCGTTGAAATCAAGCGCGATAAATATAATTTGTTGAAAAAAAAACGATAATTGTAAATTGGAAACAAAATTTATAGATGTTGTTCAGAAGAAATGACTATAATAGAAAGTTGGGTTGGCCGGATCGTTTCTATTCGGTGCACTTTTCATTCTTTATTTAAATAATCTATTACGGTTGCTTTCTTATCCCTTTAAGATCGGCTTCCCAGCTAGCACCAACTCGTATATCAATGTACAAAAATTATCGTAAATATATCTTAACAAGTTCGAAATCGTAACTAAACCTTGATAAAGTGGACCCAAGTTGATTTTCTATCGTATACAGGGATACCTCGATATAAGACAATTTATAATTTCAAAAAGTTGTCTTATATCGAAATTGTCTTACATCGAAACATGATTTTTGCAAACAAATTTGCATTAGCAGTCGCCAATTTTGCTCTGTGTTGTGTGTTTACGTTATTGGAACTATTTATTATTGTTTGAGCTATTAGTTTTTTACAATTTTTAGGATTATTTTAAAATAAGGAACATCTTCGTGGCGCCGATTTTGGAATGGAAAATTAGCTCTGGTACCGTTACCAGCTATATCAAAGGGATTTATCTTATATAGAGGTAAAAATTGTCTTATATCGAGGTTATTTTATAACGAGGTTGTCTTATATCGAGGTATCCCTGTAAAATATTCAATCAAGATAATGATAATAACTGGTACACAAACAATTTTCAGCTCAAAATCGTATAGCAGTACGAAGCGAGTCGCGCTGAATCAGATATTACTTTACTTTACTTTAGTGGCAACGGTCCGTTACCGATCCTGCGCCGCACGAATCATGGTCCTTCAGTACCGTCGGCCCGGGGCTGCCGTTCGCCAATCCCCACGAACACCAGCTGAACGTGCATCGTCTTCGACAGCACACACCCACCGGGTGCGGGGTCTGCCTCGGAGTCTACGGCCTCTGCCTGGTTCTCTGCTGAAAATAGTTTTAGCTACTCTTTCATCGGGCATTCTGGCCACGTGTTCAGCCAACCGCAGCCTGCCACATTGCACTCCTTCACTATACCAGCATATTTGTATACTTGGTACAGCTGCGACACACTCCATTTTCCATTTTGCCACCAAGTATAGATCGCAGAATTTTACGCTCAAAAACCCCAGGCACTCGCCGATCAGCTTCCTTTAGCGTTCAGGATTCGTGTTCGTAAAGGGCCACCGGAAGGATTAGTGTTCTGTAGAGCGCCAGTTTTGTGCGAATTTGCAAACTACGGAACTTCAGCTGGCTACGTAATCCGTAGAAAGCCCGATTCGCGGCTGCAACTCGTTGTTGCACTTCGCGGCTTACATCGTTGTCACATGTCACGAGTGTACCAAGGTATATACATTCCTCCACTACTTCATATCGTTCCCCATATAACTCCACCTCGGCGCCAACACCACTTTGGATCCCACGTTCCCTACCAGCAACCATGTACTTCGTTTTGGCGGTGTTAATGGTAAGTCCCAATCTAGCCGCTTCTCTTTTAAAAGGCCTGAAGGTCTCTTCCACTGCTCTACGGAAGCATGTGAGATTTCGTGATGATAGTTCCATTCCTTTTCACGTTTGCCCTTCGTAATGCACCTTCCAAGGCAATGTTGAATAGCAAGTTAGATAGTGCATCCCCTTGCTTCAGTCCATCCAACGTCACGAAAGCAGCTAAGGTTTCACCCGCTATTCTAACGTATGATTTGGATCCGTCTAGCGTCGCACGAATCAGCGTAGCTAGTTTCGTCGTGTTCTAGCATTATCTGCCACAGCTCATTTCGTTTAACTGAATCGTATGCCGCTTTAAAGTCCACAAACAGATGGTGTGTTTGCAAGTTGTACTCCCGGAACTTGTCTAGCAACTGACGCAGGGTAAACATCTGATCCGTCGTGGAGCGACCGTCACGACAACCAGCTTGGTACTCGCCGGCGAAGGACTCCGCTAACGGTCTCAGTCTGCAGAACAGGATACGGTAAAGCACCTTGTAGGCAGAATTGAGCAATGTAATTCCTCGATAGTTTTTATGATTCCGGTCCGGTACCGGATGATCCGGTAGATGGCATCGTACAGCCGCTCGCTACCCGCTTTTAGAAGTTCAGCCGGGATACCGTCCTTCCCAGCAGCCTTACCGGTTTTCAGCTCACTGATTGCCTTTTTAACCTCCTCCTGTGTTGGTGGCTCAACAGCTTGACCATCGCTTACAATTCCTATCCTGTCTCTGCTGATCTCCGCATTTACCTCTCCATTAAACAGTGTCTGGAAGTGCTCCTTCCACCTGGCCGCCTCCGCCATTTTGTCGGTAAGCAGGTTGCCAGCACTATCATTGCATATCACAGACATGGCATAACTCCTGCATCTCACCGTTTTATAGAAACTCCGTGTGTCGTTGCTGGCGTATTGCTCCTCTGCCCCGGCGAGCACGTGCTCCTCGTACTCGCGTTTCTTTAGACGATGGATTCTTTTTTCCGCAGCTCTAGTCTCTCTGTATCTCTCTTTGTTTTAACGCGTTGCCGCAGTGAGCATGCGACTTCTGGCCTGGTTCTTTTCATCTGTCACTCTCTGGCATTGCGCATCAAACCAGCTGTTAGGCTGTCTTGCACGCGTCGTGCCTACCTCCTCTCTCGCAGCTGTTTCGATGGCTCCATGGATGTTCCTCTACAGCCCATTTATATCTTCTCTTTCTACCTGTTGTTCTGCGATTCGTTGGTCAAGCTTCCTGCCGTACTCCACTGCTACGCCGTCTGCCATTAACCGCTGGATGTTGAAACGCAGCGTTCTCTCAGTGCGAGCTTTCGCCGTGTTCGACAGCCTTGCGCGAATCTTACTCACTACGAGATAGTGGTGATAGTGGTCAGAGTCGATATTTGGTCCTCGAAAAGACCGTACATCGGTAACATCCGAAAAGTGTCGACCGTCAATCAAGACATGATCGATCTGAAAGCTAGAGTCTCCATTTGGATGCCTCCAGGTGTGTTTCCGAATATTCAAACGTGGAAAGTAGGTGCTACAGATGGCCATCCCTCTGGCCGCGACAAAATTTATGAGCCTCAGACCGTTATCATTGGTCGACAGATGCAGGCTATGTCTTCCAATGACTGGACAGAGGAATTCCTCCCTCCCGATCTGCGCATTTGCATCTCCGAAGATGATTTTCACGTCGTGTTTTGGGCAGTCTCCATAGGTCCTCTCAAGCCTGTCGTATAACTCGTTCATAGCATCATCAGATTTATTATTTGTCGGTGTGTATAAGTTGAAGAATTTGCTTTTAATCCTCAACACGCATATACGGTCATCCTCGGGACTCCACCGGATAACTCGTTGCTTTTGTTTTCCCATTACTACGAAACCGACTCCTTGTTCTGCTTTTTTACCGCCACTGTAGTAGATGTGATACTTGAAAGAAGTGCCTGCAATAGGGTCTACTGCACGGAACTCCCTTTCTCCGAAATTTGGCCACCGACTTCCTGAATAGCAGATATCAGGTATCAGCATATTTGGCTCGAGCAGCACGTTCCTCACAATCATGTGGAAGATTTGGGAAGGAAAACAGGAGGAATAGGAAGGGGTGGATGAGGTATTTGGACAAATACAAACATATATATATATACCGAGAGATTTTTGTTCCCCCGAGGGGATACTGCAATCCTTGGTAGTTAACTTATTAAAAGTACACCCCCTGGGGGGTATACTCATGATAAATAAGAGCTTACCGCTTTCGGTAAGAAACATCAAAATGTCTCGTAATTTTAGTTTCCTAAAATCCGATTCATTTAAGACGTAGGATCCAAGATCTTATGACGCAATTGTGCTACTGCAGGACAGTTGCAAATTACGTGATATGGTGTACCGTAGTCGGATTCACATAAATTACAATGAAACGATTCAGCTCGCTGAATCGTAGCCACATGATAATTTAGTCTGCAGTGACCAGTCAGTGATCTGACAAGAATACTGCAATTTACCTTTGAGTGTTGCAAAAGAAATTTCGCAACCTTCTCACACGGCTTAACAATGAAACTTTTCGTTTGACGACAAGTTTGAAGTTTTCCCAATAACGTACATGTTCAGATGAAAACCAAGAGCGAATCTTTTGTTTTATCCAACATGCCGCAATTGGTAAAGAAAAGGTAAATTGGTGGTGGGTCCGAAAACCGACTTTTCTGCTCCAGATCTTGCTAGTTCATCAGCCCATTCATTTCCGGTTATACCAGAATGGCCAGAAACCCAAACCAGACGAACGGCATTTAGAATGCTTAGTTCTTCTAATTGGGTGTGGCAGGCGATGACTGTTTTGGATTTAGAATTAGCCGCACAAAAGGCTTTTATAGCGGCTCGACTGTCAGAACAGAAGTAGATAATCTTGCCTATTAGTTCTTTCTGAAGCGCAAACTGAGCTCCGCACATAATTGCAAAGATTTCAGCTTGAAAAACGGTGCAGTAACTACCCAACGAATAGGATTCCTCCAATTCCAGCTCACGGCAGTAAACATCAGCACCCGCGCGACCTTCGTACAAGGAACCATCGGTATAACAGACCACATAGTCGGAAATTTTCCTTTCCATGTAGCCTGACATCCAATCCTCTCTAGGAGGAAAGTCACTTGAGAAAGTCCTATACGGGAAAGTACGCATGAGCGTTACATCGCTAGGAGCAAGGGCAAACTTGTCCTCAGCAACAATTTGCGACCACAATCGAGTATGACCAGTGGAACCGTCCACAGACTGCCAAAGGCCAATCGCGTGTAGTCGATAAGCACATATTATTGCCTCTTGCTTCAGGTGGAAGTGTAGAGGTTTAATATTGAAAATAGCTTCTAGGGCGGCAGTAGGAGTTGTAGTAAATGCACCAGACATTGCCGTTAAACACATCCTTTGAAGATGGTTTAGCTTTGTCTGGACAGTCACAACTTTCCCTCTCTGCCACCATACAAGACAACCATACGCCAGTATTGGTCTGACAACGACCGTGTATAACCAGCGTATGTATTTGGGTTTAAGCCCCCAAGAGTTGCCAATTGCTCGTCTACATTGCCCAAAGGCCATGCACGCTTTTTTAATTCGGAAGTCAATATTTGTGGACCAGTCAAGCTTGGAGTTGAGAATCAACCCCACGTACTTCACTTCGTTCACAACATCAACATCCGAATCGTAAAAGCGCAGAGCGCGAGCTCCATTGGTATTTCTACGTCTTGAAAATAAGACGATAGATGTTTTGCTCGGATTTACCGAAAGTGCAGTTTCTCGGCACCACGTTTCCACGACGCGTAGTGCCTGCTGGATTAAGTCAAATAATGTGCTTATGCACTTTCCAACGACTAGGATGAGATAATCATCTGCAAAACCATATGACGGATAGCCTAGACCATTGAGTTTCCTCAGTAGGCCATCCGCCACAAGGTTCCATAAAAGAGGCGAGAGAACGCCACCTTGTGGACATCCACAAACACTTTGCTTCCAAATGCTTGCTTGCCGTAAGGACGAAAAAAGCAATCGGTTACTAAGCATTGGTTCTATCCACTTTATGATTATTGCAGGCACATTATGATAATGAGCAGCCTCCAAAATGGAAGCGAAAGATACGTTACCAAACGCGCCTTCAATATCCAAAAAAGTTCCTAAGCGAGATTCCTTTTGTGAAAAAGCAACCTCAATTTTATCCACCACATCATGTAATAAAGTGGTTGTAGACTTGCCACTTTGATAAGCATGTTGTGCTGAATGAAGAGGAACTTCTACTAAGCTTGTTTCGCGGATGTGGCGATCAACAATCCGCTCTAGTGATTTAAGCAAGAAAGACGTGAGACTGATTGGTCTAAAATTTTTTGCTTGCTCGTATGTCGCGCGTCCACCTTTAGGAATAAACTTAATAGTTATTTCACGCCATTGAGTTGGGATGTACCCAATAGCAATACTACACACAAACATCCTTCTCAGAATGTGTTTGAAGTACTTGAATCCTTTCTGCAGTAGAATAGGGTATATTCCATCTGTTCCAGGAGATTTGTATGGAGAGAAGCTGTTCACGGCTCACTCAATCGCTTCAGTTGTGACAAGTCTCCGAGCAAAAGCCCATGAGTCTAAGCCACCTAAAACGATTTCTGGATCGTTTCGAACTTCAGGTTCCACACAGCCCGGAAAGTGACTATAAAAGAGACATTCCAGGATTTCATTGTCATTCGAACAGTATTCACCGTTCGAACTTCGAATGTTATTAACCTGATAATCTTTCAATTTTGACAGTATTTTATTAAGTCGACTTGCCTCGCCGAAACTGGAAACGCTGCTACAGAACCTGTGCCAGCTCGTGCGTGCAGAAGATCGTAGAGCCTCCTGAATAGCAGCGATCTCCACTCCGAGTTGATGCAGCCCTCGAGCAAGCAAGCCAGCCCGTGCCGGTTCATGGAGAGTTCCGATACTCCAGGTACCAAGTTTCCAATCGTTATCCCTTACTTGTTTCCTTGTGCCTTGTGTCCTATACCGATTGTTCCGTCCTGAATTTCTTTATTCGAAACTGTAAAAATAATTTGCAATGGCCTAATGTCCTTTATAAATAAAACTGCCAACATACGTAAATTATGTTTTTTTTAGTAATTTCTCTGAATTTTTGTTTTTGAAAGATATGACATGAGTTAGGTAATATTGATGTCAAAATATCGAGAAATCTGCTGTGAATAAACTTTTCATATTGCCTATTCAAAACGAATTTCGTACATGGCTGCAGCTTTAAGTTTCTATCCATAACCTAGTTGCTTCATTTATACTTTTTCTTTTAAATTTTTGTTTGAAGTTTAATAAGCGTGTAGGGCGCTATATCTCTGCATATTAGCGTTGGTAAGAGGAAATGCTTATCAACTTAGGGACTATATTTCATTATCCCTGATTTCCCTGATCGCGGATAAGTTCAAGTTGTTACGTGGTTTTTGAGCCGTAAATCTCGCAAGTGTATAGTATTTTTCGATAAAGATTAAATTATGGTTGTATATGAGCACCATTGACATTATATTAAATTTGTTAACCGTTATGTGTTCGACAAAAAAAACACCTTTAAGTGCTCGACAAGGGTACCCGGGTACCCACGAATTGAAACGCTTGTAACTTTGGCAATTTTTCACCGATTCGGACACTTTTACCACCAAAAGATTCAGGAACTTATCCACTTCTAGTGTGGTTATAACAGAGCCGGAAGTGGTTCATCTGGTTCCTGGAAATCCGGCAGTCCGAGGATGTGTTCCGGAATTAAAGCACTTTTTATATTTTTGGATGTAATTATAGTAATATGGGTGTCCAAAGTTCTTCCAATTACTCCGAAAGGTCATTCTTCATTGTTTTAAGACAATACAATGATATATCCTTGGAATGGCCATTCTGCGACAAGTTCCCGTGGGACCTCCTGTGGCCATAAAACTGTTTGGTTTGCAACACTGGCAATATGGGTGTCTAAATTCATGAAATTACTCCAGGAGGTCATTTTTCATTATTTTGATTCTATCTGATGATTTTGCCACGGCATGGCCATTCCGGAACATATTCCCGTGGGGCTTCACAGTTGTCCTAAACCAAAAATATGTGCGCATTAGAGTTTTGAGTGGGAAAACTTGATTTTAGGTTTATGGAACCTTTGGGAGAGTTTCTTGAAATTAAAAGTTCTATCGTATGGTGAAATTCAAATTTTGAATAATCCTCCTAAAAGTGAAATAAAAAGTTTATTTTTCTGCAGCTTCAATATAACACATTGATGAGTTCTGCAAAGTTTTAGAGCATATTATTACAAGAAATTTTGCTGAAGACCGTAACCTTCTATCTCTTCAGCGAAGATAGAAAAGTATTTCTTATATGTGAATCTTCAAAATCAGTTTTTCTATTTTAACTTTTTTTGTAGTTGTTGTATGATTTTTTTATGTTCTATAAAGTTGTACAAATAGCAAAGATACACAACTTTGCCAAATGTAGTATACCTCTATCTTTGCTTGTTTAGGAACTGTAAAACTTTTGATATAAAAAATACCCTAATTTTGATCCCCAATTACGCGACTATGCGCAGACGGATACAAATAAAACTTCCTGACTTTTTGTAGTTTTTTATTTAGTTTCAGATTCATGTAATGTAATTTGTATCTGTTTGCGCATAGTTGAGTAATTCGGGGTCAGATTTAGGGTATTTATTATAACAAAAGTTTTACAGCTCCTAAATAAGCAAAGATAGAGGTATACTACATTCGGCAAAGTTGTTTATTTTTACTATTTGTACAACTTTATAGAACATGAAAAAATCATACAACAACTACAAAAAAAGCTAAAATAGAAAAACTGATTTTGAAGATTCGCATATAAGAAATAGGACTTTTCTATCTTCGCTGAAGAGATAGAAGGTTACGGTCTTCAGCAAAATTTCTTGTAATAATATGCTCTAAAACTTTGCAGAACTCATCAATGTGTTATATTGAAGCTTCAGGAAAATAAATTTTTTATTTCACTTTTAGGGGGATTATTCAAAATTTGAATTTCACCATACGATAGAATTTTTAATTTTAAATTTTTAATTTCAAGAAACTCTCCCAAAGGTTCCATAAACCTAAAATCAAGTTTTCCCACTCAAAACTCTAATGCGCACATATTTTTGGTTTAGGACAACTGTGAAGCCCCACGGGAATATGTTCCGGAATGGCCACGCCGTGGCAAAATCATCCGATAGAATCAAAATAATGAAAAATGACCTTCTGGAGTAATTTCATGAATTTAGACACCCATATTGCCAGTGTTGCAAACCAAACAGTTTTATGGCCACAGGAGGTCCCACGGGAACTTGTCGCAGAATGGCCATTCCAAGGATATATCATTGTATTGTCTTAAAACAATGAAGAATGACCTTTCGGAGTAATTGGTAGAACTTTGGACACCCATATTACTATAATTACATCCAAAAATATAAAAAGTGCTTTAATTCCGGAACACATCCTCGGACTGCCGGATTTCCGAGAACCAGATGAACCACTTCCGGCTCTGTTATAACCACACTGGAAGTGGATAAGTTCCTGAATCTTTTGGTGGTAAAAGCGTCCGAATCGGTCAAAAATTGCCAAAGTTACAAGCGTTTCAATTTGTGGGTACCCGGGTACCCTTGTCGAGCACTTAAGGGGTAAAAAAATTCGAAGCCCCCCCATTCCACCCCCTTAAGTGCTACATGAAAGCTTATTTTATGAAAAGTTGCAATTCAACTAGTTCTTAGATGTCACAGAGTTTCAGTATCCTTGATCAAAGAAAACCTTAGAATTTCGTACTTTGAAAGCTGAAAAGGTACCCGGGTACCCTGTCGAACACATAACGGTTAAAAAGGTATTTTTTATATCTTAATTTTCGTAGTTACTGGCTTTACAAGAAAATTTTCGAATATCCAGGTAAGTCTCAAATAACTGGTGCCTACATACTTACATTATCCATCTAGCTCCCCCCATCTACTAATAACAATTCCTTTCCCGAAATACTTGTGAAGATGCAGAGGATTCCCTGGTCTTTAGTAGCAACAAGTATTGGACTAACATTCCTTCCCATCCCACCAGGATCCGCATTCGGACGTGGCCGGCGTCGATATTGATCAGCATGCAGGGACCTGATAAGGTTGCACAATGAGAAATAGCGTGCTGTCTCAAGTATGCTTTTTCCAGCCATCATTTTGCAATTTTCATTGGTCCTGGTCAATAACGGAGTAGCAGCACACGGGCGGTATCCTATGCTTATGCTTAAATTTTTGTTTGAAGTTTGAATTGAATGGTATGATTTTTCTCACTCAACAATAGCTTTCATAGCTTTAGCTTTAGCTTTAGTGAACATCATGAATAGTGATAGAAACAGTACTTACAATTTGTTCTGAATTTATATTTAAACTTTCAACCATCAAATTGAAGAGGTTGTGAACTGAAGCAGTTAGTCGTATAGCACTATCTAACCTCCCCAGCAGCAGCGGTAGGATAAACATTTTCTGATTAACATCTTAATTAAAATCATAATTCAGTCCACCATCGTTGGACGGTTATTCGCTCATCACCATCGAAGAGATATTTTTTTCTCTGTTGTGAGCAAGCTCAAGTTTTTATTCAACATTGTTTCCGTTCCATCTGCCGACAATGTCGTTATGAAGTTAAAATAATTCACAGTTACAGTGAACAGAACCAAAAAAAAAATCCTGTAGCCGTTCTTTCATGGGGTCGTTGATAACTTTTTGCTGCATTTGGTATGCAGCGAATATAATATTTTTTTCTTCCTGGTTTCTAACTAACGTGCAACCCGCGCCGCGGTATTCTATTTCACGATTTTACCAAATTGATAAAACTGGCAGAACAGGATTTACTTTTCGTTTTGCGATGGGAGAATGGGACAAAACTGAATCGATTCGAGTCAAATGGACCGACCTGAAAAATCTAGAACAGCAGTAACTCCAACTAGCGCACGTTTCCTTTTCATTTAAATTTATTACAATTAAGGATTTTTTTTTCTATTTCTTGTTAGCGTGCGCCACACGATGCGCTGGTCCGTGGAAAAGTGAGTTTTTTTTTCGAGCTAAATAGAATGACGGCATAACAGCGTGATGGCTAGAAGAAGAAAAAATACAACAACACGTTATTACACTCACCCAATGGCATTTCCCGCAATAAAATTGCTGCCTGTTTTATGGATCTTTGGCATTTGGCGTTGACATGAAATATGGGAGTAATTAAATTTGTTCTGCATTAGCGGTTGTGTGCGTCTTGCGGGACGGCCCAAACATGTGATTGTGGCCAACATTGTTTGGCACTTTGAGATATAGATTGAGAAAACTGAATAAGTCCGAGACTCTTTAAATATATTGTCCAAAAGTGTTAGCCATACCATTTCCTTTCTAGGAAAAAAACATTTTTCATCTGAGCGAGCATTTAAGTCGGTCAGCCGCGAAATTCGACCCGGTTGATCCAAATTTCACCGGTAATCTGAAACAAAATTGCAATTGGGAGCAGCGCCGGCGCTGCTGCTGGTCAGACTTCTTCCAAGAACGAAACCCGATAATACCACCGTATGTATGTAAGGCAATTGGCTTGTACAGTGTAAGCCTACGCATGGCGGGTACATCAATAATAAAGACTGCAAGCCGTGCACACCCACCGGTTTTCATTGAACCGATAAAGGTGAAAGTCGGCATTTCTGCGTACAACATGGGACGACAATCACTAGCCGCGCGAGGAAAGGATCAAATTTCCCGAACGAAACCTTTCTCCTTCAAAGGAGCATACTAGGGAAGCACAACTTAATCTTTGTCGTATGGTCTCTGTCAACGGTCAGCTCAAGAATCAGAGGGAAAAAACGCTTTCAACCCTTCTTTTGCTGTGACAAATGATGGAATGATCGCTTGGCGAGCGTCTTTTTTCCTTCCAATGAATGGTAATCCCAAAAAGTTATTCGATATGAAAAGGTTCAAAGAATTACGTTAATTTATCTCAAGAGCTGGCGGGGGATCCGGATTGGAAAACCGACCCCCTTCTTTCGGTTTCAGATTCTGTCGCGGCTGCAGCAGATCCAAGATTGCAATCGATTTTATTTTTAAAAAGTTGGATGGCGTCGAAAAAACCAGAAACTTTTAATTTATTCTCGACTGGGATGAATTGCTATGGGCTAGCTAGTGTATCGCAAGCCAAGCTTCGGTTTATTGCTGTGAAACGCTAATACACTGCACCCCCCGTAAGGATGTATTCCCTGGCATTCGACTGATAGCTGCTGTCGTGGCCGGTCAATTACAGCGAGAAAGGGTTGTGCGATGGACCAGCAATGAATTACTTCGAACAAAAAAAAAACTTCTAACCGAACAGAAAGGATATTCAAGAAAGAAAGGGTTGAGCGATGTTTTTTGCACGCTTACCATCTATCAAGCCAGAGCAACCCTTTATATCCTGCTTCTTCAATGGCACCCTCTTGATGTGCCAGCCCGTACTCGAGTACTGGTTTGATAAATTAGGCAATGGGGACTGTCGTATGGGATGCAGACGCAGCTTGAACGCTGCGGAACGAATGTTGCATTCTGAATCCTGCAGCTTCCCTTTTAATTCGAATCTCAAGGATGATGGTTTTAAAATCTTCGCTGGTTGTCTTCCTTGACTGTAAATTTTCCAGAATTGTGACATTCAATTTTTGTCAATAATTTTTAAGTGCATTTTCTATTCAGTCTTCAATCGTGACCATCGCGGTAAATTTCCTCTCTCCGACAATCCACCTCTCAATCGCCGGGAGCACCGATTTCGGACGGATCGCAGCGTAATGAAATCGACCCGCACCGTCCGTCGTCGTGGTAAACCGACCATAAACCACACACGGTTTCACTATCCGCCGTCGCCTTCTAAGCTCGATTGGGTTACTTTTGTACCCTTTCTATTGCGGTCTGTTCCGGGCCGGCTAAAGAGAATCTGCTGCTGCTGCTGCTGCGGACTGTCACGATAGGATGAGCGAGAGCAATCGAAATAGAATAGAAAAAAACACGACACCAAAACATACAAAACCGAAAGGGTTGAAGTGTACCTTCTGGCCGTCGTCAGTAAATATCAGTTCCAGTACTGACTATGCTATGGTATGGGACTAGGATAGAAAGAAACACCGGCGGCGGAGCGAAATAAAAATCAATAAATCCTTCGTGTTTGTTTTCGCAGGCGCCGGTCTATACCGTTTCGAGGAGATTTTTTTCCTCATTGTTTGACATTTAATTTTTTTGTGTTTGATTAGCATGAATTCAGAAGAAAAATAGTGTGTCAATAAACAGATGTACTATTGGTTGGTATTGTCAGATTCTGGTATGGAATTGCGTAATATAACACTTATTAAGGGGGTGAAAAGGGATTTTAGGTTAAATGTTTATATTATCTAAATATGATCAGCTACAAAACCAAAGAAAAAGACTTGAGATCTCTATGCAAATATCTTAAGATATTTTATTTTAGTAAAGAAACAAAATATTCAATGAAAAGTAGTAAACCTTCGTTACAACTGAAATGATCAGATTATTCCTAAATATATTAAAACAATAAACAATATTAAAGCTCGACTAAAATGTTATTTTAAACAAAAGTTAAATATAGTTAAGACAATTATAGTAATAAACATTAAACATTGAATGTTTATAGTCACATTTAACGAATGCAAATAATGCAAGAATAAAAACAACATTAGGTTAATAGATGCCAATATAAATTGATAAAAAAATCTGGGGAAAAGAGAAACATTCGGGCAATTGAGATATACAAATTTAGAAAATCTTAGCCTAAGCATATAGAATACCGTGCGTGTGCTGCTACTCCGTTATTGACCAGGACCGATGAAAATTGCAAAATGATGGCTTGGGACAGCACATTATTCCTCATCGTGCAATCTCATCAGGTCTCAGGTATGCTTATCAATACCGACCACCCACCACGTCCGAATGCGGGTCCCGCTTGGATGAGGAGGAATGTTAGTCCAGTATAGTATCACTAGCTTACGCGCACGAGATTGTGATATCAGCGTGAGTTTAATGCATCGACAACAAGAGCTACAGCAGTCCCCCGAATAACGCGGTTTCGAATAAGAACGTTTCCAATAAGGACGGTCTCGACTGATTCCATTAACGCGGTCGAACGTCCTTATTGGAGTCTACGTAGCATATGGGAATTGACTTAATTGGTTACAACATGGAATAACTCGTGACCCTGACCGTATAGAAGGTTGGTGTCTTCAACAGATTTGTTCACTACATCAACGGATTTTCATTGATTACATTATTGCGTAGAACTGACTCACTACGTGGCTCTAGTGTATATGAAATACTCTTATATAGGCTATATCTTGGGCTGCTGACTATCTAGAAAGTTGCGGTCTTCGGGAAAGTTGCTCAAATAACTACCACGTCAGCAGTGGAAGATACAGCCTATACAAAAATATTACATCTACGCTAGCGCCACGCAGTAAGGCAATTCCGAAATACTACAATCCAACGAAAAGCCCTCGATCTGCTGAACAACTTCGTCGAAAATACCAACGTTCTATATGGTCAAGATCACGAGTTATTCCATGTTGTAACCAATTAAGTCAATTCCCATATGCTACGTAGACTCCATTAACACGGTTTCGATTAACGCATTAACGCTAATACGGTTCTTATTGAGGGATTGTATCCGAGAACGAAAACGAATTCGAAGGCCGTCGGCCCGAATTAACACGACATCTCTCATAGAATCGAATGCATGGTGATAAAGGCAAAAAATATCCATGAACTATATCAATATATATACTTTAATACAGCACGATATAGGGTATGTTGCTACATCGTCGTAATTGCCTATTCCCGTCCTATCCAACACAAATTATTAAAAATATCAGCATTTTTATGACACACAATGCAAAACTAGTTATTGCCTACTATTTTAGTTAGTTGTCTATCATACGCTATCGATCAAAGTGAGCTGAGATCTATTTAAATGCTTTTTATCATTAAAGAATTTTTATCATTGACCGGTGATTCGGCCCCATAGCCTGCACGCCGACACGAACGATAACGGCCAGCGATGCATCAATTTTGCGGCTTCCCGAGGCTTGGTGATCAAAAGCACCTTCTTTCCTCACAAAGACATCCACAAGGCCACCTGGAGATCACCTGACCAACGAACCTCGAACCAAATCGACCATATTCTCATCGAGGGCCGGTTTTTGTCGAACATTACCAACGTACGTTCCCTACGGAATGCGGATATTGACTCGGACCATTACCTAGTAGCAGTACATGTGCGTTAAAAACTATCGACGGTTTATACCTCGCGACCAAGTCGCCCTCCTCGGCTAAACATTCGGCAACTAGACAACCCGCGAACTGCCGAAAACTACGCACGCGTACTGGATGAAGCTCTGCCTTCCTCTGTGGAGCTAGATGCTTCGACCCTCGAAAACGGATGGAGCAGGATACGCTCGGCCGTGAACGAGGCCGCAACCGCGGTGCTAGGTGTGGAAACCTCGAGTGCACGAAATGATTGGTTTGACGGGGAATGCCAAGAAGCGATACAGAGGAAAAAAAGAGCTTGGGAAAACTACCTGAGCATATCCACGAGAGAGAATTTGGCCAAGTATCGACGAGCGAGGAATGAGTTGACCACGATCCTGAGGAGGAAAAAGCGCCAGAAGGAGTACAGAGATCGTGAGGAGCTTGAACAACTATTCCGGGTTAATGATACCCGAGTTTTACGAGAAGGTGAACCAAACTCGCAAGGCCCACACACCAAATCCTGACATGTGTAGGGACGAGGGACGGGATCTAATCACAAACGAGCGCGAGGTGGTCGACAGGTGGAAGCAGTTCTTCGATGAACACCTCAACGGCGATATAGCAGCAGGAGACGTAATGGAACTTAACCTCGGAGTACCTACAAACGACAACAGCGTACCGGCTTTCGATCTCGAAGAGATTTGACGAGAAATCGGTCTGCTGAAGAATAATAGAGCCGCCGGAAAGGACCGACTCCCGGCAGAACTCTTCAAAAATGGCCAAGAACCGCTAGTAACGGCACTTCACTGGCTGCTTTCAAGGATTTGGGAAGAAGAGAAACCACCGGAGGAGTGGATGGAAGGCGTAGTCCCATCTACAAAAAAGGCGACCGGCTAGACTGCTGTGACTAGAAACACGTACGTAGCGCGTCACTTGTTCCAGGGTAGCTTTGATCAGCCGCGTCAGTTTGTTCGCAAAAATGTTCTCGTCCATAGCTGTTCGCGCTCGATTGTATCACATGCTGCCTTGATATCTACCAAAAAATGATACATCTCCATCTCCTTCCTTTATATGCCCATCGAAGAACTGCTTCCACCTGTTGACCAATTCGTGCTCGTTTGTAAGCAGATGTTCCTTCTCATTCGATAACTTTGTAAGGAAAGGTCCTAGAGATTTGCAACCTTCTGCAGAAACATGTGTTTTGAGTCCTACAATAATGGCTTAGAACAATATATTCTTGTGAAATGCAACCAACATAAGCTTAGTATGAAAAATTAATTTTTAAAGAATTTGCAAAGAAAAAGCTCTATTGCTCTGCACTCGATAAAGATAGAAATTTAATTTTTTTGGCAAAGTTGTTTGTCTTTATATTTTCTATAACTTTGCCGAAGAAATCAAGTGTCTATCTACTAACAAAAAAAGTGAACGTGTATCGAGCTATAGGCTCGCGATTAGGATTGGGCAAAATTTCCGAAAGTACCGATAATTGAATAACAATTGCCCTTATTCTGCGAGTCACATGACTCAATACGACAATTGTCACTTAGGTGACTCGCCACGGCGAGTCGAGTCACCTAAATGACAATCGTGTCACCTAGGTAAGAAACCCTTGTCACCTAAGTGACATGGCGAGTCACCTAGGTGACAATTGTCACCTGATTCGCGGTGACTGCAACATAGTCACGCCACTCGCCTCGCAGAATAAGGGTAAATATCAAATTCGCCGCTTTATCGATTCTGTCGATATATCGTTCGTGAAGCATCGATATTAGATTTATCGATACTATTTAAGGCGGCATTCTGGGATTAGGACAAAAAAGGGATTCATAAAAATTAATCAATAAAAATCATGTTGAGCAAAGAGAATACCTCCAAAATACGCACGCAACACATCACTCGCTCCAGTGCAGCTCTATTTCGGACCCGTCGCTTCGTACGGAAAACCGCACCACCTACCATAGCTGTTCGTGCCCGACTGAATCGTATGCTGCCCCAGAATCCATAAAAATATGATGGGTTGTACTCCCGACACATCTGGATGACACGCTGAAGATTAAAAATTTGATCCGTAGTGGCACGGGCCTCCATAAAGCCCAACTGGTACTACCCTACGAACTCTCCTGCCACCGATGATAGACGACGCAACAAAATCTGTTGGTGGTTTTGACCAGCGTTATGCTGCGGTAATTACAGCAATCTATCCGATCGCCCTTTCTGTAGATGGGATAAACCACACCCTCAATCCACTCGTCCGGCAGCCCTCTCCCAAACCCCTGAAACCATCCAGTGATGTGTCGTTGCTGGAGCTTCTTGGAGTTCCGTCGGGAGTTGCTCCTTTCCGGCTCTAGCTCTGCTCGATCTCTGTCCCACCTCTGCCACTTTCACCGCTATTATGGCGGGTAAAAAGTTGGAAAGTCTTTGTTAATGCCGTCAGCTCCCAATACTACTCTCTGTGTTCTCTGGTCAGTTCTGAATTGCTGAAAATCGCATATCGTATGCACTTACTGTTCAATAAGCGTTAAACATGTAAGTTACATTGTTCAAGGTTTTTTATAAGAGTCAATTCCAATTAAGTAAATTTCAGAATTATGCTTAGTAGCTACCTGAAAAGAAAACAGCGCGTGAAAAAATCCTTAAAATATTGCTTTGAGCATTTCCTGGCCTAGTTTTAGCCTATATTTTTTCAGCTGCATATCCCGCTTTATCAAAACAGTATCGGGATGAAATTATCGATTTAGCATAATATCGACGTCGTAAGTATCGATGAAATATATCGAAATATCGGCCTTCGAGTATCGATATCGCGGGTATCGATACGGTATCGCCCAATCCTACTCGCGATAGCGAAACACATAATGCTTGCCGTACTCTCATTTGGGTGGTTGGGGACAAGCAGCACCTATACAAGTTTATAGTACTCGGCCTAAGCTCTAAGATGGAGTACTGATTACATATATATTAAATTGCCCCCTTTTACCCCATAGGCTCGTGAAGCTATAGAAATTTAATGCTTGAATATGCGATAACTTAGCAAGTAAAGGTCCAAGAGATTTGCGATCTTCAGCAAAAACTTGTGTTTTGAGTGCTTCGATAACTGTCTAGAACATTGTATTCCTGCAAAATAGTTGCAATAGTACAAAAGCTAAGGATGAAAAGCTTTTAAAGAAGTTTCAAAGAATATGCTACTACTGTTCAGCACACGATAAAGATAGAAATTTTATTTCTTCAGCAAAGTTGCTTTTTTACATTATTTATAACTTTGCCGAAGTATGTATGTCTATATTTCCTAACACCAAAAAGTTATTTTTTGTTATTTTTATTATAGTAAGCGATGACTAACTTTTGACATTTCTATATCCAGGGTGATATTTATACGAACAGAAGTGCTGAAGACCATAAATGATAAAATGAATGCAAAACTTTTGCCACTTTTGAGTGACACTTTATCGGGCTGTTACGTATCTTGCACAAATCAAATATATATTTATATTATGAAACTTTAAAAGCAGTAACTTTTTACCAAATCAGATTCTTTTTTTTTCCTGTATGGACTCATCATGGCGACCATTATCGTTTATCTATAGTGTTATCGCCCGGGTGTTTGCTGTATAACATGCACTGAATTTTTCGCTATAATCGCTATTGAATAAGCGATATGCTTATTAATTTTATTAGTGCTTGCGTGAGTGGGGTTTACCCTTCCTTCAATGCTAGATCTACTTTGCCCACCTTACTGCTCAATGCCAGTACTGTCTCCAATTACAGCCATCCCTGTCAAGGCTGACCCTTCCTTGGTAATGAGGGGCCTGAGAATAAACCCATGCTAAAGTCACTTGGCATCGAATGGCCTGATCCTACTAAGATTCGAACCCACGACCACTCGCTTGTCAAAGCAGACCCGGTAACCTTGCGGCTAGGGAGCCCCCCATCAGATTCTTAAAAACGGCGTCCTCTATTGAGTATTGGTAAAACGTTACAAAATTTTCATTATTCTTAATGATAACAATAACACGCCAGGTCTTGTGATCAGCGGCTTATTTTACGTCGCTCGCCACAATTTATTGTTATTTATTTTGCATTTTTGTAAGCGTTTTTTCCTTATCATGGGGCCGGCTTCCGACTACTATCGCATCTCATTTTCCAACAACTCAAAATTCATCCAATGAAAACGTGTTCGGTTTCATTAGCGTTTTTCCGCGTCGTTTCCAATCACGTACAATACCGACCGAAATCCGCCCTTGGCAGAGTGAAAGTAGCACACAAATACAAATGCCAACAGAAAAAAAACTTTCATTAAAAATCGCTTACATTTTCGCCTTCCTAGTGAAGCCAAGGAGCAAATTTTTATGAACTTGTTTGCAACTTAACACGGATTATGATTTAATTAAAAAGAATGCTCCGTCTTTTTACCGCCCCCGTCTAGCAGGCAATTTGTAAGTACTGTTATAGTTTTCAATTTCTTTGCTAATTTTTCATTAAAAAAGTTTTCTGATGAGACTTTCGGTGTAAAGTATCAAGAAAAATTAGGTTATGGAACGTAAAACCAGTGGGCGGAAAACTCTCAAATCACACTTTAATCGTATGCCACCAAAATACATAATCATCGGCCGCCGCTTCAGCTGCCGAAAAAAACACTGCTTTCATTACAGCACGTCGAGAACCTTTCCCTACGGCGGCGGTGGCAGGCTAGGCTATCCGCTTTAAATTTTTAATTAACAGCTTCAATTAAAAATCGTCCATCCGCTGCTCTTAAGAGGAAACAAAAGAGAAGCAAAAAAATCGATTTTTCCTGCGACAGCGGCGGCTACGACCGTAGCAATCCTTCCGCTTGGCGCTCAGACAACTAGCAGCAGCAGCAGCAGTAGTAGGTAGGTATATTGCACCAGCCAGCAGTAGGACTCCCGCCGGCTGGTGGTAAGTATTTTTATTCCCATCATCAGCTGCAAGCAACCCTTTTCCGTCGGATGGGCTCAAGGAAAGCGGAGAAAAAGTTTTGTTCCAACTCGTGTAGCGCGTTGCCGGTTGGATTTTTTTCTTCTCTTCTACGACCAGTAAACAGAATTTCTCGGTGAACTCTTTCTTCTGCAGAATGGAAATTTGGAATTTTGCCTTCACTTAGTGCTGAATTTTGAAACTTAGCTGGCAAATCGATAGTACCAGCAGGGTAAGTCGGTAACATCTTTAATATGTGATTCGTTTGCCGATTGTGGTGCATACCTTCACGGAATTTTACAGGAAAACTTTTCTGTCTTTCGAGACATAGATGCATATCTGTAATTAGTTTCAAAGAAAGTTTTTTTGCCCCGATCTGGTTTAACTCTTGCCGTCAAAGACGGTAGCTAAGTTGACCGACAATGTCGTTACTTCGCAATTAAACGTTAAATGTGTGTCAAATTATTCCATTGTTTTGAATTTCCAAAAACTATATGGCTTTTCGTTCAACTTGATAATTTAATGATTTTTCTCCTGATTGATGAATTATCTACTGATTGATGAATCAATCTACTATTTTGTTTCTGTTCGTATCAGTGCAATAAAGGTTTTCTATGGATAACTGCTGGATCGATATGAATAACTCGTGTGTACGTTTTAGCTTTCAAAAAATACGTCTTTTCAATAATATTTAATAATGTTTAAATTCGTAAAATGCTATAGCCGCATAAAGTGTTTTGCCGTAGTAAGTTAAGCTGGTTTTTGAAAACCAATCAATCAATCAGGTGCAAAATACCTAAAGGAATTTGGTTGAAGATTGAAGGCGAAAGAAAAGGAGACGATTGTATAAGAAGGAAAAGACTTAACAAGTTTCTTTAAGGTAAATCTGACATGAAATGCTACAACTAAACTCTTTCTTAATTATGTAAGCTTGAAAATCACTACACGTAGGGTAAGGACCGGAATAATCAAGGGTCGCCTATTTTAATCAGCTCAAAATACTGTATTTTTTCATATTTTCAGAACCTTTTGGTACTTGAATCACTAAACCATAGATGTAATTCATACAAACACATACAACACATACAACATACAAACAATTTAAAAATTGTTTTTAAAAAACTTTTTTCAGCTCTTCAAGCGAAGTGCCATATCGATGCTGCTGAAAATTATTTCCACCTCGCTACTTTGAGCACTGATTATTTAATTTCTAAAAGTCAAGCACTCAATATTACTATACCCTATTGTAGTAGACATGTAAACGCTTGTGTCATTTGAGGTCATCCTCACATATGATAATTCGAGACAAGTCAGTAAAACTCAGGACTGCTTAAGAAAACACCTTGGTGATTAAAATGCATTCGAACTGATTAAAATTAGTTCCAGCGTCTCAATTTTTAATGTAAAAAACCAGCAGTTTAGCCTAATAACAGTGACTTTCAGTAGTAACAGCTTGAACAATTAAAATTAACAAGAAGATTGGTATGCTGATATCTTCCACTTAGTCAATCCATCGCTTTTGATAAGGTAAAACATTCAGTAATTCGACAAGACTGGTTAAAATAATTTCCTTATCGTACATTTATTTTCCGAGTTTTATTTCCGTTCGATATAAAATTTTGAAGATGTGTAAAGCTGCAAAACTATCTTCTAAAAAACTTTAAAGAAAGATAACTCCTAAACATCGGAGAAGATGGGAATAAAGTTGAAAATGGAGATCTGAGTGACCATTTGTCAATGTTCACCGTTTTTCAGCCCAAATAAATAAAAAAATCCAGTACGCAAGCTTATGTTAAGTAGTGAAGATTGCAGGGAAATAAAGGCCAACTTGGAAAATCAAAACAATAAAGGTTAAGCTTGTAGTTCAAAGTTGCTTTCACTGAAGATGGTGGCTAAAAAAAATTAAGGATGTCTTTACTGGATGTTAAGTCATTGCGACGTGAAAGGAAATGATAAAGCAGATAGCAGTAGAAGCAGATTTTATTACCCAGAAGCGTTCTGTAAATTGTCATGGAGTGTAAATAATTCAGAATTCGCAATATAGAACCATAATACAGCAAACGATAAGTGGATGCCTTCTGCAAGACTACGACAATCGAAGCGCTTTACACAACCAAAATACAAAAAAAAAACCGAATTAATCCACTTAGCGGTGTGACCTAGCCTTTCTACTACAACAATTGCTTTTCAATTTCTAAAGGACATATGGGTCATTCCATGCCAAGTGACCGAGAAAAAGTTCAAACTTGTAATCGACCTTCACGGATTTGAACCAAATTTTGCCAGATTGTTCGTTTTCGGTCAGAAAGTAAAAATCCAAAATGTGGTACGGAGCGAACATTCCCTCGATTAATGAGAGCGCTTCCATTTTAAGGAAAACTAGCTGACCCGACAAACTTCGTCTTGCCACAAATTAACCTGTGTTGTACATAAATCATGAATCTCGGATTATCTTTGTCACAATCTCGAGTTTTGCAAGTTTCTGAGGAGTTCCACCTTAGATGATTCATTTTGGCAGTTACGTAACTATGAAAGCATCCCAGGTAACCAATAAGCATCACCAATGCTATTCAAATGTAGGCCAATAAGTCGCCTTAAATGCTACTTAAAAGCTATTTTGGCCAAATATACAGCTACTTTACTGATAACCTTCTTATAGTGCTGACAATGCTAATTTACAGCTAATTACCGACACGAAGAATTTGAATACAATTTGGATGCCAATTTACAACACCAGTCAAAAAGCTAATGTACAACAACGCGCAGTATAAAATGCCAGATACGCTGATTTGCTGCTTATGTTAATGCTTATTAGTTACCAGGAATGGGCAGTTTAATAAACAGATTTGCAATTTTTCCTCACAGTAAAGTAGAAAACAACTCCCCTGTCCCCTAATTGCATAGCCAGAAAGCAGATAGTAATATTCGCCATGATTGTACAACATTTCGCCGAGTATCATTTTGCGAAAAACCTTAAGCGGAATGTACCATTTCACGGAAAATTTTTGTGGAAAGTACCATTTCGCGATCCGCTCCTTACTCGCTGTCGCCCGTTCCAGGAAACCCAGGTGGACCTAGGAAAACAAATAAACCTAGGCAGCAGTGATTTCTACGGGGAGTTGCCTCCCCCCAGTGGGCGGCGCTTCCGACGGCGGGTTGCCGGCAACACTCGCGACCATCTCGTCCTGAATGATCTAGAGTTACAATAGATAGTTTTTGTGGTCTTGTTATTAAATAATGTTTTATGGAAGAGTCTCGAATATCTCGAGTTCGATTAGTTTTTGAGTTTCGCAAAAATTTTTGTTTTATTTGTATGAGAGTACATATCCCCCTACCACAAGGGTGAGAGGTCTCTAACTATCATAAAATAAATTCAAGACTCCAAAATCTCCCACATGCCAAATTTGGTTCCATTTGCTTTATTAGTTCTCGAGATAAGAGGAAATTTGCATTTCATTTGTATGGAAGCCCACTCTTAAAGGGGAGATGGGTCATAACTCGCTTTCTAAAGAGGAGAGGGGTCACAATTCACCATAGAAAAAAATCTTGCCTCCAAAACCACTTACATGTTAAATTTGGTTACATTTGCTTGCTTAGTTCTAGAGTTATGAGGAAATTTGTATTTCATTTGTATAGGAGCCCCCCCTCCTAAAAAGGTAAGGGGTCCTAAGTCATCATAGAAAAAATGGTTGCCTTCAAAAACACCTAGACGCCAAATTTGGTTCCATTTGCTTGATTAGTTCTAGATTTATGAGGAAATTTGTATTTCATTTGTATGGAAGCCCCCCCCCCCTCTTAAAGGGGAGAGGAGTCATAATTCCCCTTCTAAAGAGGGGAGTGGTCTCAATTCACCATAGAATAAATTCTTGTCACCGAAAACACCCACATGCCAAATTTTGTTCTATTTGCTTGATCAGTTCTCGAGTTATGCAGAAATTTGTGTTTCATTTGTATAGGAGCCCCCCTTCTTAGTGGGGGGAGGGGTCTCTAACCATCACCCAAAATCCTCGACATGCAAATTTTCATGCCGATTGGTCAGAAGTTTTTGATTCTATAAGGAACATCCCGACAGAGAGACAGACAGACAGAAATCCATTTTTATATATAAGGTACCTAGTGGAAAGGCAAATACTATATATTTATATAGTACAAAGGCCAAACATATGAACAAATTGTTTGGCTGTGAACCATTTCGCGAAATTTTTAACTTTTTAGTTAAAATTTGATATTTCGGTAGTTATTTCATCTTTTGCCGAAAATAACCCTGCTCTGAAGCATGGTTACTGAATAAACAAATTCGTTATTCACCGAGGACCCGGGTTCAAATCCCAACCCCGCAGAAGTCACGAATAGTAGTAGTGGTAGGGGAAAGCCACCATCATTTCAAGGACTTGCCAATGTATGTGGGTAGAATTACAGTAGATCCAAATTTGATTATCAAATGAATTTCACACTAATGCTGTTGACCAAACTCGTGTTTTTTAGTCTTTTGACCTTGAAATGCGGTCAGGCATATATTAGTATTTTTTGAAACGATGGTTCTACAATTGATGAAAGGACGGTAAGGGAAAGTTATGATGAAGGATTTTTTGGGAATGGAGGGGAAAGAGTAGAAAGGAAGGGGGGTAATAGGTAGCTACGCTTAACAAGTTGTCTTTGTGACTCCCCTACCTATTGTCCAATGCTGGAAGGCGTTGTGGGTTCAAATCCGGTTATAATCTCAGATTATAGCTTGGTTCGACCTATGCACCTTCCAACATTGGACAAAACGTAGGAGTCACAAAGACAACTTGTTAAGCGTAGCTACCTATTACCTCCCCCCCCCCTTCCTTTCTACTCTTTCCCCTCCATTCCCAAAAAATCCTTCTTCATTACTTTCCCTTACCGTCCTTTCATCAATTGTAGAACCATCGTTTCAAAAAATACTAATGCTGTTACAGAAGGGCCAAAATGGGTTGGGCGGACCCACAAGCAGAGGCACTTGTGCGCATTCCGGGGTTATAAGAGTCGCCTTCCAGCATTAGGATCCTTCCATGTAATAATCAATTTCGCTGTACCAACTTTAACCCACGTGATGATTTGTTTGTTTTGAATTGAGAAGTGCCATATTTGCTTCAGACCTTTAGGATTCAGGATGGCAATCCACTCCATTATCCAGCCTTCCACATTTATGATATCAATAATAATACTGTTAATAATATGATATTAAGATGAAATGTGGTATATATGAGTAAAAATAGAACAATCTCACCAGCAGTCCTTCGTATGGAATAGAGTAGCGTCCTTTGAGGTTCCATAAGTGCTTTTAATAGTTAATTTAATTTTTCATTCTGGTATCAATGTGTAGTATTAAAACTCGTTTTAGCCAAAGTTTTTACTATATAGCAGGAGATGCTTCATAAGCTAAAACGGAAAAAATAATTAAAATAACTTATTAGGCTTACCTATTTGCTAGGCCGTGTGGCTCCGCCGTCTGCCCAAAACCGCGGTTTTGAGATCAGGCAACCGGGAACCACCCAGCATCGCACCTCTTAGCTTGGCTACTCACTAGAGCATTACCAGGTATGGCCACGTGGAGGCGCTAGGTAGGAGCTTGGGATGGCTAGAGCTATATTGGATGCTCCTCATTTGCCTTCCCCATTTCATACCCCCCAACCCCGCAGAAGTCACGAATGACCCAAAACTTAAAGTGACTCACAAAAAAAAAGCGTATAGCGGTGTCATGCTGTCTCATTTATGCAAATGGTTAGATGTTGACTGCATAAACATGGCTGCCTAGCAGTACCGTGGTAAAATATGAAATGGTTCGTATTCTGAATTGATTTCAACCATTCGAGGAGAAATAACTATCGAACTGTCAAATTTCAGCTAGAAAGTTAAAAATTTCGCGAAATGGTTCACAGCCTTAACCGGCCATTATCTGCGTAAACACTATACATGATGTATGAATTCGTGCAGTTTTCAGATACTAAGTTAACACTCAACACGTTGTGTTTAAAATAAATTGCAAAGAAACTAAAAGAGATAGGCGTTTCACGTCAAAGAACGAATCGTACAACAGTATCAGAGCTTCAAATTGGTAGATGAAAGCAACTAAATTTATCACGCATTTTTGGAAGAAATTTGAGAAATACTTATTTCAAAGCTTTTACTTCTGAAAAGTTATTGAATTTCATGAAGCAGCAGATTTAATGGTAATTTTCTCAGTTTTCGAAGAGAGTAATAGAATTTCGCTAGCTAGCTTACTTTTTGTTTGTTATCGAGAGAAACATATTTGAAATAAGGCAAAAAATATAGTGTAAAAGGTACTATGCCCCTTTAAGACATTTAGCCATCACGAAAGAGTACTTAGCTTCAAGCAACTTCTGAAATACTTATTTTACGAAGAGGAAAATCAACTACAAACCAAAAGCCTCTGAAATAAGGAATCTAACCTAATCTGGATGCTTTTTTTGGTTAGACTATTTCACAAATTGAACTAAAAGAATGAACAACCGCTTAAAAATTTTGGAATATTTCCTCAAGTTTGTCTAATTTCGAATGTCGAAGAGATTTTCGAATGTCATAGTCAGTAATATTGTATAAAAAGAAACGAATCAATATTTAAATACCAACAATTATTTTACATCGGTAAATGGTTAAAATTCTTTACTTTCTCTTGGATAGCTTGACAATCGGGAAGCCATTCGATCAATAGAAATCCATTCCCGGTTGCGTATTTTATCCATTCTGTCACGAATCCATGACCGGGTTGCAACCCTCGCTCGGCAATACAGCAAAACATCAAACGCGCTCCCAGCCAGCGCCACCCACTAGGGTCGTCGAAGAAGTAGGTGGTGGGTGAGAGGCGAAAAAAAAGCGAAGGAAAACCGACAAGTGGAAGTCAACCATCTTACAGCGATTTCTGTTTTCCTCGCCACGATCGGCGGGCGGACGGTTCGCACACATACATAAACATTTTTCTTTTCTCCATCCAACCGCATCGGGCGGGTGCGTCGCTTTTCCATCTTGTTAGCCAAGTATAATTATGGCCGCCAACAGCAACGATGAGGAAGGCGGATACGGCCGGAGGGTGGCGATTGCAGCCGCGCGTCGTCACCGATGTCGACGGGTGTGTACCGAGTAAATACGCGCACGGTAGCAGATTTTTTTTCCACCATTTGTCGGGTGCTTTCGGTTTTTCTTTCGGTCTCGTGTGGCATCAGCCAGCCTCGCAACAGAGAGAGTGTCGCACTCCCACCCCACACCCTGGGGTCGTCCGTCAGGCGTGTTTTCCCTTGCTTGTACAGGTCGAATCACCCAAACCCAAAGCAGAACCACTCCATCGACACCGTCTCGAGCTGGGCCGCAAACCGGGTGGGGTGGGATGGTAGCATGGGCCATGGTGGGCTAAGGGTCGGACTTTGAATTTTTTTCCTGCCGTGCGTTTTTCGATAGGCGCATCCCTTGCGCCACCGTTGAATACCTTATTTGCCAGGGGGTGGGAAATCGGCCATTTACGACCAACGTCCTTCGTGAGCGTCGTTTACTTGTGATGTATTGTAATGTGATTTGGGAGAGAGAGAAACAAAAAAAAATACGCGTTCTAATGACGATGATTGTAATGATGATGACGATAATGATTAAAGGAATATAAAACATTTTGGACCGTTGATTCTGGAAGGTGTTTCCACGAGGGGAAAGCTGAACCAAATTGATTGTTTCGGCCAAGGAGGGTACGATGCTGAAAATATAAATCAATATGGCTGTTTGCTGGCACATTGCGTAACGAGATCGTTGTTTTAGGCTGTTTAGGGATTTGTATTGAACGTAACTAAGCAATTACAGTGGCATTAATTTTTTATATTAAGTTGTTATCGTCTTAATTTAACATTCATATAAAACTGCAGATTCCTTGGCTTGATTGATTTTAAGCTTTAGTAGTTTAAATGAGGTCGAACTTAATAACTGTTATGATGAATCAAACTAGGCTTAACTTACATCAGTAACAAAGCATCCCGAAATTTAAAAACGGGTCTGTAAGACATACCTAATTAAAGTATATGAGGATTATTAAAAAGTCTTCTACATTGCATCTACTGGCAGTGGCTGGAAACAAAATAATCGACGTGCCAAAAATATATCCTAATGAACAATATCCGTCCGGCAGGTGGTGTTGATCCAAGTGAGCAATAATTTATGGTCCGATTATCGGTAATAAAACTGCTGCAAAGAAAAAAACAACAGGCGAGAACCCGTGAAAGCACGCATAAAACACACATAAATTGTTGGTAAGAATCTGCCGACCCGCAGCCTGGGACCATCATCGCCAGCGACACCAGCACCGGAGCGCAGCACTGCGTCGTCGTCGTCGTTGACGTTGTTGGGAAGAGCTTTTGCTTAAACATCAGTAACACGATCGGTTTTGCAAAACGAACACGCCTGATTGAAACTAATCCATCCATCTAATTGGCAAATCGCCATAACGTATAATTTTCAGCAAATTAGAACCTCTCGTCATAATAGCCCGGGTTTAATGATGTGTGCTGTTTCCTTCGGAGCCGCTTCACGAGCGGCACGAGCTTCACCGCCGGACATACCGGGGGGCTTCGTCTACCCAAATAGTGGAATGAAATACTGCTGAAACGTTGCTGTCATCCATCTTCTAGGCACGGAAAGGCTCGGGAGCTGCATCCTTTGAGTGACGCCTGTTTGCGGTGCAATGTACCAGCATCGTTCAGGTTTGCCGGTTTTTTTCCTTTCTGCATTATCTGTTTGCTGCACAGCAATTTCGAAACTTGATAGGTTCAAGGTAGGAGTCCGCAATGATCTATCCTGGTCGCAAACCGACGGGGTACCATGCGGACTGTGTATATGCTGCAGACAATGTTTACGTTAGAAGCAACCGTAATGTTGAACGACATTCAGTCGAATCGCATTAGATCGAAATGGCAGTCGATCGAATGAGACTTCGGTGGGCGGAATGAATTTTATCGACGAAATGTCATTCTAAAAAGGTGATTTAATTTTTGTAATTTAATAAAATAAGCCTCAAATATCAAATAGTTGTTTCATGTGTGAGTTTTACGCCTTGGCGTGATAAGTAAAATAATTGTGAGGTGTTGTATTTGCAGGTGGATATTTGCATTGATAGAGGAAATATTTATTAACATAGAAACGGTACCCATTTTTCAAGAAATACAATGGACACAACATAAGAAAAGTTTACGGGTTTGAAAACTCTCTAGTGTACTAGATAATTGTTTCATAGAGGCTTAGGTCATATGATGATATTTAACATGATTCTCTAAAGGAACAGTAAAAAGGTAATGAAACGATGATTGGCTCCGAATAATGATTTTAATAATTACCCAACAAATCAATTTCAACAGTTATAATTTAATTTGAATAGTTTTATTTAATTTTAAAACCTTATAAGACGTTAAAATTGTTTAAACAACAACTCCAAATACAAGCAAAACGAAAAAAGAAACCACCATGAAGTAAATAACACAATTACGATCTAATAGACATCACATCTTGTAAAATGTGCCATTAAATTAATAAAAGTCAAATGACAATAATGAGATAAGAACGATCAGGTCTTTGGACCAGAGTCAGAAAGAGCATAGTTTATTTGTTCATGTGTGGACTCATTACTGCGACTAGTATAGTTGATCTATTGTAATATCGCCCGGGTGTTTGCTGTATGACCTGCACTGCATTTCTTTTCGCTATAATCGCTATTGAGTGAGCGATATGCTTATTAAATTTTTGCCTTTCTACTATGTAAATATATACAGTGGTAACCCGATTTTGTCACTCCCTGATTTTATCACTCCCCGATTTTGTCACGTTTTTGACCCGATTTTGTCACCCCCGATTTTGTCACGTTTTTTACCCGATTTTGTCACGCTTTTGATTTATCAAAAACTTGGTTTGAAAATCATTTTGAAACATGTCAAATGTGTTAAAAGAACTGTGTTGATTATCGTGGAGTTTTCACAAAAGTTGTTTCTTATCTCCACAACTATAATAGCTAGAAGGTCACTTTCTTTGGCAAAGTTCTTTATAATAATCTTCTCAAAAATGTTGTAGAACATTGTTTTGCTCTATCTCTTACTGCTAGAAAAATAAATTTTCTATCTTACTTTTAGGGGGGTTAATCAAAGAATCTTTCACACCATAAGAAAGAGCTTTTTACGCTATGAAATTTCTATGAACATAGTTAACCAGTATAATGAACCATTTCGGCGCAATTAAAAAACGCGTGTTTTCATACCTGTGGGGCTGCTGTGAACAGGTGACAAATGTCCACTTAGAGGTAGATGTAAGTGCGAAATGTCCTAAAAGTGATCAGAATGAAATATATGTAGTTCGTTCTAAGTTATCTGCAAAAAAATAAAAATTGAAAAAATACCCGATTTTGTCACTGTCCCGTTTTTGTCACCCCTAAATTCATCATGGGGGTGACAAAATCGGGTCATTACTGTAGTATAAAGGTATAGAAATCACTTGGAAAACCGGAAATGGAAAGAAGGTCCTGCGGGCCGAATGTCATATACCATTCGACTCAGTTTCGAAAACTGAGCATTTTCTGTGTGTGTATGTATGTGTGTGTGTGTGTGTGTGTGTGTGTGTGTGTGTGTGTGTGTGTGTGTGTGTGTGTGTGTGTGTGTGTGTGTGTGTGTGTGTGTGTGTGTGTGTGTGTGTGTGTGTGTGTGTGTGTGTGTGTGTGTGTGTGTGTGTGTGTGTGTGTGTGTGTGTGTGTGTGTGTGTGTGTGTGTGTGTGTGTGTGTGTGTGTGTGTGTGTGTGTGTGTGTGTGTGTGTGTGTGTGTGTGTGTGTGTGTGTGTGTGTGTGTGTGTGTGTGTGTGTGTGTGTGTGTGTGTGTGTGTGTGTGTGTGTGTAACGCTTTCAATCTCACTCACTTTTCTCGGAGATGGCTGGACCGATTTCAATGTTCTTAGTGTCAAATGAAAGGTCTAGGTGTCCCATTGGTCGCTATTGAATTTCATACTGACCGGACTTTTAGTTCAAAAGTTATGTATAAAAATACGAAAAATATGGGACTTCATTATCTCATAGATCCCTCAACCGATTTGAACAAAATTGATTGCATATGAAAGAGGAGCCTTGCAAACCCTTAACTTTCAAATTTCATGACGATTGGACTTGTAGTTTGAAAGTTACATAAAGAAATGTGAAAAAATAGTATTTAAAGCATATTTTTGAACCATATAAACATTAATTCAATGAAAAACATCACATATTTTATTATTATTTGAAAATTACTGCTGAGATCTATCAAACGAAACCGAGTTATTTAAAATCGGACGGTTCATTCAAAAGTTATTCAAACTTTAACACTTAAGCACCGTATATTAAACCGTTAAAACGTGTGAAATCAAAGCATATCAATTAAATGTTGATTGTATTCAATGTGTGTGATGTATGTATGTATGTATGTATGTATGTATGTATGTATGTATGTATGTATGTATGTATGCATGCATATATGTATGTATGTGTGTATGTGATGACAATTTGCAATTTTTAAATTTGCATTGAAATTCAAGAAAAGTGAGAACATGTCAATTGCCTGACGAACTCTGAAATCAAAGAAAAGAAAAAACTTTTTCCGACTAAATTCCACTATTTGATATTTTTTCGCGACAGATACGTATACGCTTTGAAATAAGACACTGATGAAGCCTGCACGTCGTAGGCGAACTACGTATCTGTTGCAAATAAATATTAAATAGTGGGATTCAATCAAAAAGTGTTTTCTTTTCTTTGATTTCAGATTTCAATTGTCATTTTCTTCACTTGCTGTTATTCACAATTGTACAAGAAAAGCAAAAAGCGAAGAAAAGAAGTTAATTTAAGCATGTAGGTATAGTGGTATATAGGATTAAAAATACTAGTGAGTTGATTTTTCCAAATAAATTTATACAAATTTCAAATAAATTTTGCGCATCAATAGATACTAGAGCTTAGAAATGTTACATGAAAAATAGGAAGTAAACGTTGCACGGTAGTAATTTTGTAATATTTGTTTTCGTTAGTGACATTTTAAAGGACAGATGTCTTATGTCATGTATCATGTTTTAATAAATAAATCAAAAATGACAAGCACTGGACATCATATCGATCATATTTCCCATTCTCAAGCATGTTTATGGCGCAGCTTTTGCAATATTTTTCGACCTCATCTTGTTTTCCTAACCCTCTAACATTGTAAACGATGCGATCAAGCTAATCAAGACTATCTTTTCATGAAAGTACATTCAAAAGAAGCTTAAGTTTTGATTTTCATGCAAAAATAATTATCTGAAGTAGCGCCAGCTAAGAAAAAGTTCAATTTCTCTTTTTCATATCTAATGCTCTATTCAGTTATTTTTTCTACTTCAGATATATTGACAAATTGAAGCCAAGCAAACTAATAGTAAAATTTTGAGATTAATCATTTTGTTGTCGATATCCTTTTTCCTCAAAAGCGAAGTATAATAATAATTTTTCTGAACTCTTGTTTTTCAAAGATGCTAACTTTTGAACGCATAGTATTAATATCAAAATATCAAAAAATTTACTATGAACACATATTTCATATTGTCAATTCAAAACAAGTTTCGTATGTGGCTCTGAAGCCCGAAAGTTAAGGCCGACCGATTATAAAACTAAATAAGGTGTTCATCAAGTAACATAAATGACGCTTACAAGTATTTACGCACCCAAGGAAAGAAAATATAATTATTCTACGCAATACGTTGTGAATTTTACTGGCAAATAAGGATTTTGAGGAATACGGAACGGATATGTAAAAATATAGTCAAGTTAATTATAGACATTCCTGAGAAATTAAATAATGATTATTGTGGCAGTAGAAAGGCTAGGTCACGCCGCTAGGTGGATTAATTCGGGTTTTTTTATGGGGTTTTTACCTTTCCTTCATAGCTTGATCTACTTTACCCACTTATTCCTCGCTGCCAGCACTATCCCATATTATAGCCGTCCCTGGCGAGGACTCATTCGTACCTTTGACCAGTACGCTTAACTATAGGAGGGACATTTGCACTGTCAAAAGGTTTCAGAGGGTAAATATAGAATTCACCACGAAGGAAGGGTAAATGGAGGGGCCTGACAATAAACCCATGCTAAAGTCACTTGACATCGAATGGCTTGATCACAGACAAACAGACATAACTCTTAGAAGAAAAATCAACAAAAATTATCGTACCTCACATTTAGCTTGAACACTAGTACCATCTATGATCGACATTCCCATATATCAAATAGCAACAGGAGTACCCCTCGAACTAGCAAGTATTTTTTATGGGGCATTCCCCTTCTTTCGTTAAAAAGCGCCAATTTGACCAAAACGGAGACATTCCCAACTGAGCCCAAATTTGAAATGACGGTTTAATCGGTGAGAAGAATGGAAAACGAGTTTTATGTCTGTTTGTCTGTGGCTTGATTCTACTAAGATTCGAACCCACGACCACTCGCTTGTCAAAGCAGACTCGGTAACCTTGCGGCTACGGAGCCCCCCAAAGAGCATAGTTACAGCAATTCCACAGAATTTTTTCAACATTCCTAGCTATCAAAAAGTAATTTTTTATTTGGCCCCTAGGGTGGCCCTATCCGAGTGCAGTTAGTCCCTAAAATGCGAGTTTTTTCCAACCTTCCTAATTTTGAGAATTCCTAACATTTGGTTTACTTAACCGATTTTAAGCATTGACACGGCAAATGAAAGGTATTTTAATGAGCTTGTTAGGAAAAATACTGAGGCGGGACTACAAATTATGCTTCATTGCGATAACATCATAAATAGTCGTTTTTTGTGATTTCATGGATAAGGACACAAAAAACTTTGGCGGTTTATATTGTTTTGTGAAACGGTGAGAGTTTTTAACATAAAACTAAAAAGATAGAAATCTACAATTCGTTGTTTTTGAGTTACCTTTTTACCTTTGTTATACTATATAACAAAGGTTTAGAAATTGGTCGAAAAACGCTAAATAGAACCAAGGCCCGGAGGGCCAAGTGTCTTATACCAATCGATAGGGTTCGACGAATTGAGCAATGTCTGTATGTGTGTGTGTGTGTGTGTATGTATGTGTGTGCAGCTCATTTTCTATCGCCTGTTTCTCGAAGATGGCTGAACCGATTCATCCGCTATTACTTTTGTTTGAACGGTATTTATGCCTAGTATATCACCAATTCAGTTGTTTCATGGTACGATGTTTCATTTAAAAGTTATAGGCAAAAATGTGAAAACAACGTGACACGGTTTTTTCCGGAACTACACAACCAATTTGAATGATCTTAGTACCAAATGAAAGCTATTGCTATCGCTAAACTTTCTACCAGGTTTTATTAAAAACAAATATGCAGTTTAAAAGTCACGCTTAAAAAACCAGTTTTGACAAGGTCCAAATGATCGCCTGTTTCTCAGAGATGGCCAAACCGATTTATGCGTTATTAGTTTCATTTGAAGGGTAATATAGCCGGATAGATCACTATTGAATTGTTTTTTGATTGGATGTTTAGTTTGAAAGTTATGAGCAACCGTATTCACCACACCAAAATTAACTATAATTTATAATGATTTTAACCAAGTTAATTTGCCTAATTTCAATTATTTTAATGTCAAACGAGAGGTTTTGGCACTACGAATATATATGCAAAATTTCATAAGAATTGGTTTTTCCGGTCAAAAGATATTAACCCTCGAACACTCGCGCTAACTTTTGTAACACAGTTACTCGCGCGCACAATAGCCCAAAATCAAAGAAAACGTGCGCACTAGAGTTTTGACTAGGAAAACTTGGTTTTAAGTTTATCAAAACTTTGGAAGAGTTTTTTGAAATTGAATGTTCTATCGTCTGGTAGAATTTAAATTTTGACTAATTCCCCTAAAAGTAAAATAAAAAAATTATTTTTCTTCAGTTTCAATATAACACATTGATGTTATTTGTTATTTATTTATTAACACATTGATGTGTTCTGCAATGTTTTAGAGCATATTATTACAAGAAATTTTGCTGAAGACAGTAACCTTCTGTCTCTTCAGCGAAGATAGAGAAATCTTATTTATTGTAAAATGCATTTGTAAAATCAGTTTTTCTATTTCAGCTCTTTTTGTAATTGTATGACGTTTTCATGTATTACAACGTTGTACAAATAGTAAAAATACACAACTTCACTGAATATAGTATACCTCTATGTCTGCTTGTTTAGGATCTGTAGAACTTTGAATCTAAAAAACACCCTAATTTTGATTCCGAATTATTTGACTACCGACAGACGGATACATTTTAAACATTTTACATTTGCTGATAGTTTTGCTGCATACAGACACCATTTTTCTATATGAAGAAACGAGAGAAAATGCCAGTTGAGGCCAATTGCTGTATACCTCACATGCTGTTTGCTTCGTTCCTGTGATTTTTTGTCGGTTTATGCTGATGTTTCCCTAACAATTTAAAGTATTAATGCATCGAATAATTCTGACGTTTTGCTCATAACAAGTTTATTGAAGAACATACGTTAGTTAAACAATGATTTGTAACTATATAACAATATGGCATTCAAAAACCTCTACATGTTGTACAAAATACAACAGCGTGAGTAACCGAAGGTCAATAAAAATTGATGAAATTTATTCACGAAAACTTTATTGATGTGAATAGAATGGCATTACAGGAAATTATGCATAGTTCAAAAACCTATAAGCTAGACTTCTACTACGCAATGTATATGTGAAAGAATAATATTTCTTCTTACAACTTACATTTACTTGCACTTATCCACATTAGTAACAACTTACTCAGCAATTTCACGAGAAAAGGAACTATCAAAATTTATAAGTACTTCTATTTTGTTCAAATTTTGTAAACTTATTCAATTTTCAAAAATTTTATGTAAACCAACGCACAATGCAACGTTAACCAATAGATGAATTATTTTCCGAAGACGTGTCGATTTATATCTCAAATAGCAAGTAAGACCGTATAACAAAGGTTCCTTTCACCACTAGGTGGATTAAATCAGGTTTTTTTTAAAGAATTAAGAAGCTGCGAAAATGCTGTAGAGTAACTTTGCTGTAAAAATGTTTCATTGCATGAGCCAGACGTCGCGTTTCAATTTATTTTTGAACAACTTGATATTCAAAAGCCACCAAATTATTCGAAGCTCTCAAATAACGAATTTAGGAAACAAGAACAGGGCCCGAAAACGTCACTTACAATAGTAAATTGTTATTCAACAATGAAGTAATGAAGCTTCAGTTTCAACTGAAGCAGCGCCGCTTCGTTTCAAAACTGACTTCAATCAGCGTCATGGAAACGATTTTCACTTCATCATGACGACCAGTTTTCATCATTTTCATTTGTATTTCTCTCTCAAGAGAGAACAATACAGAAACCCGAAGAAGACCAACTGGTGTTTGTTCAAGGAACATCTGGATAACTCACGGAACACCTGTCACATCTATGTAAACCAGCTGTGCCGGACATTACAGCCGATGACCGACAAAGTAGGATCATTAACGCTTTTACCACAAACTATCCGTTAATCACGCGGGCAGTTTGCTGAAACGTGCTGTGGTGGGATGAAATGCTTAGCAACCTCCTTCAGGAAGCTAGGCGTCTATTCAACAGGACCAAGATCACGTCCAACTGGTCTCTCACCAAATACAACACGGGGCTTCGTAAGGCCAGAAGGAAGTCCAGAGTCTAGTTTTGCGAGAGCATGCAGACTCTGGCTGAGGCTGTTCGATTCCAGAAAGCGGTAGCCAATGATCATAACAATGGCCTACACACCTAAAAAAAGTACCGAGAAATTTCAACAGCCGAACGTTCGGCAAAAATGTCGATGGTGGAAATCGACGTTTAACGATCTTTAGTAACGTTTGGTTAACTAAAAAATTTTGCCGAACGCTCGCGTAGGTCACTGGCAGTCGACGCATGCTTGCACAACCTATCACTGCAGGGTTATTAGGTCATTGCGTGCGCAGATGACGTAGTACTTATTGTCATAGATAAATTTGACACAGTGCTGTCAAGTCAAGGTAGTTCAATCGCTGACTGGATGAAGGCCCGGCCTAACATGGATGTAATACAGTGTAATTGATACAGATCGCACTATATGGTACAATGAAAGACCTGTTCTTCCATCCAGTACTATCTGTATATTTAAAGAAGGATCAAAAATTGGGGCTTGCACAATTGGTGTAGCTAGGAAATTTCCTGGAGGGGGCCTAGAGGGTGCCTTAGAAAAAAAATTCATTATGATCCGGTAACAACTGGCTTTCACCGGTAGCTCAGGGTTTTTTAGGGCTGCATGTGGACCCGCGCAATTACGGACCAGATGTTTACCATTCGACACATACTGCAGCAATATTGGGAGTACGACGTGCCCACGCATCTTATCTTTATTGATTTCAAAGCAGCATACGATGCAGTCGATCAAGACCAGATATGATAGATAATGCACGAACATGGTTTTCCGGATAAGCTGATGCAACTGACCAGAGCTACATTGGATCAAGTGATGTGTTTCGTGTGCATCTTGGGGACACTCTCGAGTCCCTCGAGTTGAGACAAGGTGACGGCTTATTTTGCGTGCTATTCAACATCGCTCTTAAGGGAGTGACGCGACGAAAGTGGAGTCTAGGAGGATTGGGCTACACATAAGTGCGTCGAAGACCAAATACACGAAAAAGGCTCAAAGGAAACAAACGCGTGCCTCCCACGGAAGGCAACCGTTGATGGTGATGAACTAGAAGTGGCAGCCCAGCAAACCACAAATCGTATAATAATGTGTGAAAATCATCTTAAATATCGCTAAACAAACTCGAAATCGTACATGAAGCTTAACAAAGCGCACCCTAGTTTACATTTATTCGTACAAAATGATAGTAACTGATTCACATACGTTTTTTATCACAGAATTGTATATCATTACGGAACTAATCATGTTGAGTCGGATTTCATCGTATACAAATACTTATGAGTGATGAATTGTTTTCATATAATTTGCAGTACATATATCGCCTCCAAAACAGTACGCATATGCTGGTTTCATGCATCGAATGCGATTTTTCTAGATATATACATCGGTGCATATATCATATTTGTTACTTTGATATACGTACGAAAATGTTTGCTGGGAGATGAGTGTATTTGGAATCGCTGGGGGCCACGAACAAGAGGACCAGTAAGGAGTTCCAGCGGCGCATTTGAGCGGGAAACCGGGCCTACTTTGCCATTCGCAAAATACTACGATCAAGAAGCATGCACCACCATACGAAGGACAATAGATCTTTATGAACTTGAAGCCGTGACACTGCTCACGGAGGACATATGTGCCCTTGCCGTGTTCGAGCGGATAGGACTGCGGACGGTATTTGGCGGAGTACAAGCTGAAAGCGGAGAGTGGCGGAGACGTATGAATCACGAGCTACATGCACTGTTTGGAGAGATTCCCATCGTCATCTGCTGAAAGTCAGTAGGCTACGGGGGGCCAAACACGTGGTAAGGATACCGGACGACAGTGCGACGAAAACAATTCTTTTCAACAACTGTACCAGCACCAGGAACAGGGGGGCTCAAAGTTGGCTGGTGGTCGATGGGGGCAATGCCTAGTAAAAAAGAAAAGACGTACGCAGTGAGAACATATACACTGATTTTTTTTCGGTTTTTAAATCCCAATGGGGAAAATTTCTAAAGGGGCCAGCTGAATTCTGGTGGGGGCCTAGTCCCCCAGGCAACTTCTCTAGCTACGCCAATGCACATTGGTCCTAACAGCGAAATACGTGATCGGGTCATATTGCGCCGAAACGTTTTTCGCATGTAGTATCTTTAGAAACATTTCCTATCCAACACAAATTATGAAAAATATCAGTGACTTTTATGACACACAATGCAAAATTAGTCATTCCCTAATATTTTAGTTTGTTGACTATCTTCGCGATCAATCAAAGCAAGCTGAGATCTATTCCTAGCAGCCAAATTTCCAATGTTTTTTCGTGCGACGAAGAACAAAATGTCGAGTAATCGTTTCAATTTCCGTCATTCATAAAATGAAAATAACTCACGCAACGCATTGTCGTTATTCTGTAGCAGGGAAAACTTGCATGACCAGCAGAAATTTTGCAGAATAATATTTGTAATGCCGTCCTACACAAATACAGGCGCCCTAGCTTCGTAAACATTATTGTGATTTTTAGTTAGGACGATGAAAAAATGGACGATGACGGATTTTAAAACGGTACGACCAATCTAAGAAATAAAAGTTACGTAATTTCAATAAAATGCTTGGCAAATTGATTTTCAGTGAATTCAAAATGCACGGATCGGAAGGTAAGTGTGTTTGAGTCAAATCAGCACACGAACTTTTGGAGTATTCATTAAATCCACCTAAGAAATGATGAAAATTAGAGTGGTTTTTCTTACTACGACGGGAATTAGAAATAAACCCTAATTGCGTAAAATAAATTTAAGTCTACATTCATTTTCGTCTCGAAAATAGGCGAAAAAATTAAATTGTTAGAAAGAAATTGACAACGTAAACAAAATGGCGTTTGTTGCATCCGAAGTACAGTTTAATTGTTCTGTAAACAGTTTTGCGGATACAGTAGACTCTCGGAAAAGTTAACTCTCTAAAAAGTTAATTGTTCAGAAAAGTTAAGCGAATATCAGCTCTCATGCAACGCTCTAAAAAGTTAATTTTTACCTTAACTTTTCTGAGAGTTTGAATTTATTGGTTATCCAAGCGTTCGTACACACACGTATGTTTACCTTCTACCTTTATTTCTCATTTTTCGGTTTATTGTCGCCTTTCCACAGTCATACAAAGTCGCATCATAACTGGGATTAAATTAAACTCTTGTACCGGATAGTTGCAACAATAGCGTATTGAACTATTTGCTAGTTACACATAGTTACTTCAGGATTATTGATAACATACTGGAAAAGCGCAAACTCAGATTGAATTTTAAATGCAAAAGAAGGAACAGCAAGAAACTAAAAATAAGTGCGAATATTATCAAAACGTAGTCGCAGACTATACGAAAAAAAAACAAAAGTAAACTAGTGTAACCGACTATTTTAAACTTACTGAAAGCAACTAAGTATTATTTCATAAAGATCTTGCTACATATTTCTTTTCATTACAATTTCAAAATACATAAAAATGTGTATCCTATATCCCGGATTGCATTTTTCGCTTTTGTATTTATCATTTTCAATGATTTTCAGGACTACTCAGAAAAGTTAATATTTCGGAAAAGTTAATCGACCCATTCCCCAATCGATTAACTTTTCCGAGAGTTTACTGTACAACCAGATACAGACAATTAACTCTTGCTTTTACAGGTTTTTTGTTGTACTTTTAAGTAGGGATTGTTTGATGTGCCACCATTTGCCACCTTGGAAAATATTTAAGCTCAAAGAAGTACTATTTTTCACCAAAAAAGCTCAAAATCTCCGAAACCTCAGAAAATAACATATAATAATGTTCTACAAAAACGTTGATTTTATCAAGATAAACAACTTTCTAGAACAATATAAACACGTGAAAATTGACCAGAATAAGTCAGGGTTTAAAAACTGTTTTAAAGGGTTTGTCCACGAATAACGCTTCATAGATAATTTCCATGAAGAGATACAAGTATAAACTTTATGTTTTCGGCAGAACAGTCGTACGGGAAAGCGAAACGATACTTATTTATTCTAAATAGTAATACAAGACGTGCGTTTGAGATTGGCTCTAACAAACACCAGGATCAATGGATGGCTGGGTATACATTAGATTGATTGATTGACTGGAGTGCCTTATTCTGAAATCGAGGGTAATGAGTTTGCTGACATCCTAGTGAGATTCTGCTCTGAGAAAGGATCTGCTCAACCGTTCATTGGTCCCGAATTCTTTCTGGTCATTTCCATATGCGCCGTAAAAGGGCGAATTAATGACCTTGGAAAAGCTAGAAATAGCATCCAGTTGGTATCAAGCGTAGGGCTGAAACCAAGCTAAGCAGTTTATCTACCCAGACCCTGCAGCAATTAAATTCACAGGACTCCTCCTCCACCTCTGTGGAGCTCTTGCGTCTTCCAGGTACAGCTTCTTCGGAAGATACCTTTTACACTGTGGTGCAAAATTGATCGGACACATCGAAGTTTTTGGAAAACTCGTTCATTACACTCGAATAATTGAGTTTTGTATCCATGTAATATATTTTGAAAACTCATACATATCTATTTCAATCATATCCTTAATCATAAATACCCTTCAAAAAATAATTTTCCAAATAAAAATAATTATTAAACAATTACTTCAGAAACCATGTGCGAAAGTAATCGGACAACTAATGCAAACATTACAAACACAGCCGTTACTGTACGGGAAACGTTTTGTTTATCAGTTTAAGTGCAAGACTCAGATCAAAAACGAATTTGGAATTCACTAATACTGTTACAGTTGGCTTATTAGTAATTGTATCTGAAGCTGAAAAGTCATAATGGCTCTCAGAAAAGAATCATCGCTAATTCAACGAAGTAACGTTATTTTACTTTAAACTTTTACTTTAAACGTGGTGAAACTATCCGTAAAATTTCGGAACTTCTTAATGTTCCGAAATCAACGGTATCGGATATCATTTCTTGGCAAAAGATTACCGGAAGCATCGAAAATCGTCGACGCAGTGGTCGAAAACCGATTTTGTCAATAGAAGACAAAAGGTATTTGGCACGAGAAGTGAAAAAAGATCCGTTCTTTAGTGGCTGCAAGTTGGCTGCACAAATGGAAGGCATCGTTGGAAAACCGGTAAGTCGATATACTATCAGCAGAGCATTAAACGAGGTAGGAATCTTGAGCCGAACACCAAGGAAAAAGCCATTCATAAGTGAGCAGAACAGACTCAAACGCTTGGCGTATGCCAAAAAGTACGTCAAAATGCCAATATCGTTTTGGAAAAGAGTTTTGTGGACAGATGAAAGTAAATTTAATGTCAGGGCTTCAGATGGTCGAGTTAGAGTTTGGAGAACTGACGGTACTGCTTTGCAAACAAAAAATATGCGTGGAACTGTGAAACATGGTGGTGGGTCAGTCATGGTGTGGGGCGGCATGTTCTATGCTGGTGTGGCCACCATGGAATTCATTGAAGGCACAATGTTTAAGGAGGACTATAGGGACATTCTAGAACGCAATATCACTAAGTCTACAAAAAAATATCGACTGGGTAGTAACTTTGTGTTCATGCACGACAATGACCCCAAGCATAAATCGAAGCTTGTCACAGAATATCTGGCCGGAAAAAAATTAATGTACTGGATCACCCCCCACAAAGCCCGGATCTTAACCCCATTGAACATCTGTGGGATGAAATTGGTCGAGAAGTCCAGAAAAAACATGTTTCTAACAGAAAACAACTAATGGCGGAAATTAAAGCTGTATGGAATACTATAGGTTCAGAAACTACGCAAAAGTTGGTCGATTCAATGCCTAGACGCCTGGCGGAAGTAATTAAATACAAAGGAGGACATACACATTACTAAACAGGACAAATTTTGGAGTTCCCGATTGAAAAAATATAATTTCTATTTCTTGTCCGATCAATTTTGCACACTGAATTTAATCTATTCATTGTTTGCTTATTTTTTTATTGTTTGTTATAAAACTGTTGCCGCTTTTAAAGCTAATTTGATGAGCTCTGATGCAAATAAATAAATACGAACTGTTAAACTGTTGGAAAAAGTTAACAACTGCGTTTTATTAATTATTTTAATAAAATCATGTCCGTATCCGATCAATTTTGCACCACAGTGTACCTCCATACTCTGTATGGAAACTTTATCCCAGGAAGGTAATTGGTAACTGGGAAATAGTTTAATAACAATCAAGTTCAACTCCTTCAATTGGTAAGCAATTTCAATAATGGAGTACATTCGTCACCTATTGCCCATGATCATGAAACATGATGTTCCAGTACTGTCTTGAGCAGATTTGGCATTAACGCATAATGCAAAGGAAACGCTAATTTGGTACAAACCCAGTGGAGTTTAATACGTACCAAAGATTTGCTCACCACCATTAAATTGTCTCAATATCGATTGAAACTTTTTAGGTTCGGATGAAGACATCCTTGCGGAAACATGTTGGGGCGGTGAATTACATTGTAACTTTTGAAGATGATTGAGGAATTGTATCCAAAACAATCGAAAAACTGTTTGTGCTGTAGCTGATGAGGAGTGTTAGATAAGAAATCTGCTCGTTTGCGTACGTTTGAATGAATGTCATAACTACCACATTGAACCATCATTTCATTTGACTGAATCGTACGCAGCCTTACAATCAACAGAACAGATGATGAGTCTGTAAGTTCTGTTTCCGGAACTTGTCTAATAAATGATGGTAAACAACTAATTTGTCGTGAAGCAACCCAGTTTGGTAATCGCCAACGAAAGAATCCCCTAACGGTCTCAGTCCGCTAAACAGATTACGGGAGGACACATTGTAGGTAAAATTAAGCAATGATACACCTGCAATGTTAAATCTATATCACAGTGCCATATAAGGGCTTTCCAAGGTAAAATTAGTTGTCGAATTAGTTAGTCGAATTTCAACATAATGTTTTTTGTTGTATTTTGTTTGATAAGTAGACTGCAGTGAATGCTATTTTCAAAGACCGCCCAGTAACATTATGTGTTCGTATCATATTGATCTGTTTTCAATTGCTTTATGATTCTAATTTAAAAGAGAGAAAAGATTAATCAGCTTTTGACGCTCGGAATTTAAATGTGTGAAATTGGACCAAAGAAGGCGTTAATTATTATTATAAATTGAATTTGAATTAGTGATTGGTTTCACTAAAGCCAATATCATGAAGTACCATATTCTTTACGTATGATTCGACTATCATTCCTTCGAATGATACCAAAAAGATACCAAAACGAATTATTGTGCGTGGAATGGCAGTGTTCACAGTAAATTAATAATCGCTCTCTTCAAATTTATTTGTAATTAGTACGTTTCGTTTGGTCTTGTAATCATAAAGGAGGGAAATAAGTAGTTATTGCATCTCATGTTGTCATAAAAAACTTGCCTCATATTACGCGTTTTTAACTGTACCGTCAAAGGTTTATGTTTTGATAAAATAGTGTTTCCCACAAGCAGTTGTCAGCAACCAAGTTTTTCTTCTCAGGCTCCCATGGTTCAAATTATATACAGGAAAGTTATTTTCTTTGGCTTCCCGACACCTTAAACTATCCGTTTTGCTAGTATTGTTGCTCTTTCCTGTCATCTAACCCTTCAGCTTCCCATGCTGTGGCGCTCTTCATTCAAGCTATTATTTTAGTTTATTTAGCCTTCAGCCTCGGCCTTTGGGATTACATTGTACGGAACAAACCGGTTTTCATATCATTCATTCAACTAGATTTTTTTCTCGACCAGAACCAACCATCTAGTGTGATCCCAATTAAAATACAACAAAAAATCGCTACGCTATTTCGCGGAAAGAAAGAAAGGATATCCCGTCGCCGTCGTCAACTGTCGCGTCGTCAGTGTGCTGCAGTGCAGGCAGAGTGGTGCCGCGTCGAAGGGGGCAGGAAACCTGCCTGTCCAAAAAATAATATGCATTGAGCCGTTGTAGAAGAAAAGCAACCACCTTCGGTCTCGGCGACTTCACTCTGATACGCGCCCCGACGGCGACGGCCGGAGCTGCTGTGCGATACACGGTGACCTTACGGAAGGTCTTCTAGCGTGTGCTTTCGCCGGCGGCACGGGGTGGCACACACGAAGAGAAGGGGTTAACATCCTTGGGATGATCGAAAAGTTGCTTCGCCCTGATTTTCCGATTAGAACCGTCGGTTATTCCATCGCGACAGGATGGTAAATTGGAACATCTCAACGCATTAGTTTCAACAAATTATGTTCACAGCTCACAAAACAATTCGTCGCGGCGGCACCTAAGTGTGCTCAGGGACGTGACCTCCGCTCGGCTATTAGAGAGGAGCTGTCACCGAGCCGGAAGGATTTCATCTTGGTCCCTTCCGTTTCGCCACTATCCGTGCTGCGCTTCACAGTTAGTCTGCACAACCCTTCCATTTTACACCGGCAGCAAAATCTCATTTGCATAAGGATCTTTGTTTTTTTTGTGTGCAATCGGTGGCAAAGCTTTCTTTTCTTTGCGCTCGGAGGAATGGTGTCTAGGTGGTCTGTGAAGGAAAACCCGTTTAATTTCTATGGGTTATTTTTTTTTGTTTCATCTCCAAGCCATGATTTCGCGATGATTTCGGTGAACTGGATTCCCAGGATCAACCGTGAATTGGAAACACTTTCCAGAATGAGAATTATAATTGAAGTAACAATAGCAACAAGGTTTGAATCTGTGCCCAGAGCAGCAGCAGTTACTTCCGCTTTTTTTGTTGAGCCTCCTGCCTGCACGAGAAACCGGTTTTCCGATTTGTTACACTTCATTGTTCAGAGAATATTCATAAGTTTGATAGCGAGGTTTGTTTTTATTCGAGAATCTCTCAATGGTGCTCTACAGACGAAAATTATCAAACCTCCAACGAGTAGTTCGATGATTGCTGTTTCCTCAATCTCCTTCGCCGAGCGAAGAGCCAACCAGGTAATCCTCCAGAAGTTTGCTAATGAGCACACCAAATTGAAAGATTATTAATGGAAAATATTTAGACAAAATGACTTCTCATCATTTTCCAATTACACCGAAATCCATTTCCGTCCGTCCGTCCGCCGTTCGTTCGAGAGCATTTTCCTGCTTTTCCTACGGTCCGTACCGTCGTCGTCTCGTGCATATGGTCTATGGCAGTTCCATTACCGTCGGTGGTCCCTTCTTAGGTGTAGGCAGGCGGAGGATGGCGATGAGGCCGACAAGCTGAGAGCTCGTTGCATAAATTTTCTTCCTTGTTATTTTGGTACTGTTCCGAAATGACACTACTGAAGGAATGGGTGAGTTTCTGCAGGGTGGTTGCTTGGTAGATTGTTGATGCCTACCTTCTCTTCCAATTGCGTCAATTGCTTTTCACTGGGATTTAAGGATAAAAAGTTTTTGTTCTTAAATTCGAACAAGTTTCAGTTTCTAGGATTTTTGGTTTTAGAAAACATTTACTGCATCAATTTGTTTTACTCTGGTGCGTCGCTGCTGTTATGTTGTAAGGGAAAAAATTGAAGAATTTTTCTAGCAATACAGCAACGTTAATGATAAACGTTACAACAACAACAAGAACTTCAGAACTGGATCACTCACCGGTGGGTGACGGTTTGCATCCATCGGCTCGATTACTTAATAGTAGCGCGCATCCTTTTACATGTAATTGAGTTATAATTGAACTCTCACGCTTAAGCGGAGCAGCCCAGCGGGCCGTCGGCCAGTCGGTCGGTCGGTTGGTAGGTTGCGGTACATCATCGTAGACCAGAATGGGGCAACGCCTCCATCACGTGTTATCGGCATAGTTGGAGGCTTGATCGCCTGCCGCAACAGGCAGACCACCCGGCCGCCGCCCGGTGCGGTGGGCAGTAACATCATCAGCTAGATAATGCGTAATGCATCGCCAGGCCACATCACCCGATGATGCCGCACCGCAGTAAGTAGTAAAGGAATTTTTAATTAAATTAGCTATTTTCTTCCTGCCGACTTGTACCAATGCTGACGGCATCAGGTGTATCGTAATTAAATTACTTGACCCCATCCGAACTGGCGGAAGCAAACACGAGTTATTGGTTCCCTCAACTGCAATTTTAATGCATCGCGATTGGATCGCAATTGAGTTAGGCGTTGTCGATTTGCGTACGTGCATAACTATGTATGTGTGTGAGCACAAATGAGCAAGTAAGTTTAAGCCTAAGTGAACGGCATACGGAAGAAAATTCACTAATGGCATTGTTTTACAAGCATTAACAAGAGGATGATGGTCACTGTTGGATGGCTCAGAAATAAGATTATTATAATCAATGCTCAAAGCCGGGGCTAAGTGGTTGTTAAATAGCTGCGCTTCGATCGGCCACTCCGTGACGGTATGCTAATTGGCTTGTGTGGCTGCTGATCATTCGTCGATTGTCGAGAAGACGATGATGACTGAAACTGACCGACCGACCGACCGAGCGAACGATATCGCAAACCGACACACCGACACGGCTGACGTTTGACGATGATAGATGAAATATCGCAGCTGTCCCATGTCATGATTGTCAGCTTTAGTTAAACAGAGCGCCGGCATCGGATGAAGTTGTTCAACAACGAGTTTCGATAGGCCTACACATCTTTGCAAATTACGGTTTGTCTTGTCTACATAGAATTGATAAATTGGGTTGTTAATAATAAATTGGTTGTTAATCATAACAGAACCTCACTTTTTATGGAAGTGACAAGTGATTTTATCTATTTTTAATTTTGCATATAACCATTGTTTCTAAGTCTATCACTTCGATAGACAACCTTCCTCTAAGCGGATATCGTTAGACTTTTAGTTTTCTGCACTTTGTAAAATTTTATTGCATTTGGAAAATACTGCTTAAAAATTTAATGTGAATCAGATCGTGACTTACAAAGACATATGGTTTTAACTGGCTTGAAAACATGCATCACTGTTTGTGGTCTTCAAGGCGGCGTATGAATCAGTCTAACGAAATGAGCTGTGACAGATAATGCGGAGACATGGTTTTCCGACGAAACTAATTATACATGTGTCAGAATAGCGGGCGAGATATGAACCACTTTTATCGATATTATCGGAATTAAGCGTAGAGCAGTGGAAGAGGGCTTTAATCTTTTTAAACGGGAAACAACGAGATTGGGGCTTATCATTAACACCGCCAAAACGACGTTCAAGGTTGCTGGCAGGCAACGTGGAAGTCTAAATAGTGTTGGTGCCAAGGTAAAGCTGGATGGGCACGATATGAAGTAGTGAAAGAATTCAAATAGCTTGGTACGCTCGTAACATGTGACAACGATGTAAACCGCGAAGTAAAATAACGAATCGAAGCCGCGAATCGGGCTTTCAACGTAGCGTAGCCGACCCCGTAGTATGGAAATTTGAACAAAACTGACGCTCTACAGAACACTAATCTTCCCGGTGGCCCTCTACGAATATGTATCATGGACGCGAAAGGAAATTGATCGACGAGAGCTTGTAGGTTTTGAGCGTAAAACTTTGCGAGCTACACATGGTGGCAATATGCAAAATGGAGTGTGACGCAGGCGCATGAACCACGAGTTGTATCAAGTATACAAATATGCTGATATAGTGAAGATACTCAATGTGGCAGACTACGGTCTGTTGGGTACCCTCTGTGCCTGGCTTAAGTTAACAGTTTCGCATTTCTTAACGCAAGTGAGTTTTAGAGACTAGTACTTTGACTCACAGAAACAAGCCACAAGCCAGTTTTCTTAGTGAATGAGAAAGAGAGAGTGAGAGTGAGAGAGAGACAGAGAGAGAGAGAGAGAGAGAGAGAGAGAGAGAGAGAGAGAGAGAGAGAGAGAGAGAGAGAGAGAGAGAGAGAGAGAGAGAGAGAGAGAGAGACCATTCAGCACCGGCACCGGCGGTGCTGACGCGCATTTACTCGAACAATGAATGTAGGAAGATGATGGATGAGGAGAAAGCTGTGCGGGCGGCAAAGATGCAGTACCACACGCCAGAACGTGGAAAGTAAGCAGGCGCATGCGGAGTTAGAGCAGCTGCATTAAGAAACGCGAAAGTTCTACCAGAAACCGAAAGCATCCTACAAAGACTTTGTACCGCGAGCCAAAATCTTGAAGAGAACGGAAATAATTGCATAGTCGCTCTACATACTGGCGACGTGGCCGTTCCACCGTAATCTCCCAATTTTCGCCAGGTGTACGGTGGAATCTCTTCAAGCAGTGCCTGAAACTCGTGGTTCATACGTAGTAGTACGCCACTCTCCGCTATCTGTTTGTACTCCGCCAGAAATAGTCCGCAACACCTTGCGTTTTAATTCGATAAATGCACGAATGTCTGACGTAAGCAAAGTTACTGTCTCAAGTAGAGGTCTATCGGTCTGATTAGCGTTTTGTACATTGTCAGCTTTGTGCGGTGGCGTATGTTCCTTGATCTATGCGTCTTGCTGAGAGAAAAGTAGACTCGACTTCCAGCTTAAATGTGTCGTTGAATCTCCTTACCCGGACTATTGTCGGCGGTGACCAGAGATCTCAAATATACGAACTCATCAACCACATCAGTTCATCGCCATCAATATTGGGCCCGTTGCTTTCTCTGAAGTCTCTTCCTACCAAATATTTGGTTTTCGACGCATTGATTTGTATCCCAATCCTCCTAGCCTCTGTTTTTAGTCTGGCTTAGACTTTTTCCGCCGTCCCAAGGTTTCTAGTAAGCGAAAGCTGGGAGTTGACTACTGTTGCTGAATATCGTTCCTCTCGTTACGATGCCCTCTCCCCGGATCACATCTTCAATAGTGATATTGAATAACATACAGGACAGTACATCCCCTTGCCGTAACCCTCGTGCATTATTTCCCATGGCTGTTCGCGTTCAACTGTATCGTATGCTGCTTTGAAATCCACGAAAATATGTTTGGTGGGCACGTTGTACTCCCGACATTTCCGGAGGAGAGTAAAATTTTAATCCGTAGTAACACGGGCCCCCATTAAGTCCGCCTAATACTGCCCTACGATTTTTGTTATTGGGAATAAACGACGAAGTAGAATCTGGGAGAGCACCATGTAGACGGAGTTGACCAGCGTAATGTGTAATGGTAGTTACACCAATCTAGCCGATCACCCTTTTTGTAGATGGGACAAACTACACTTTCCATCCACTTCTCCAGTAGTTTCTCTTCTTGAATTTCTTCCCCAATTCTTGAAATTATTCACTAATCGATTTCCCGCCTGATCTCCTCGAGTTCGGGAGCCGGCACGCTGTTGTCGTTTGTAGGTTAACTTTCGTTGCACCTCGTAGGGAGCGCAATTACCGGTCTAAATGTTGCTTCCCTGCCGACCTGGGCGTTCATATCCCTGATGACGATCTAGATGTCCCGTGGCGAGCAGCTGTCGAACATTGCCTCTAGGTTCGTATAGAACACTTTCTTCTCGTCGTTGTCGTCGTGTGGACAAAGCGCACGTTTATGATGGTGTATTTGAAGAAACGGCTTTTCATACTCAACATGCACATCCTCTTGTTGATTGCTTTCCAGTTCATCATTACGCGATCCTGCTGCATTTTGCCCATCACTATGAAGCCCGCTCCCAGCTCGTAGGTCGCTCCACCGCTCTGGTAAAATTGGGCTTTTGGTAACCACGGGTCCTTCATATCTTCTCGCCTTTGCGACAAATTTCCTCCAGTGCCGCCATGCCGAACTTCTGGGGTTCCAATTGATCGCGCAGCACCCTTTATCCTTGTCGAATGTTCCGAGTAGAATTTACTTGATTGTTTTTAGTATGTTGAATTTAGCCGTACTACGGCCGCGCTACCGAGTATCGTGATGGGGCTGCCATCTTATAGTGCCGAGATAACATTTTGCCTCCTTCCCTGTTGGTATTCAACCTTAGTTTCCAACGGTGTTCGTTACCCGATCTGCGCTAAGGTTGGTCGTATTCCGGCAAGTACCACGAGGAGGTACGAATAGGTGGGAGGTACTGGGTAGAGAGTTGCTGGACAGCAGGCTAGGGACCATTATGGCAGTCTGTTTTACGCATTATCCAGCCATTCACGAACCATGCTAGGATTGTTATAAAATTTAAAAAGGAATTAATCTACCTAACAGTGTGACCTGGCCTGCTTACCGTGTATATGATTATATTTTAATTTTTTATTAAAACTTATGAGTTTTTATTATTTAGGTTGCGTTTGATACACACACACACACACACACACACACACACACACACACACACACACACACACACACACACACACACACACACACACACACACACACACACCACACCACACACACACACACACACACACCACACGCACACACCACACGCACACACCACACGTACACACCACACGTACACACCGCACGCACACACCACACGCACACACCACACGCACACACCACACGCACACACCACACGCACACACCACACCACACGCACACACCACACGCACACACCACACGCACACACACACGTGTACGTATTAATTAGTATTTGTCGGTGTGAGGGGTTAATAATTTTTATGTTTTAGTGTGTTTAGTATTGCTGTGTGAAATTGTGGCACAATTAACATATTTTAGAGACTACAGACAAACGAGTGAGTTCAAATAATATCAATTACATCAACATTAATGACTATACAATATTTAGCAGACCATTATACATCCAAATTCAAAGACAGACAACACTATAGGCTAAAAGTTACTAGACAAAGACGGTTTAAACTTTGTAAGTCACACATAAATTTCAAGATAGGTCACGACTAACTAATAAAAGACACATTCTAGAAACCCTGAAGAAGATCTCAACCAAAGATCGAAACGTTGGCGTAAAATAAAACAAATCGTCCATTGCATTTAAAGACTGAACAGCCAATCCTCCAACCTGTTACTATAACAGTCGAAGAAACTCCTAATATATAGTCTAAGTTTATAGTCTATATACTACATAAGAATTACCGAATATTGAAAGCTGGCCAAGTCGCAGGTGTCAGGTATTGAGAGAAGTGTCAACGTCAGATAGGTACCATCCGACTCGATTTCATGAACTGAGCATTTTGTGTGTGAATGTGTGGTGTGTGTGTGTGTGTGTGTGTGTGTGTGTGTGTGTGTGTGTGTGTGTGTGTGTGTGTGTGTGTGTGTGTGTGTGTGTGTGTGTGTGTGTGTGTGTGTGTGTGTGTGTGTGTGTGTGTGTGTGTGTGTGTGTGTGTGTGTGTGTGTGTGTGTGTGTGTGTGTGTGTGTGTGTGTGTGTGTGTGTGTGTGTGTGTGTGTGTGTGTGTGTGTGTGTGTGTGTGTGTGTGTGTGTGTGTGTGTGTGTGTGACCATCTCCGGTGTCCTCTGCTAACCACAAATCTCTGATTACTTCAAAAAATTAGAAACTTTTCCCTGCCTAAGGGCAACTAGTTGCATCTAAATGTCTTTTTTAAACGTAGGACTACGTCTTTGATTTCTATATTGGGATGCACGTAAAAGGAAAAGTGGTTATGGTTTGCTCGCTTGTAACTCTGTCACCCTTGGATGGATTGGAAATTTTTCTAAGAATCCTTTACAATACAGTAGATTATATGTTTCCCTAACAATCTTTTAAGTAATTGAAAAATGTGCTTTGGAACGCCAGAAAAAGTGGTAAAGTCCTCTCGTCCTAACTAATTTTTTTGGAACTGCCTAAGCCTAGACCAACTTGGTGTCTGTGTTAGGGAAGTGAACCAGAAAAAGTGATAAGTGACCCGATTTAGTTCAATAGCTAGAGATCTAGTTTCTAGTTGCTTTAATTTCACATTTCTTCTATTAATTTTTTTTTGAAGATAAATATTTTTTTGACGTAATAAGGCACGAACGACTTCCTTCTAGTGCCAAGAAATATAACCACTTAACATCCACTTAGCCAGAATTGTAATAATGCACATGCTTTTTTGTATTGACCTATATATATCGGCAACGGTTATTCAGTAAACGGAAAAATTGCTGTAAAAATAAAATAATGAAACATTAGTTATTTGATCGACAGTAAAATAAAATATAAAATTTTAATCATTTATTGGCCTATCTCTATCGCAATTTTCCCATTTATTGAGTAAACGCTACCAATTGAAGATCTACCGTACATAACAATCTGGTTTAGTAATTGAAATTACTTCTAAAGACATAAAATTCAGCTTATTAAAGAACAATCTCTGTCAGCCGTACCCAACAAACTGTCTTACCACAAATGATTTGAAATTGACTGAAAAAATATTTAATTTCCCTTGAATTAAAAGAAGAAACTGCATAAAAAACTGAATCTTGTGGCTTCGAAGCGCAAAAGTGCATCCTGCTGGATGCGTTCGCTTAATTTTTTCCCTCGACATCCTTTTTTTGTCAACGATCTGTAAGACACCCGTATCTGGAGCGAATTCCTTATCTCAAATTTTGCTGCTCCTGTCTGGTGCAATTCAGTGCAATCCGAGATGTGTGTCATTGTCTCTGAAGGCGTACAATAAATAGAACGCATCATTCACCGATGTTCCAGCCATCGCCCGTCGCATCCTTGTGTATTCATACGTGTAATAAACCTTGGTCAGATCCTCTTTCATCATTCGTTCCAATCAGAAAAAAGGGGTAGGTAACTGCTGTTTCGCTTCGAGGTAGAATGCATTGTAATGCATTCGTATGCTTGAAAAGGGGTCAGCGTGATTCAATTACCGACATGACGTGTGCGGAAGCTTCCTTTCTCTTCGGTGGCCTACTTTCGACAAGCAGCCAGCAGATTGCAAAAAAAAACTGGACACTCAATCCCTCTTTTTTGGTCATTATAAATAACTTTATTTGTATCAGGTCAGTTTTTGCGTATTTTTTAATTTTTTTACAGAATCAATTAAGGGGTGCAGTAGAAATCTACCATGACGTAGTACGGTAGGGTTTTCGGTCCGGCAATAAACAGCGTTAACGAATTGGTATTCAGCGCTCCGGATCTGATTCCCAGCTCAAAGCCATACCTGCTATACTCGACGGCTTCCGCGTTATAGGCACGAATTGGAATCTGTCGAAAACCGAAACTGCATTTATCACACCATATTCCTACACTTAGTTTCTATACTTACCGTTGTCATGAACGGAATGTCCACCGGAAGTTTAGTCCCTCGACCGACAAGCATTTTAGCACAAAGAATATCGGCAGGACCGATCGATCCGCCAAAGTAGCTCAGCTCACCGGATTTTCCACCGAACCAAAAGCCCCACTGATGAGACGGGCCAATGGAGCTTAGGAAAAACGTTGCCAAACACAACCACCTGAGGCTTCTAATGTTCGACCAACCAATGTGACACTTGTTCATCCTGCCCGGTTCCCAACGATCCAGTTCCAGGTGGCTGCAGTTTTTGACTGTATGACTGAACGGCAAAACCGCGGGCCTCCCGAAAGAGAAATTAAGTTTGGAAACTCGTTTTTGGTCGAGAATCGGGAAGATTGCACAGGAGAAAGGTCCCACTTGTAAGCAGCATCCAGTGCAAAGTGCTACTGTTGTTCTTTCGTTTTCGGAACGCTTTTTGGAACGGGATTTGGTGAAAGGTACACAGGTATTGAATGACGCAGTTGTACTTGCCAACTTGGGTCCGTCGATGTACGGTGTGTCGCTCAGAATGTCATCTTTTTAGTTTGCTACATTTGCTAACAGTTTCTTCTTTAATGAGAAATTCAGGACAAAATTTTGTGTAATGTAAGTGATCTTCACATATATTAAGACCATAGGCCAATAGAAACGACTCTAAAGTTTTTTTCTGTGGTCGAAAAAAAGGGGTATCAGTGTGCAAGCAAAATACGTCTGACGATGATTTCGATTCTATGATTTCTTGAACTGTCGTTTAGTAGAGTCGTTTAGAAAAAGGTAAACTTTAATTTATTTTTAGTTAACGTCTTTTCGCCTTTTAGTGGTCAGCCCGAAATTCATAACTTTTCCGGAATGGAAGAATGGAAATAGGGAGATATTGACCTGGTTCAACCAAAATGGTTGGCACGATCACATTTTCGGGTTTGCGTATATGTCGCAATATACAGAACAAATATAGTTATTTATGTTTTGTTTAAGCGGCACGTTTTGTACAATTTCCCCGCATATTTTCCAATGTTACGCATTCTCCACTCTTAAATGAATTTACGTATTAAGAGATTGGATTAAGCTATAACTTGGTTGAATACCCTTAAAAGTGTGTAAACTCAGATTCAGAGTTGTTTTTAACCAAAAAGTTGGTACAGTAATACCGCGATATAAAGCAATCTCGATTCAAAGCAACTTCGATATAACGTAACTCGAACTGTGTGACTGTGTGAAAAATCATTTTCATTTTCAGTTATGATCACAATTCCAAGTGATGATACAATCCACACACACACACACACACACACACACACACACACACACACACACACACACACACACACACACACACACACACACACACACACACACACACACACACACACACACACACACACACACACACACACACACACACACACACACACACACACACACACACACACACACACACACACACACACACACACACACACACACACACACACACACACACACACACACACACACACACACACACACACACACACACACACACACACACACACACACACACACACACACACACACACACACACACACACACACACACACACACACACACACGCACACACACACCACATACAAGCGATCGAAGGCACTACTAACACATACCGTAGGGAAGACCGGGAGTCCATCGTCGAAGTCACCTTCTGCAGCCCTGGTGCGGCAAGGATTACGAACTGGAGTCTGGAGAGTGTGCGAGGAATATACCCCCAGTGACCACCAAGCGATTCGGTATCGCATTGGGAACGGGACGCAGATGGAATCATATGGGGGACAGATAAGCGAGCGGAGGTTGAAAACGGCGTGCTCTAAAAAGGGTGTATTTGTTGAAGCGCTCAGGCTTCAAAGCATTCCTTCGAACCTAAGTACGGAAGGGAAGCGTGCGATGCCATTATGCCGAAGATAAAGAGACCGAAGAACGGACGCCGCCCAGTCTACTGGTTGAACACAATGATCGCTGAATTACGGGCAAATTGCCTTCGTGCCGGAAGGAGATGCCAGCGGCTCGCATTGAGGCCGGTAGAGAAGAAAGAATACTAGCGCACAGAATAGCAAGAACGGCACTTAACAAAGCAGTTAAGCTCAGCAAGAAATCTGGAATGAGGAACTTTGTCGTAGCGCCAACGTGAATCCTTGGGGAGATGCTTACAGAGTTGGCATGTCAAAAATTGAAGGTCCTTCCGTATCACCCGAAAGGTGTCCGGAGAAGATGAAAGCCATTATTGACGGGTTATTTGCGCAACATGAAATAACACCCTGGCTAAGTCCACCGTATGACGAGGAGGCGGAGCACGTAGAGGAAGCTCGAATCACTAACGAGGAGCTAATCGAGCTGGCGAAGGCCATTAAGGGAAAGAAAACCCCAGGTCCAGACAGAATTTCGAACCTGGCTTTAAAAGTAGCAATCATGGAGAATCCAAATATGTTTAGGACCACACTGCAGAATTGCGTTGACGAAGGTAACTTTCCCGATACCTCGAAGCGCCAGAAGCTGGTGTTGCTGCTGAAGCCGGGAAAATCCCCCGGTGATCCCTCAGCATATAGGCTTATGTGTCTACTGGATATGGTTGGCAAGCTGCTAGAGAAAGAGTAATCCTGAATAGACTCACCAAGTACACGGAGAGTGAGAACGGCCTGTCAAACAAGCAGTACGGCTTCCGGAAAGGCAGGTCTACAATAGATGCCATACGAATGGTAGTGGATGCTGTGGAAAAGGCTCAAAAACAACAGAGAAGAAGAAATCGCTACTGTGCGGTGGTCACCTTAGACGTGAGGAATGCTTTCAATGGCGTCAGCTGGGAAACAATCGCCCGTTCGCTGGTTAGCATGACGGTTCCTGTGTATCTCTGCAGGATTTTGAAAAGTTACTTTCATAATCGTACACTGATATACGAGACAGATAGAGGGGAGAGAAGGATTACAATCACGGTAGGCGTTCCCCAGGGCTCCATCCTTGGCCCGACGCTGTGGAACGCGATGTACGATGGAGTATTGAAGCTGAACCTCCCCTGGGGTGTGGAGATTGTCGGCTTCGCTGATGATGTGGCGTTTATAGTAACTGGCGAATCAAGAGAAGAGCTGGAGGTACTCGCCATGGAATACATACATATGGATTAGCAATCGAAAGGCAGTGCTGCAGGCAAAGATCATAGTCGGGGAATGCATCATCGACTCTCTAAGCGTGACGTGAAGCAGCTGGGTGTGATCATCGACGACTGACTAAATTTCAATAGTTACGTAGATTATGCCTGTCAGAAGGCAGCAAAAGCGATCACGCGCTAACCAGAATCTTGCCGAACAATTCGGCGATAAATAGTAGCAGGAGGAGGCTCCTGGCTAGTGTAACCACGTCAGTACTTAAGTATGGCAGCCCTGCATGAATCTCGGCATTAAGAGCGAAAAGAAATCTAGCACGTACAGACTGATGAGCATGAGAAAAGTGAGTACCTACCGCACCATATCACTGGAAGCGATCTGCGCCATTGCCGGCATGATCCGCATTGGATTGGTATTGGAGGAGGATATAAAATGCAACAGAAATAGAAGCCTCCGTGGAGCTTGAAAACGAGCACGGGTAGATACATTGCGTAAGTGGCAAGTGGAATGAGATAACGCAGTCACTGGAAGATGGACACATCGGCTGATCCCGAATGTGTCCACGTGGATGAACAGGAAACACGGGGAAGTCAACTTCCACTTGACTCAATTCCTGTCAGACCACGGTTGCTTCAGGAAGTACCTGCATAGATTCGGTCACGCAAAGTCACCTCTCTGTCCGGACCGGAGTGCGCTGAAGTAGAAGAAACACCAGAGCACGTGGTGTTTGACTGCCCATGATTCGGGGCAATGCGAAACACAATGTTTGCCACCAGCAGCGGTGAGGACTCCAGCCCAGATAATGTAGTCCAAAAAATGTGTCGTGACATTCACACGTGGAATGTAATCAGCCGAACCATCACACAAATTATGTCGGCGCTGCAGCGAAAATGGCGCGAGGATCAACAGTCGAGTCCTTAAATAGAGTCTCGTGTAATCGGTCTCGGGGAATGTTTCCCCAAGTAGCACACTTTAGGTCCATTTAGTTAAAGCAATCGGATTACGACTGAAATTAGTCATATTTCGGTTACCACAACAACTTTGTAACAACCGTAGCTTCACCGCCGGGGACTACTCGAGTCGACGAAAGCAGAGTGAAAGTTGACAAAATAACAACACTCACGGAAAGAAATCCTGCGAGGGTGGCCGTGAAGAGATGGATGTTAAGTTGGTCGCAAGTAGTCATTTTGACTCCTACCTTTTGTCCAATGCTGGAGGGTGCATGAGTGGAACCAAGCTGTAATCTAAAATTATAACCGGATTCGAACCCACAACACCCGCCAGGGCTCTATAACAATTTTTAATTCATCATATGTATTGCATGTCGTAAACGCGGTATACGTATAAATCACATCTATGGTTAAGTGATGCAAGATGATGTTATTATCAAAAAAAAAAAAAAAATATCTAAAAATATGAACAAAATAGGGTAAGGGATCTAGTTTTCGACCCTGTGCTAGTTTTCGCACCACTACTGAAACATTCTATTTTTTAGAATATTGTGAAGGTTGTTATTTTGCTAGAGATTCTAGAGATCAAGTTTTTAAACTGGAACTGGAGTTCGAGTGTTTTCTTTTCGTCTAGTGAAAACAGATACGGAATCAAAATTTCCATAAATTGTGACACTGAATTCTTGCAACATGTTATTACACAAATAAAAGGCAATATTTCTGTAAAATTTTCTTTTGTTGCAGTGCATATTTGTTTTTCATGCTGTAATTAAAGACGTTTAAAAAAGTACGAAAATTGAACCGCGAAACTGTTAGTGATCTAGATTTCACCGGTCGAAACAGCCTGCTGTTTCCGTTTGTTTAATTTTTCGACCCATCGTTCAAAAGCCATGGAAGTGGAAAGTAGTGGAAAGATTCGAAAGTAATTGTATGATTTCAGGCGTTTTCCGGGATTGCATTTCAAACATTTTCCATCTATTCATTCAAAGGGGAAGGGTAATCGAAATAGTCTACAAAAAAGGTTTACGGTTTAGTTAAAAAAAAAAGAAATAATACCAATGTGATATTACAGAAATGTTGCAGCTATTTTTTAGCATTGAATTTATCAGTTTAAACGACCTTCGACTTTGAAAATACATTACTTTGTACTTGGGTCGAATATTAGAACACGCAAGGGTCGAAAACTAAAACAAGGAGTCAAAAACTAGCCCAATGAGATATTGAATTGAAACGTGAAAATGGGTGAAAAATATATATCGTACACTCATTTGCTTTTAAATGTTAATTGAATATACATCCTTTTCAACTATTCTATCATATTTTCGTATGGATCATATTCGAATCATATGGATTTTACTATTGCATATCGGACTTTCAACTCGTTTGGTATGTTATTACCAAAAGAGTCGACCCGTATATAGTAACATGTGAAAAAATTCGACTTGAAACGATCTTACCAAATTACCAATTACCACAATAGATCTAACTAATGGTCGCAGTGGTCCAGGCTCCCATAAAATTTTTTTTACCAAATTGCTGATTGAGTCAGTATAACATTTTCTTACTAATCGCGTCAGTGCGTCTTATTAGCCAATAATTAAATTAATTTTTCCTTCTTTCCATGTACATTATTTAAACTTATTACGGCCAAACTTTTACTGTATATATGATGAGCAGATGAGCTAAAACGAAACAAATAATTAAATTAAAATAACATATTAGGCTTATCCCATAACAAGGCCATACGGCTCAACCGTCTGCCCAAAATCTCAGCTTTGAGATCAGGCAGCCGGGAACCACGCAGCATCGCACCTCCTAGCTTAGCTACTCAATAGAGTATTACCGGGTATGGTCGCGTGGAGGCGCTAGGTGGGAGCTTGGGCTGGCGAAAGCTATGTTGGACGCTTTCTCGTTTGCCTACCCCATTTCATACCCTTTCGGTTAGATTATGTTATTGTTAACCTAAAAATAAGTCTGTATTAAGTTTCTAATTAGGATTCGATCTTAACAACGATTAAAACATTTTTCGTAATTAGTTAACAACTGCCTTGTTTGTCGAGTGGACTTGTGACGTTTGTGACGGCTAAGCACGTGCTCGAGTTATATTTAAAAATATGCGTCTATCGTCGATAGTAATCGACAATGCTAATTATCCAAAATTTCATAATCGTTATTTCCAAAAAGAAAATTGTTTAATTCGATACTGACCATCGTTATCGAATACATTTAGTTTTGTGGGTTTATCAATTTTGCTAAAACAGTGAATTAATTCGATGGTTCACCCAAATACAACCCCTACCAGCAAAAAATATGGAAAAACCATTCCCATAAAATCACCTGTCGTCACGAAAAAATGATGGGTTATATTTCGAATAAACACGCAATTTACAAAAACATTCCGCCGACCGCCGCTCAGCGCTCTCGGGACTCCGAACTTTGCTTCGCTCCGCTTCGGTCGACAAGCTAGGTCAACTCACCATTAAAAAGTCGTTAAGATACATTTGACTAGTTTTAATGAAACTGTTCTGATTACAGGGTACCACCCAATCGCACAGCAGCAAGCAACATACCCATGGCAATGTACAAAAATCGAAAACCAAGTTCCGCTGCGCTGGCTGGCACATGTAATCAGCTATGCCGAATCGCTCGAAGGAAAACAATAATAAAAAGAAAGAAATCCCACAGCGGAAATTTCGAACGATTTCAGATTAGAAGTAATAATTTTCATGATCCTTTTTTTCCCGTCCGCGCGCGCCTGTGCGTCGCGCTTCAGAGGAGAGGCTTGTGGCTTGCTTGCCTGCCGGTTGACCTTTCGCGACCATTGCCGGTGTCAGGCCAGTTCCAGTGCTTGTGCTGTCCGCTGAAACCGATGATTATAATCATGATGGCGATGTTGGCAGCATATGTGCGAGCAAACGTACACTAACCCGCTCAAAGCCAAACTTCTTGAAGCATGCAGCGAAGCATGATGCGGAGGCTTGAACATATCTGCTGGTTGGAGTTTTTTTTCCTCTTCTTCAACCAACTTGTTCAGGTTCCATTCCAACCAAGCTAAAGGCGCACGGAGACGCGGTTGGTCGGTTGCTGCAGTCAGTCAGTCAGTCAGGCTCGGGCTACAGGTTGGGTTCACGTAGAAACTTGTGATTTTTTGCCATTGGTTAGTAGCATGGTAGGTTTAGTAATTGACACGCTTGCCTGCGGAGTGCGGAGTGATGAGTCTTTAAGACACTTGAACCGAGCGCGTGTTAGTAAGGCGGGGAAACTGGCTGGCGCGAATGTATGCGCGAAGGGGATTTCCTTTTCGGTTGGTGTTTGTGTACCGGTCTAGGGAAGGGGAAAATGTGCAGCAACCCTGTGTTGAGTAGTTTAACGAAACACGGCAGGGGAAGTGAGAAATGGGAACTTTAATGATTCGAATTTAGCTTCAGCTAGTTGCCGTTAGGGGTTTATGTTCAGCTGGTTTCCTCGAGAGAGTTCTCGAGAACATCGATGTTTATAAAACCGAACACCAGGTGTTCGGATTGTTCTTAAATCCTTGAATTCTAGTTGATGAGAATGAGAAAATGAGCCGGCAGCACAAATGAGATCATATGGTGTGGATTTTTTTGCTCTTTCCAATTCAAGATATTTTTTCGAAGGATTAGGAAAGCAAATTTAATCAGCATTTCTGTGTTTCTAGATTTTATTTGTATTGCGGTTCGGTGCAACTAGTGCTCCGAAAATTTTCAACTCATCCATTTTATTTGCTTTCTGGGCTTGCGAGGGACTGCGAAATTTCTGCCATTTTTGCCGTAGCGCTCGATGAATCCTTGGGATGGGATCAATTAGCGAAAAGCCACTACTTTCGAATGAATGATGGGATAGGATAGCTGCCTTTGCTTTTCTGCCACTTCCGATGGTCAGACGCACTCAAAATCTTTTCAGGGCATAATTCGGGATTTGCTCATTTTTACTTATAAAATAAATAAGGCAATTACAAATATTTTATAAAATTTTTGTCCTTCCGGTGTTCGGCCACTGAAGGAAGGGGGCGAAAAATAAACAAAGTGAATTTTTTAATCGAGTAAAAAAACTTGGGTTCATGCATTTTTATTTAAAGTTTAAACGTGAAAACCGAATCTATTCTATTATATACGTTATTATTTTCTATGCAAAAATCTACGAAAAAAGACAAAAACGAAGGAAATTTTTTTTGGAAGATTTTCGGAAATTTGATTGTTCCAATTTCTATTTTTGTTTCGTGCTAGAAGCGTTAACTCAATTTGCACACTCATTTTTCGAGTTTTTCAGACTGATAGGCCACAGACAATTGATTTAATAAAAATAATTTTTGACTCGTATTCTACAAATTATTTTTCTGTCCCCCGATTTTTCAAACCAATTTCCAAGGGGGAGGAGGGGGGTGACAAAAGCTTTGAAAATGATTTGCAATGGCCTAAATAAATGGTAGTATTTTTCCGAAATTTTTGGTGTTCGGTGACTTTTCATCTTTGCGAGCCAAATTACAAGCTAACCTTAGAGCAGATTTCCCAATAATTGCAAGCAAATTCTTATTCATTTTCAAGTATTTAATTTGTTATTTGTATCGCTTTCTGGTTCCAGTTCGGCCGCAGCGAAGTCAGCCTTTTTGGATTTAAGTTGTGTTCAGTATTGGTTGACTTGTTAAAAATTAAAAATTAATTTGTGTTTGTAGTTTTTTACACGGTTGAAATCCTGCTGAATTCCTCTTAAACTTGTGATCAATCCTTATAGCATTTGGTTCCGTTTAATGCGAAGAATGGATGACTGGATGAAACTGGGAAAATTTCGATATAAGGTCGAAATATATTGGCTAGTTCCATTGGCAGGCGGGACTCGAATCCACACTTTCTCGATTGGCGCGCGAGTGCTTTGGCAATTAAACTATTACCACACGACTCTCATTAGATACGTGCGCGTATACGGAATGGTTAGACTGGAAGGACAAAATTAGATTTGAGACGGTGATGAGTGTCATGTGATAATAGTTTAGTTACCAATGCACTCGGGCACCAAGCGAAACAGTTTGGATTGAAGTCTCACTTACCAATTGAACTACCTAATATATTTTTGGTCTCACATCGAAATTTCCCCAATTTCATCCAGTCTACCATTCTTCGCACCAAACGCTCCTTCACTTTAATAAAGAATAGAGTTTACGTTAGCCCGCGAGTCAGAGACAAGTAAAACGAAAGAATCGTAACGACTTATCTTTCTATGTTGTTTTTGTTGACGATACCGCTCAGTAGGCTTTGAGGTACGAGGCTGGCCTAACAAGCCATAGCCAGTCGTCGTATGTTCGAATCTCAGTTCAGTGGTGCAGCTAAAGTCAGTAGAATCGTTACACCAGCCCCGTAGTTGTCCTGTTTCTAATAACCGGCTAAGAAATCTGTGTCGATAGAGAAGGGTCAAGTCTTAGAGACGTTAGTTTCTGTTGATTTTTTTAATCATATCGATCAGTTCATTATACGCTAACGATTCGGCCTATATTATTCAAAGACACCTACCTATCTGAAGACCAGAAGGTTCAATAGTTCACAGTTGTCACTTAGAACGATTAAAGCTTATTTATGCAAAAAAGTCACGGATGCAAGCTACAATATTTAAGACTAATCTTATTCATTTTAAAATGAGTAAGTATTTTTGTAGTTTTCACGCGCTTTCTTCCATAAATTTTATAAGCACCTGTTAAATTTTGTGAACAAATAGTTGATGGATTTCTTTCCTTTTTTCTTCTCAAATCTCCTTTATTCTCTCTTCATTTATATTTTCTCAACTTCTCCTTCCCGCTCCTCTTTCTTTCATTCTTTCGGCTTATGTTTCTCTTCCACTATTATTATCAAACTCTCATCTTGATTATCTTTCTATTTTCTCTTGCCATTTATACTCCGCTTTATATCTCGATTTCATTCTCTTTTTCCATCTATCTCAATCTGTGGTCATCCATTGCTCTTTCATTTTCTTTCCTGTTTTCATTTCTCTTTTCTCATCTAGCTCGAGTTACCATTTCCCACCTTTTTTCATCTTCTCCTCTCTCTTTTCGTCTGCCTTCATTCTGTCTCAAAATTTCTACCTGAATCTCTCCTCATTTTTTCCTTTTTCTCTTTCCCTCTACTTTTCATTTTGTCCGCTTAATTTGGTACCCTACACACTTCGAAAAAATCCTGTGAATTTACGTCTTTTGACATGCACATAAAAATGAAACATCGCAAATCATGTAAAATTGCGTGTTATTCCACAACATAAAATTTCGTCACGTGTGTTGCATATATATAGGCTTATTTAGGCCATTGCAAATCATTTTCAAAGTTTTTGTCACCCCCCCTTGGAAATTGGCTTGAAAAATCGGGGGGGGGGGGGGGGGGGGGGGGTCAAAAAATAATTTATAGGATATGAGTTAAATTTTTTTATAAAATCAATTGTCTGTTGGCTCTACAGCCTGAAAAAGTTGAAAAAGCTGAAGTGTACGAGTTCAGTTTACGCTTCTAGCACGAAATAGAAATGGAGGTTCAAGAAGTAGAATTTCCGATACTCGGCCAAAAAAATTTTCTTTTGTTTTTGTCTTTTTGATCGAAGATTTTTGCATGAAAAATAACATCGTATTTATTAAAAGCAAGAATAGATTTGGTTTTCACTTTTAAACTTTAAGTAAAAATGCCTAAAATCCATATTTTTTGCTCGATTAAAAAATTCTCTTTGTTTTTTCTTCTCCCCCCTTCAGTGGCCCAACACCGGAGGGACAAAAACTTTTTTAAATATTTGTAATGGCCTTATTACATTTGGTTTGACCTAAAAATTTATCATTAAAAACGGTTTAGGCTATGTACGTATTATTTAATGGAAAAATACATGTGATTTTTGTTACGAGCTCTTTAATTTATGTGCAATTTAGTTTACGTCGACTGTGAGATTCATTTTTTCGTTCTGTGAAATACCTTTCTTCTACTAGGGTCTTCTACTAGGGTTTATTCCTTAGGTGGATTTAATGAATACTCCAAAAGTTCTTGTGCTGATTTGACTCAAACGCACTTACCTTCCGTTCAGCACTTTGAATTCACTAAAAAGCGATTAGTTAAGCATTTTATGGAAATTCCGCAACTGACTTTATTTCTTAAATTCGTCGTAACGTTTTAAAATCCGTCCATCCGAATTTTTCATCGTCCGAACTAAAACTAACAATAATGTTTACGAAGCTAGCGCGTATGTATTTGTGTAGGACGGCATGACAAATGTTATTCTGCAAAATTTCTGCTGGTCACAAAGTTTTTCCGGCTGCAGAATAATGACAAGGCGTTACGTGAGTTATTTTCATTTTATGAATGACGGAAATTGAAACAATTAGTCGACATTTTCTTCTTCGTCGCACGAAAAAACGTAGACAATTTGGCTGCTAGGAGTTCTTTGATGAAAAAAGTATTTAAATAGATCTCAGCCCACTCTGATTGATCGCATTATGTGTCATAAAAATCGCTGATATTTTTAATAATTTGTTTTGGATAGGACGGGAATAGGCAATTAGGACGAAGCAGCAACATACCCTATCACTTTTTCTGTGTCTTTCATTCCCAGTTCTCATTTCTCTTCCACTTTTTCCTCCTATCTTCTAAAGGCTCTCTTACCGTTTTTCTTCCGTTCTATTTTTTATCTTTTTTATTCTGAGCGATGGAAATCTCTATCAGTTTCTTGTTCCATTTCTCTGCATTTTCTCTTGTCATTCTTCATTCTTTCTCTCTTTCTATTCCTGGTTCTCTCTATCCAGTTCCCTTTCATTCCCCTTCTCATTTATTTTTCTTATCCTAAGTTCTTGCTTCCATACTCATTTCATTATCTTTCCTTTCATTTTCTTTTACCATCGATTTTCTATTTTCACTTCCGAAGTCTCTTTCATTCTTGCTTCGTATTTTTCTTTTATACTCTCTTCCCGCTGTTCATTCGTTTCTACCCACTCTTCTCACTTCTTTTTTCTTTTCTTATTCATTTTTTCCCCAGTCTTTTTTCCAATCTCTTTTTTATCATCGCTTTCATGCTCTCTCCTACATAAAATGAAACTGAAGAGAAGGGATTAGGAAATGCTTCATGCTCTCTGGTTCGTTGTATGAAATGCCAGCTGTGAAAGAATAAAGGGGACATGAACGACCAAAAATTTTGAAAAAATCATAATTTTTTATTTCAGATTTTGATTCTGCAGTCTTTTCCGCTTATTTTGATACTAAATTTGTAATGATCCGATCACGATTATAAAAGTCTTTGCCAAACTACTACCAGCAAAATAAAAAAAAGTTTGTTCCAATACGTTGTGTAGTTTCTGAGAAAAAGGTACATAAAGTTTGAAAATCGTGGTTTTCCAGAAGAGGCGTTTTATTCCGTCGAGGTTGTTCCACGCCGCACTGGAATGCTTATGTGTATGATCGTTTTTCGACCACTTCCCGTGGTCGGATCATTACAAATTTAGTATCAAAATAAGCGGAAAAGACTGCAGAATCAAAATCTGAAATAAAAAAATAATGATTTTTTCAAAGTTTTTAGTCGTTTATGTCCTCTTAAGCAAAATGCTCACAGCTGAATTTGGTTCACATCGCATAACAACAGAGACATCGCGTATAATAGCGAGAGAAATTCATATGTGAGTTTCGCGCTTGTGATCAAGGTTGAAATTTCATGTGCTTTAAATCTCATTGAATTTTTTGCTGCTATGAATTTTTCAACACTGATTAGCAGTAAAGTAGCATTTAAGGCGACTTTAATGCGTATTGGCTTGCATTTGAATAGCATTGGTAATGCTTATTGGTTACCTGGGTATTCTATAGAAGGGGGACAGAATGCACATTGACAATTGTCGTAGAATTTCCGCCTTGTACACGGTTCTCAGTTGTGTTTGAGCTCGTTGTATTGGACCATATTTTTAGATTTTTGATGCTAACAATATATTGTTCACATCAGCATCAGCATGGATTTATGCCAAAGCGCTCTACTATGACCAACCTTTTGTCATTTACTTCCTACATAACGGATGGTTGTAATCATACCAAGAATGCAATTCATTTGCAATTCTGATGCAATTCATTTCTGCCTCACAGCAGCCTTCGATAGCAACAACCACAAAATTGCGTTAGCCAAACGGGGAAGAGCTATCAGCTGATTACGTTCGTACCTCGTTGGTCTTTCTCTCTCTTCTGTTGGGTACTCTTACCACTGCGTCCAGTATTTTGAACTATTGTGGTATGCCCCGTTTTATTATTTTACTATACTTGAAGCTTGAAGTAATCTTGAAGTTACCTATCACTTATTGAGGAAGTGACAGCTGGAGCGAGAAATATGCCAATCAGGGATGACTAGGTTTATGAACCTAGCACCCTGATCGGCGACGCCAACCAGAGCTCCCCTTTTTGAGATACTGCAGTCTGCGTACTATTTGTGCTCTACGATTGCAGAGCAAGTGTTCCGAGGTTAAATATCATCTTGTACGAAATCGAGATTCCGAAGATGATATTTACTCGGACAATGTCCTGTCACAAGACCGGTAAGCTTGCTGAGATCTCTCTTATTGAGACTCAGCGACATTTGAGTTTTCGTTGGTCTTTAGCTATCGTTGAAATTCGGCTGCCTGGGTTCCCTCAGGGTAGCCACCTCGAACCAATGATTTTCCTTATATACTTCAATGGTGAGTTTCAAACTGAAAGTTTCTCGTTTGTCTTTCGCCAATGACATGAAAATTTTCAGTCAGATTATCTCTATCGCTGATGCTCCCACAGAAATTAGTTTTTCAGTTTGGTGTAGCACAACCGTATGAAGATTAATCCACGCAAGTGAACAAACTGTATCAAAGACTTAGGTGTGTTGCTGGATAGTATAAATTATCATTTTCTAGAAATCTCGGCTTCATATTCCGAATCGCTAAGAATTTCAGCAATATCTATTATCTATAGACGTTATACTACTCATTGTTGTAAAAACGCCGGTATAAGCAACTCTTTCGGACTCTTGCTCTTATTTTTTCAAGCACTGAGGCGAGTTGTAGCGAGTGTGTTTTTGCTTATATTTCAGTGTGTGGCTGATAGCTACGGTCGTCGCTCTCGGTCGTCATTGCAACTCGGGCACTGAATAGCTGATACCGATTGCCCGCGAGGGCTCGCATACAACCTAGTATGCCTCACGGGCTGTTGGCTCCTCATGAGTTGCTGGTCCCGTGAGTTAATTGTACTGAATGACGCTACGAGGCTGTGCGTTCGCGTGTGTGTAAATAGCAGAATGTATGCCACAGAGCACCGGCGATTGTTAGTCGTACGCTTGTGTCAGTGACGTAAGCGTTGGATGCTATGCTTCTCATACTCACTCGCATGTGAGTGAGCATCGTTTGCTTCTCGCTCGATTTGCAACATTGGTCTGACGTGCTTCCTGAAGATCGGAATATCCAGCTTTACTCATCAGGTACAGGTCCAACGAAGAATTTTGCGAAGCCGTGTATTTCAGCAAATAGTTGGACTTCTCCGATTATTCAACAGAGTTGCCAAAAGGTTTGATGTTAATTTGTCCAGTGAAGCAATCAAACGTAATTTTAAGGTAATTTAAATCAACTTAAATATTATTGAGGCATAAAATTACCCTGTTGATAATGTTAATAAAAAACATCTGTCTCTCATATTCTTTTCTTCTGTGAAGAAAAATGTATCTTTCTCATTTTATTTTCCATTATTTTCTTTTTATTCATGAAAAATGAATGCATCTTATATTAGAATGGAGAGAGTGGTGGTTGTTTTATACTTTTCTGAATGGTATAAGTGAAAATTTGCTTATTGAAGACTTTGGGTGGAGTAGTATTGCTGTGCTTTTAGTTTTGTTCGGTGGCCTCTTATTTTTCCGAACCAAAATAGTGAAAAATTGCAAGAATGAATTCGGGGTTGATTACGAGGAGTGTTCCTGTGGGTTCTGTCCTATTTGTGGCTCAGTTCTAATCTCATAAAACGTACGATGTTTGTGCAAATAGGAGACTGTATTCCGGTTTATCTTGAAATTCAGTCTGGAGTGCCACAAGGTACCCGCTTGGGTCAGCTTATATTTCTGATCTATTTGAACGATCTAAATGTTGTACTGAAATGCCGGAAACTATTATAAGTTTACGATTCCAATTTTAAAGATTCCAGAGTGTTCCGAATTTTGTAGCACAGTTCTGGATTTGGATGACTTGTCTCGGAGCAATTTTATCGGAAAGTGTCCCATATTAATCAATTTTTATCGTGCCAGTGCCGTGCTAAAATGCTGAAAGAAACGCCGGTAAAACAGAATTCATCAAGAAGATCTCCACAAGCGAAGAGATGTAAAACTTTCATTTTTTTCCGAGAAGCTACAGCTGAAAAATACAGGGCCGTGATTTTTAAACAGTTTAAAAACTGTTGATTTTTATTCCAGGCAATTTTTCAAATATTTGTAGTTAAAATGTATTCAAACAATAGAGGGATTTGAACGTTTTGACATGTGTTTTTCGGAATATAAACCATGAAATTGTTTTTTTTGGGATTTAAGTAATGATTTATATCAATTTCTCGTTCGGCTTCTAAAATGGTTCACCAGTGATGCAAATACGTGTATCCTATTTTAATTGAAAAATTGTCTTCTAAATTACGTTTACAGTGAATACAAATGGAAGTTATACTAAGCGATGATTTTATATACATGAAAATTCTTAGTTAGTGTTTGGTACTGGGGGACTACCTCCTTAGTGTCTCTTCCTAAAATTTCATCTGACGTCAATGTACACACTTAAAAAAAAGTACCGAAGTCAGCAAAATTTTGCCGAGATTTGGACAGCCGAGCGTTCGGTAAAATTTTTTATGATGCCAAACGTTAGTAATGATCCGTAAACATCGATTTACAAAACTGAAATTTTTACCGAACGCTCGGCTGTCCAAATCTCGGCAAATTTTGCTGAGTTTTTTAAGTGTGTATGTATTCTTATTATTTATTTCCGTGTACATAATCGCTAATTTATAAATCACTACCGAAATAGTAGGTTTCCTGAATTTTGGATTATGGACGATCGGACCCCAGTTACGCGTCAAAAGTCATGTAGAAACAGGCCCAAACACCTTATAGCTGATGATGCATAGTAAGAGTTTGCATCTCGACAAGAGTGAAAACATCGATCAGCCCTTATTATTCACTCTGCACTAAGTTCTTCTTACGATCACCGCTATTGTTCCAAGCATCAGCTGATTAAATATTTATTCTGACCTTTCCGGCCGGGCGTATCTTAATGAATGACTACGAATGAACTGCTGTGCTGAGAGACTCCCCGGTTGATCCTTCTCCTCCGCAGCCATTGCACTGTGGACGGGTGGAGCACTAATAAAGCCATCATTAAAACTAGATTAGCACAATCACGCTTGCTCGTAAATTCAGCCACAAACGAAATGAGCCACCTCGGGGGGCGAATTCGCGATAATCGGTTCGGTTCGGCTGAACTCTTAGATCTCTGGAATTGACGACTAACTGGATGGATGCTGATTTTTCCCCGATAGCGAACGAGAAAGGTGAGATGCCGTCGCTGCCTGCTGGGGTTCCATCGGAAATCGGCACAATCTCCGTGGATGGGTCTTTAGCATTTTCGCGAGCCGTGAATTGATCCGGAGGAGGTAAT